>NC_090443.1:170492184-170796737 GCF_031143425.1 Pleurodeles waltl
GAAATACGCATTTCATATACAGTTAATCAAAGCTTATATCTGTCAATGAACTCTTTGCTCATATATAAATATATGCTCTTTGTCGTGTGCTTATACATAAATGGATGCTCTTTATTGCTATTTTCATTCTACTTCGTTGATGTGCCAAATGCATACATTTACCTGAAACTCTAGTAAAGCTAAATTGTGTTCATAATTGGCGCGTGGTCCTTTATTGAGCGTCCCTATTGACTTATATTGAACAGATCAGGTGTCAATCAGTCACCTGGATAAGACAACATGGCATTGGCAGATTAGGTTTAGCAAACCTAGCTCTCCTTTAGGTAGGAGTTAGGCCTTTCACATTAGGGTATTAGGGCATATTACATCTCATCTGTCTTTTCTATGCATTGCAAGATGGTGGGGGTCTTTGTAATAATGACTCTCGTCTTCACATTTCTGTTTCTTGTATTATTCATTATCCTAATTATTTCAGCCCATGCAACTTATCACAAATTGCAGTTATGTTAAATAAAAACTATTGAACTTTACTGTATCTTTGTCATTCCCTGTGTTTGTATGAGACATGATATATCTGTGAGAAAGGGGTTATCGCCGTTTAACCACGACACTCACTGAGATGTCTTATTCTCGAGTCCATGCGTAAAGGCTGCTAAAAATCACCTTTTACTATTGTGTTTCTGGTGAGGTGTTGCTAGTGAGCCGGTAAGGTTGGGACAACAGTTGCGACTTGTTGTAGGAAAGGCGTAGTCGCCTACAAGCAAAAGTACTGTCATCCTTTAACCAGCAGTCTTGCCCAGAGCAAGAGTCCAAACTACGACAAGGTTTGGGAGTGGAGGAAGAGGTAGTGGTTGTAGAAGGTGTACGTCTGATGAATTTGGGTGAAGGTGCATGGGCCGGAGGCTGTTGTGAGGTAGATGGCTGTTGGGTGGGTGTGTGCCTGCGTTTGTGTACTTTGGGAGGAGGGCTCACAGACACACTGGGAGAGGACACAGGGGATGTGTGAATGGTAGTGGGGGTGGTGATTGCACGTGAGCGGTGTGTGGTGACGGGCGTGCTGGTGATGGAGGTAGTGGCTGAGGATGTAGTGCATGCAGGTGTGAGTGGAGACGAGACAGGGAGGGAGGAGGAGGACGTGGAGGAGGGGGACACAGTGGAGGCAGTGGATGTTGCTGTGTCTGCATGGGGATGGTGCTTGCGTGAGTGCCTGTGGGATGTGTTGTGCTTATGTTTTCCGGAGCCACTTTTGTGTGTTGATGTGTGTGCATGCTGGCCTGATGGTGTGCTTGGGATAGGCTGAGGTACAGGTGATTGGGTCTGGGTGGAGGAAGTTGGAGGGGGGAGGCTGGACATAGTGACAATGGCTGACATCAGTGCTGAGGCCAGAGCCTGAAATGCTCTCTGTTGGGCCGCCTGCCCAGAATGAATGTCCTCCACGTATGCATTTGTTTGTTGCAAATGCCTCTAAACACACTGGATGGTGTTCAAAATGGTAGATTGCCCAACAGTGAGGGATCTCAGGAGGTCAATAGCCTCCTCACTGAGAGCAGCAGGGCTGACTGGGGCAGGGCCTGAGGTGCCTGGGGCGAAGGAGGTGCCCACCCTCCTGGTTGAGCGGGCACAGGACACACGCTGAGGGGCTGCTGGGAGGGCGGTGCTGGTAGGGGGGGTGGCGGCTGTACCTGTTAATGCGGTGGGCACACAGGTGCCCGCCACCGCAAGGGAGCTCCCATCAGAGGAGGTGTCGCTGTCACTGGTGTCTGCTCCTGTCCCCGCCGTGGAGCTCCCCTCGCCCTCCGTCCCACTGGTGGCTTCAGACTCTGTTGCTTCACCCTCCAGGGCCAAGTGGGTTGCAGCTCCCTCCTGCTCCGGTTCCACTCCTCCTCCGCCTGATGATGCTATTGCACACAAGAACAGGAAGACCACAAAAAGGGGAGGAGACAGAAGAAAAACATGTTCAGTGCATGCAACACCACTACCGTTGGCGGACACAACACAGAGGGATCAGCTAGCCCTCAGCACTACGCCATGCACTAAAAGTTCCTAGAAAATTCACCTGACCATGGGGTACCAGGCCTAAGCCCAGTTGCTGCACACCTGGAAGTCACAGGAGCCTGACTAGGTGTAGATGGCTCTAACCACTAGTGGGGTTGGGGTACCACACAGCCTGCCTCATAAGGGACCTTGCCTACCTAGTTCGCCCTGGCCTAGGGGAACCCACACCCCACTTCCCCCACCCAGAAACCTCATAAGGTGCGCAGAGTCAGCTGAATGAGAGTGTACTCACCTTCTTGTGGCTGCTGTGATGCCCTCAAGCTCCCATCCAACTCCGGATAGGCCACCGCCAGGATCCGGGACATCAGGGGGGTCATGGTGCGACGGACCGGACCTCCTTGGCGATGGCACGCCAAATAACCTTCTTTGGTGGGCGCTGACCTAGAGGAATGGTACAGGGGGAAAGGAAATTACTCACCCGTCTGGACCGTCATACTCCTTGCCCACCAGTTCCCACCCATGCCCTGACGCACATACACTCACCATCTGCACATGCAGGCCTCAGACCCCCCCATGTATCTTCCATCCACACCACTCAAAGCAGGCATTGCCCACGCAGCATGCTCACAGTGTACTCACCTGTTTGTCTGGAGGACCGTACAGTTGCGTGTACTGGGGGAGGACCCCATCCACTAGTTTCTTCAACTCCTCCGAAGTGAAGACAGGAGCCCTTTCCCCAGACACTGTAGCCATTGTCGTTTCCAGACACAGGTCACAGCAGCACTTGCAGTGTATCAAGTGAGTGAACAGACAGAAAATGGCGGTCACGTCCGCGGCCGTGCGTACCGTCACCACCGGCGTACATCGTCATTGGCTCATGGGACCCAGAGGGCCAATGTTAACCAATGCAGAATTGCGCTGAGGTCTTCGACCGCCCACCGCGACGGTGTACAACGCCAGCGCAGTTACCTCATATCCCCTTGTCCCATCTTACAGGTCAGGCAGCCATTTCTGGGGGCCACATGGGATGGATGAAAACTGTGTCACACCTATCTAGGCCGGGAATACAGACAGATACCGGCACATTGCGGATTAAAAACATTTCTGCAAATAACACATTGTGATACCTCAAAATTGGATGACTCTCTGCTCGTTGTTCTCCTCCATAGGGCACATCTGCTGGGGCAGGTGATGAGATGGCGGCATCCTCCGGTGTACAGACCCCTGGTGGACCTGTCGACAATGGAAGAGAGACACATAATTATCACATGCAGACTTGATCGTGCAACAATCCTGGAACTGTGTGCCCAGATGGAGCCAGACCTGATGTCAGCTATCCGCCATCCCACAGGGATACCCCCTCTAGTGCAGGTCCTGTCGGTACTCCATTTCCTGGCCAGTGGGTCTTTTCAAACAACAGTGGCCATGGCATCAGGGATGTCCCAGCCAATGTTCTCTACCTTTTTGTCCAGAGTGTTGTCTGCCCTGCTGAAACACATGCGCAGCTACATCGTTTTCCCTCATGTGGAGGATTTGCCCACAGTGAAAGGTGACTTCCATGCCCTGGGACATATCCCCAACATCATTGGTGCCATTGATGGTACACATGTGGCATTTGTCCCCCCGCAGGAATGAACAGGTGTACAGAAACCGGAAAAGCTACCACTTGATGTAGGTGTAGATGGTGTGTTAGGCAGACCAGTACATCTCCCATGTGAATGCCAAGTATCCTGGCCCTGTGCATGACACTTACATTTTGAGAAATAGCAGCATCCCTTATGTGATAGGGCAACTCCTGAGGCACCGTGTGTGGCTAATAGGTGGGGCCAAGGTCTCAATATAGTTGACATAGGTGTCTGGGTATGGGGTTGTCCCTGAGGGTTAGAGTGTGTCTAACAGTTGTCCCTCGACATTTGCAAGTGACTCTGGTTACCCCAACCTGTCATGGCTACTGACCCCAGTGAGGAATCCCAGGACAAAGGCAGAGGAACGCTACAATAAGGCACATGGGCGAACTAGGAGGATAACAGAACGCACCTTCGGCCTCCTGAAGGCCAGATTCCGGTGCCTCCATCTGACAGGTGGTTCCCTATACTACTCACCGAAGAAGGTGTGCCAGATAATCGTGGCCTGCTGTATTCTGCACAACCTGGCTTTGTGACGCCAGGTGCCTTTTCTGCAGGAGGATGGGCCAGATGGTGGTCTTGTGGCAACGGTGGAGCCTGTGGACAGTGAAGAAGAGGACACAGAAGAAGAGGATATTGACAACTGAAACAACTTCATCATGCAATACTTCCAATGAGACACAGGTAAGAAGACATCACTGCTTCCCACATCTCATACTATTATTGGAGCTAGCATAAGTCTGTCATTTTCACTCAGTGTATGGACACTGACTTGTCACTTTGACTTTCCATTTCACAGATCTGGGTGCCACTTTGTGCCCTTTGCTTTGTTTACTCCTGGCCTACAGCTGTGTTACATTGGTATGTGAACAAGTAAATTGACATTGCTATATTCCATAGATATTGCAATTACACATTTGTGAAAGCACAGACTGACTCCAGATTGTTTTGTGATTGAAGTGTGTTTATTCCTGTGCAAATAAATGGAGGGGGTTGTAAAATGGGCTGGGGTGATGGTGGAGGTATGTCCAATGTTTACAGCTTGTTAAATTAATACATATTTCAATCAATTGACAGACTCCATACTTGTATTTGTTCCAAGGGTGTTTATTTTGGTGCTAATAAGTGGAGGGGGTACTGCAATGGGCTGGGTTGCTGATGGAGGAAAGTCCAGGGTAGAGTCCTGTCTATTTGTATCACAGGTGCATTGTCCAAAGGGGCATAGGAAGTGGAGCAATGGCAGTTTAGGGTAGACGGGGTGACATAGTGGGATAGAAGGGTGACATTCAGGGGGTTCTTATTTCCTGGCTGGGGTCTTGGCAATGTTCTCTGTCTTGTTCCTGGATCTCAGGGACCGTTTGCAGGGTGGGTCTCCATCTGCAGGGGGTGGGGTGCTGGTGGCCTGTTGTTCCCGTGGCGGTGCCTCCTGTCCACTAGCGCCGGCGGAGGTGGAGGGCTGTTCATCGTCCAGGCTAGTGTCAGGGGCCTGTTGGTGTGCCACTGTGTTTCTCCTGGTGTTGAGAAGGTCTGCCAGCACCCCTGCAGTGGTAACCAGTGTGGTGTTGATGGACTTCAAGTCCTCCCTGATCCCCATGTAGTGTTCCTCCTGCATCCGCTGAGTCTCCTGAAACTTGGCCAGTGCTGTGCCCATGGTCTCCTGGGAATGGTGGTAAGCTCCCATGAGGTTGGAGAGTGCCTCGTGGAGAGTGGGTTCCCTGGGCCTGTCCTCCCCCTGTCTCACAGCAGTCCTCCCAGCTTCCCTGTTATCCTGTGCCTCTGTCCCCTGAACTGTGGGCCCACTGCCACTGCCCCCAGGTCCCTGATCGTCCTGTGTTAGTGGGGTTGCCTGGGTTCCCTGTAGTGGTGGACAGACTGCTGATTGACGTGTCCTTTGGACCGAGGGATGGGCCCGCTGAGTGGGTGCTGTGGTGATGTTTCCTGAGGGAGGAGGTTCAGTGGAGGTTTGTGACTGTGTCAGGGGAACCGACTGTCTGAGGTCCCTGATGGGCCAGGCTGGTCATCTTGATCCAGGCGTGCAGAGCTGCTGTCATCACTGGGGGTCTCTTCTGTGGGGGGACTGGATATGTCTGGCACCTCCTGTCCAGTGACATTGGGTATGGGTCCTGTTGGGGGTGTAAATGCATAGTTATTGTATCTGTGTGTGCCATCTTGTGCAATGGGTGAGTGAACCTCTACTCCTGTGCTTGCATTATTGGCTTGGTCCTTGAGTGATTGGTGATTTTGGGGCATGAGTGAGTCTCTGTACTGGACATGCATTGGTGTTACCTGCAGGGCTTGGTTTTGGGATGTGTGGGTTGTGTTAGTGGGGTATCTGTGGGTTGTTGGGGTGATGGGTGTGAGGTTAAGGGTGGCGGTATGTGATGGCATGCAGGTGGGGTGTGGGGGATAAAGTAGTAAAGATATGTCTTACCAGAGTCCAGTCCTCCTGCTACTCCTGCGAGGCCCTCAGGATGCAGTATTGCCAAGACTTGCTCCTCCCATGTTGTTAGTTGTGGGGGAGGAGGTGGGGGTCCACCGCCAGTCCTCTGTACAGCAATCTGGTGTCTGGATACCACGGAACGCACCTTCCCCCGCAGGTCATTCCACCTCTTCCTGATGTCATCCTGTGTTCTTGAATGCTGTCCCACTGCCTCAACCCTGTTGACAATTCTGCACCATAGCTCCATCTTCCATGCAATGGATGTCTGCTGCACCTGTGATCCGAATAGCTGTGGCTCTACCCGGACGATTTCCTCCACCATGACACTGAGCTCCTCCTCAGAGAACCTGGGGTGTCTTTGAGGTGCCATGATGTGGTGTGGGTGATGTGTGAGGTGGTGTCTGTTGTGATGTGTGAGGGGATGTGTTGGTGTGTGTTGTTTGAGGTGTGTGGATGTTGTGTAAGTGATGGTGTTGTGTGTCTGTGGATGCTGGTGTTGTTTTAGGTAGTCTTTCTCTCTGGCCTTCTTTCAATTTTTTGGTTGTAAGGGTTTGTGGGTGATGTGGTTGTGTGTTTTATATTGGATTGGGTGTGTGGGTGTGGTGTGTGTATGTGTATCAGGTGTGTGTATTTTGAATTGTCCAATGTGGTTGTGTTTTGTAAGTGTGTGTGTATTTTGAGCACGGTGGTGTGTACCGCCAATGGATTTCCACGGTTGAATGACCGCCGCGTTGATTTGTGGGTTGTGATAGTATGGGCTTATTCCTGTTGGCGTGACAGTGTTGGTTTTGGTATCGCCAGTTTATCACTAACCTTTGGTGTGGCCGACTTGTGTGGGTGTCTGTATTGTGGCGGATTCCGAGCTGTGGGTCGTAATATCTGTAGCAGAATTCCGCTGCCGCAGCGGTATATTGGCGGTCTTCTGCACAGTGGAAAGTGGGATTTACCACCAGGGTTGTAATGAGGGCCAAAATGAGCAAACCTATGCCGTTCTAGGTGCTTCAACTTCAAATGGAAAAGCAAAGACTCTTAGATATTATGGAGACTACATGCCTCCATCACCAAATAGGAAAAAAGTGAGCTAAGTCAAACCATGTCTCAAATTGGAAAAATACTTTCTGCATTTCTGAAACAAAATGAGGAAGAGCTTCCAAAGGACAGTTTGTATTCCTTTTTCTTCTCCTATTTTTCTTTTTTCTTTTTCGCATTAGTTATAAAAAAAATAATTGCCCTGTTTGCATTTAATCCATCAGCACGAATATGAAAATATGTTGCCTTTTTATGCAATTTTTCATATATTGCTTTATGTAATGTTTTATGACATCTTATGCACTGTTTTTATTCATAACTTCACGCAAGTATTTTATTATATTAGTATACATAAGCGTATTAAAAGTTTTTTATGATTTTATAGAAGTATTTTAAACGCAGCAATCTCAATTAACAATCTTGGGATGTTATGAACACTGTGACAGGCCTCTTTAAATCACTTCTATTTGTATTGTGTGCTTGCCTGCAGACTCTTTCTTTTTATTTGAAATTGTGAGGTCTAGACTTGAACAGAAGTGTTAGCATCATGTTCGGCCCCTATCTATGCTGACATTTTTATTGCTTAAGTCATGGTTACTACTGTGTCAGTATGGACGCTTACAGTGGAGGCTACATGTGAATTGAGATGACACATTTAACACCATACTTATTTTGTCCTATTTGGACTTTTGTGTTGTCAAGCTTATAAACAAAGGATACAAATCGACAATCAGATACTATAAAGCTCTTGTATCTAACCATTATTTGGAGAGGCTTCATGGCGGAACTATGAGGGGAAAGGTCATGTTGGTTTTCTGGAACAAACCAGTCCCAGTCAGTGGTTGTTCCAGGGCTCTGAAAGTGACTTCCACCCACCACTGCTTATTACCACTGGGCAAGGGCTATGATATAAAATAACTAGAAAGCAATTTATATGTATTTTTGTTTTTTACAGAGAAAATGTACGCTGGATGACCCATCTCAAGAAGCTTGATTTATAAGTTTGGTACTTTCTGCTTCTTCTAAATACTAGCATAGCGCATAGAAGTAATTACAGAGTGGTATCATGCGTTAGAAATGTTCATATTGTTTTTGCTGCTCGTGTAATGCGTTATTGCATTTATTTTCTCATTCTGTGTGGCTCCCGTTCATATTTTATGCATTAGATTTGGGTTTTAGAAATACAAATTTTAAAGATTTATCCAATGTTTCTTAGTGCTTATTTGAGTGAGTTATATATTTACAAAAGAGGGATTGAAGTTCCACTGTGTCCCTGAACTCATCTAGAGAGACTAATCTTGACCAGAAATTACCACTCGCATAGTATTTATTTAGGGGGCTATGTATGGGTTGAAGTCGCTGGATTTCTGATTCTAGTTGGTACATGGTATACCTGGCATCCTTGGCGTACTTTCCCCTGTCTTTTTGCTTCTGCTTCCTGTGTTTTGACTGTGGGCTGGACTTTGTTTTTGCTGGCTTTTGGTACTCTGGACACTTTACCACTGCTGACCAGTGCTAAAGTGCAAGTGCTCTCTGTGTAAACTGTATGTGTAATTTGCTGTTCCATGACTGGCATAATTGATTTGCTAGTAACTCCCTAGTAAAGTGCACTAGAGGTGCCCAGTGCCTGTAAATCAAATGCTACTAGCAGGCCTGCAGCACTGATTGTGCCACCCACAAGTAGCCCTATAAACATGGCTCAGACCTGCCACTGCAGTGTCTGTGTGTGCAGTTTTAAACTGCCAATTCAACTGTGCATATGCACCTACTTCCCAGGCACAAATCTTCCCTTTCTATACATTTAAGGCACACCTAAAGTAGGCCCTAGGTAGCCTCATGGGCAGGATACAGTGTATGTTAAAGGTAGGACATGTACTGATGTGTTTTGCATGTCCTGACAGTGAAATACTGCTGTATTCGGTTGTCACTGTTGCAAGGCCTATCTCTCTCATAGGTTAACATGGAGACTGCCTTTAAATATCTTTTAAGTGAAGTTTCCCATTGGGCGCAGATAGAGAAATGGAGTTTTGGGTCTCTGAAATCACAATTTAAAATACATCCTTTGGTAAAGTAGATTTTTAGATTGCCAGTTTGAAAATGCCACTTTTAGAAAGTGGGCATTTTTTTGTTTAACCATTCTGTGACTCTGCCTGCTTGTGTAGTTCCATGTATGGGTCTGACTGACAGTTGGGCTGTTGTGAATTCCCTCTAGACAGTAACACAAAGGGAGCTGGGGTGTAGCCGGCGTATCCTGATGAGTCTCCTGGGCTAGAGTGGGGACGGAGGAGTTGACACTTGTCTGTGCCTGTCCTCACACAATGCAGTCTCCAACCCCCTGGTGTGTGTCTTGGGCCAAGTCTGGGCAAGGCAGGCTCTTGTAAACAACATAGACTTTCCTTTAAAGTTTGCCTACTTCAAGGCAGAAAGGGGTATAAGTAGTGGATTCAAACCCCCAGATTTGTACATAATTTCTGGATCAAGAGGAACCTCTGTGTGGCAGGCTGAACGGTATAAACCAAACTGAGATTGGGTAGTGCGGTAAGTAAGGCTTTTTATTATTGTTTTTCCCTTTTCTGTTTTTGTTCAAAAGATTACAGTTAACTAGATAGTCTTGGGTTATAGTTCTTCTCTTCGTTTAAATCTGTTCTTCTCCTTCCTCTTGCCTTCCAGGTCGGTGGATTCTGGGAAATGCGGACGGCTCCAGTGGAATACCGGCAAGAGAAATACGAGAACGCCAAGGTAAGTAAAGGGGTTATTTCTGGGTTTTCTTTTCAGATAGAAAAGGGGAAAGGTAAGTAGGGAGATAGAGATAGAGTGTAGCTACACCCGTACACTATACCAAATAATTATGATGTGATGTGGTTGACACACGGTGCTCTCGGGTAAGAGGCGATAGCCAGTCTCCTTTCTTAGTTATGGAGTCCGCCCCCTCCTATTTCCCCCCCTCCTCTCACACCTCCCCAGTTCCCTTCCCCAGTGTTTTTTTTGTCTCTACGATCTATTGTCCCTATGAGGGACCGTACCTTTGTAAGCCACGACCCTCCGGGGTCGTGGCTGGTTCCTGGGTTCCTCGACTCCGGCGTTTCTTTGTGTGGAACCTCCTTCTCCTCTCCTTCGTCTTCGGTTTTCTTCTCCTGACTCGCGACGCGCTGTTCTGTTCCTCTCCGATTCGTCTCCGTCTCTCCTTCCACTCCGTTCGTCCTTCCGTCGCGTACTGCCTCCTTTTCACCACCGGCGGCCCGGAAGTCCTTGAGCGTTTCCCTGGAAACAGGGAGACGCGGCCTTGACGCCGTGAGCGTTCCCATGGTAGCATGGGAACGCGGAGCTGATTTGTCGGGTTTTCCCGACCCTGAGTCGACTGACGCTTCTGGCGGTGCGATCGGGGCTGCCCGATCACACACCCCATCCCAAGAACGGTCCTGATCGAGGACCGGAGAAGAGCAGGGGAACCGGGACAAATAATCCGCAGGGCCTGTTGCGACCCAGGGACATGGCAGACCTGGAAGGAAAAAGGCTGTAGCTCAAGGAACCAGCGCAAGATCCTAGAGTTGGAATCCTTGTGGGAGGCAAGCCAGGTAAGAGGAGCGTGATCTGTATACAGTATAAAAGGCCTACCCAAAAGGTAATATTGCAAGTTCTCCACTGCCCATTTAATGGCCAAACACTCTCTCTCAATGATGGGGTAATGACATTCTCGGGAAGAAGTTTCCTGCTGATAAATACAATCGGGTGATCCCTACCCTCAGAGTCAGGCTGAGCGAGCACCCCCCCAAAGGCCCACATTAGAAGCATCTGTGTACAGATTAAAAGGTTTAGAGAAATCCAGACATTGTAAAACAGGCTCCGATGTAAGTGTGGATCTCAAACGTTCAAAACTAGCCATCTGATCTTCGGTAAAAGGTACTAACTTGTTAGGGTGACGTTTGGATAACAGATCAGTAAGGGGGGCCGCAATAGTGGAATATCCCGGCATAAATCTACGGTAGTAGCCCACCAAACCAAGGAAGGAACGCAGATCTTTTTTTGTTTTTGGGGTTGGGGCGTTTTTAATGGCTTCAACCTTTGTCGTTTGTGGTTGAAGCGCACCAATGCCTATCGTATAGCCCAGATACGATATGTCAGTCTTCCCTAATATACACTTCTTAGGATTAGCCGTCAATCGGGCTCCTGCCAGTGTGGACAAAATTTGGTCAAGATGATGTAGATGGTCTACCCAGGTGTTGCTAAATATGACGACATCATCTAGATAAGCTGCAGAGAATGTGTGAAAGGGTTTTAATAACCTATCCATTAATCTCTGAAAGGTTGCCGGAGCTCCATGGAGACCAAAGGGTAGCACTGTAAATTGATAAAGACCTGATTGAGTAGAGAAGGCTGTTTTCTCTTTATCTTCGGGGAAAAGGGGAATCTGCCAATAACCTTTAGTGAGGTCTAACGTAGACAAATATTTAGCTCTGCTTAGCTTTTCTAGGACATCATCCACTCGGGGAATAGGATAAGTGTCGAACAAGGATATGGCATTGAGTTTGCGGAAGTCAATACAAAATCGAACTGATCCGTCGGGTTTTGGGACCAGGACTACTGGAGAGCACCATGGACTAACAGAAGGTTCAATTACTCCTAAGTCTATAATTTTTTTTATTTCCTCTTCTATGATATGTTTCCTAGCCTCGGGAATGCGATAAGGCCGTAGTCGGATAGTTTGTCCTGGTGGTGTTCTTATGTGGTGACAGATCAAGGAAGTTCTTCCGGGTATGTCTGAAAAGACATGTGGATACTGGTTTAACAGGGAGTACAACTGACCCTTCTCTGACATTGTCAGAGAAGCGTTGACGCAGGGCATTTTCTCCTTTTGTTGATTTCCAAAGGGAAACAATTCTATGTCTAAGTCTTTGCAGGGAGATACAAAACGGCCCATCTCTATTGTGCTGCTACCCTCGTCCACTGGTTCCCATTTCTTGAGGAGATTCACGTGGTAAATTTGTTTTTTTTGGGGGTTGACACTTAGTTCTATGAGATAGGTGACAGGGGAGATGGCTCTAAGAACCTTATAGGGCCCCTGCCATCTAGCCAATAATTTTTGTTCAGACGTGGGCCGCATGATCAAGACTTGATCATTCGGAAGAAATGTACGCAATTTACTTCCCCTATCATAATATTGTTTTGGGGTTTCCTGGGCCCTTTCCAGATGCTGTCGTACATTCTCCCATAGTTCTTGTAAGTGTGATTTAAGTTTTTGGACATACTCTAACAATGGTCGTCCTTCCTCTTCCTCTTCTTCCTCCCAGGTTTCAACGGCCATATCTAACAGAGAACGGGGTTGCCTTCCGAACACCAGTTCGAACGGGCTATGTCCCGTTGAAGCTTGTTCGTGGGTTCTAAAGGCATAGAGAACTAATGGAAGTTTCTGGTCCCAATCCCTCCCCGTCTCATCAACTATCTTCTTTAACAGTGTTTTAATGGTCCGGTTATAGCGTTCAACTAGTCCGTCTGTCTGGGGATGATAAACTGAAGTTTTTATTTGAGTAATTCCTAGTACCCTACATATCTGTTTCATGAGGTTTGACATGAATGGTGTACCCTGGTCAGTGAGGATCTCTCGGGGAAACCCTGTCCGAGTGAATACCGTTATCATTGCCTGTGCTACTGTTTTAGTCGTCATGCTTGCGAGGGGAAGGGCCTCGGGGTACCTGGTAGCATAGTCTACGATAACCAAGATATAGGTGTGGCCTCTAGATGAGGGAAGTAGGGGTCCAATTAAATCCATCCCCACCCTGCTAAACGGAATGTCAATGATGGGAAGAGGTAGAAGAGGTGCTTTCCTGGGCCGGCCTGGTTCGGTGAGTTGACACCTAGGGCATTGTAAGCAATATTTCCTAATGTGGGCAAAAACGTCTGGCCAGTAGAACCTCCTGAGGAGATATTCCTCCGTTTTGTCTCTGCCGAAATGTCCCCCTCCCGGTTGATTATGTGCTAGGAGGAGTACTTGGTCCCTATAGGTTTCTCGGACTACTAATTGGTGTTTGCGTTCCCCTGTCCGTGTAGTGGTCACCCTATAAAGAAGGTTTCTTTGTACTAGAAAATAGGGACCCACCTCGTCTGTTTCTTCAGTTTTTGCTGTTCTCCAAGCATGAGTGAGTGTAGGGTCCTCTCTCTGATGTTGACGGAAGCTGATGGGTGCTCTACAAGTCTCTGCTATAACTCTTATGGGGTGGTTGTTTTCCTTGACCGCCCGAAACTTCACCCTCTCGTCTCTTTTCTCCCGCCGGGAAAGTTTCCTGCGGTATGGGGGACACTCAATGGGGCTACAAAAGAAAGGAACCTTGTTCCACCATTCGAGGTTCTCCCTCTGGGGCTGTGTACCATTTAAGAGTTGTTGGAAATGCGCGTAGTCTGTGCCTATAATACATTCTTCAACCAGTTGGTCCATAACCCCCACGGGAAGAAAGTCTCTGTATTTACCCCACTCTATCTCTAAGGTCCTAAGAGGGTATTGTTCCTTGTCACCGTGTATACAGCAGATGATAACCCATCGACTGGAGTTCATGTCAACCGGGTCTATAAGATCTTGTTGAATAACGGACTGACTACAACCGGAGTCTATGAGGGCAGAGAGGAGGCGTCCATTGATTTTTATAGTCTGTTTACATTTGGTGTCCCCCCTTCCTGTACATAGGACTCTGCGTCGGGTGACTCCTATCTCCATAGGCTCAACCCCCTCTGTTTTCCTGGGGCACACGCGAGCTATATGTCCCCATTCTCCACAGTTAAAACATGGAGGTCCCTGCATTGGATGACCTTCCCCTTGTTTACGTGGAAACGGTTCTTCTAAAGGATACTTCGGGATGGGTTTTGGTGGGGTTGTGAGGGTTTTTAAGTTGGGTCTGGTTTGTATTGCCCTCACATCGGTGGACCTGTGGTATGCACAGGCCAAGTCTATGGCCAGGTCTGTGTCTACATTTGGATGTTGCCTTATCCAATTTTTGGTACTGGTGTGTAGGTAATCCAGGTATTGTTCGAGGATGATTGTTTTTATAACATCCTCTCTGTTAGCTCCTATCGGTCCCAACCCTTTTAGTGCCAAATCTTGGACCCTAAAGTAAAAGGTTCGGGGGTCTTCATTCTGCCCCCATTTTACTTTTCGGAACTTTACTCTATAGTACTCGGTATCGTGGCCAACCCGTTCCAAAATGCTCCTTTTTATGTCCTTGTAGGATGTAGTCCCGCCTGGGTTAGCTGCTTGATAAGCCGTCTGCATAAATCCTGTGAGTAAGGGAGCGATGTATTGTCCTCATCTTTCTTCCGACCATTGGGCGGAGGAAGCAACCCTTTCAAAGTTGGTAAAGAAAGAGTCCGGGCCTTCCCCCTCCTGGTATCTTTGCAGGACCGAACTGGGGACATTAGGGTGAACTTTACTGGAGGCTATTGTCTCTGTTAATTTTTTCATCGCGGTTTCATGTACAAGTTGGTTGTTCGCCAAGATAGAAGCTTGACTTTTTAGGGCGGACTGTAAGGCCTCCCTATCTTCCTTGGCCTCTCGCTGGTGAGCTTCCCATACCAACTGTAAATGGCGCTGGCCTTCTGCCAGCTGTTTAATCATGACCTCCAGAGTAGGACTTTCACTCATTGTCTATACCGTTCCTTAGCCTTTGGGACTAATCCCACTTCTGACACCACTGTGGCAGGCTGAACGGTATAAACCAAACTGAGATTGGGTAGTGCGGTAAGTAAGGCTTTTTATTATTGTTTTTCCCTTTTCTGTTTTTGTTCAAAAGATTACAGTTAACTAGATAGTCTTGGGTTATAGTTCTTCTCTTCGTTTAAATCTGTTCTTCTCCTTCCTCTTGCCTTCCAGGTCGGTGGATTCTGGGAAATGCGGACGGTCCAGTGGAATACCGGCAAGAGAAATACGAGAACGCCAAGGTAAGTAAAGGGGTTATTTCTGGGTTTTCTTTTCAGATAGAAAAAGGGAAAGGTAAGTAGGGAGATAGAGATAGAGTGTAGCTACACCCGTACACTATACCAAATAATTATGATGTGATGTGGTTGACACACGGTGCTCCCGGGTAAGAGGCGATAGCCAGTCTCCTTTCTTAGTTATGGAGTCCGCCCCCTCCTATTTCCCCCCCCCCTCCTCTCACACCTCCCCAGTTCCCTTCCCCGATGTTTTTTTTGTCTCTACGATCTATTGTCCCTAGGAGGGACCGTACCTTTGTAAGCCACGACCCTCCGGGGTCGTGGCTGGTTCCTGGGTTCCTCGACTCCGGCGTTTCTTCGTGTGGAACCTTCTTCTCCTCTCCTTCGTCTTCGGTTTTCTTCTCCTGACTCGCGACGCGCTGTTCTGTTCCTCTCCGATTCGTCTCCGTCTCTCCTTCCACTCCGTTCGTCCTTCCGTCGCGTACTGCCTCCTTTTCACCACCGGCGGCCCGGAAGTCCTTGAGCGTTTCCCTGGAAACAGGGAGACGCGACCTTGACGCCGCGAGCGTTCCCATGGTAGCATGGGAACGCGGAGCTGACGTGTCGGGTTTTCCCGACCCTGAGTCAACTGACGCTTCTGGCGGTGCGATCGGGGCTGCCCGATCACACTCTGCCAAGGAGAAGAGCTGAAGAGCTGGAAGAGGAGTACTGCCCCTTTCCCTGTGGGTGTGTTTTGCTGGGTTGGTTTGCAGTTGCTGCTTCTGCCTTTGAGAGGACAAAGACTGGACTTTGCTGTGTTTTCCTGCTTGTGAAGTGTTTCCAAGGGCTTCAACTGAATTAGTAATCAACTTTGTGGTTCCTTTTCATTAGTAAAACACGAGGACATGATTTATTAATATTACTTGGGACCAATTTAAAAAAGAAGGTAGCACACATAAGATCTGTGTATCTACGAAGTATTGCACCCCCAACCCCTCCAATTCCCGTTGCTCGTCTGCTAACTTAAGTTCCTCAACCGGCAAGAAGGGCATTGTGGAAACTACTCTGTGTGAACAAAGTGAATAGAGCGGCCATACTGAAGCAGTGCTGTCTCTACTTTACCGTGAGCAAGTGTTTAGAAAGATGAGGCAAAAAATCTGTATTTTCGATCCTTAACCTCAAAAATGACTGTTTTGTGTTAGTTTTTACAATAGAGACCAGTGGATTTGCAAAACAAACACATTTCATTAGCTTTTTATTTGAGAGGCAAGGATGTGCATTATACTTGATTCCTCAAAAGTAGTAAAGCAGCAAAGATTTTAATTTTACTTTTGTGGCGAGGCTATCGCCTAATACTAAGAGTTGCCTGTCATGTTGCCACATAGGTCAAAACATCCTCGCTACTCGCATAGCGCCTTCTTTGTGTTCATGCTGTTTCTCCAAATTCTGTGTCGGTGGCTGTAAGTAAGTAAGAGTTATTGTTTAGTTATTTAAAACCATAACAAAGATGAAAAAGAGGCAAACACTTATGTTACTAAGTCATCATCGAGGGATTATGCGCATTGTCTAGTCGTTTCGATTTGCACACCATAGGAGCTCATTTTAAAACATAGTACAATATTGCTACTTAAGATTTAGCTTGCTCCAGTGTGAGTAGAGCATCACTTAATGCCATTATAGTCCATTATCAGGTACTGAGCTGTGAGCTAACCTCCTGTGAATCACAGGGGGGATGGTGCTGATTTATTAAATCTTGCTCTTGTGACACCTGCAATAGAAACTTCACTGATGCATTATTCAACTGCAGGTTCCAAGGTGCAAAGCACGCCATCACTGCTTGTCTCCGTGTCGGTATGCCTTTTTCGTTAAATTTGATCTTTAGTAGGGCTTTTCGTTCTAGTGCTAGATGATTGCATGAGCAGAGGACATGGAGGAGGTCTTCCGTGTCCTCACCACACAGGCAGCAGATAGAGTTGGTTATGTCCCTCAGCCAGGGGGCCGCATTTAAAGCAAGTGGTAGAACACGAAGTCAATACTTTAAGAATTGATCCTCTATTTGTCTCGAAAAGCCCTGTCCTAGGTATGACTGTGGTGTCAGGCGAGTAAGTGTGCAAAGTCATCCATGCATGAGACCTCCGTGAGAAGGTTGCTTTGTCCTCCAGTAGTGACTGAAGCCTAAGTGATTTCCCAGCTGCTTTTTTGAAGGCGTTGTGCGGGATTGAGGTCTTCCAAAGGTCCGTGAGCCCGATCTTCTCAAATGAATCATCTAAGTGGACTCTGAACGAGGAGGTGTTCTTGCGTTCAAGCTCTTGCCACATATGGTAGTTAAGAGTGCCCAGGGAGGCACCCCGGACTTTGCTCCAGAAGTTTATGTAGGCAACACGTCGAGTCAGGGATTGGTTCAGTAGACCAAACTCCAGTCTCAGCTGAGCAGGGGAGGTGAAACTGGGGATAATAAAGATTGTCCGGTAAACTTTGCTCACTGCGTAGTTTAAGATATCTGAATCCCTGTCTCTTTGTACTTCGCTCCCGTATGTTGTTGTGGGCAGGAGCTTTGTTTTTATCACTTTTAAGAGGGGGGTGTATGAGGGCCCACTCAGATACGTATTTAGTCTTTTTAGAGATAGCGCTATGGCTAGATCTTTTTCCTTGGTGCACAAAGTTTCCCGATTTGTCATTAACGACTCTAAGATATTTATACTTGTCTGTTTGAACAAGTCGTGTCTTGCCCCAAAACCAAGCTCTCAAGGGTGACTTAGAACTAATTGACAGTGTATATGTTTTGCCAAAGTTTGCTGTTAAGGCATTAGTGGCTGAGTAGTCCTGAGTGGCGTTTAGTAGTCTCTGAAGGCCTATTTCCGTATGGCTGATCAGTTTGAGGTCGTCAGCGCACATGAGGCATGGTAGTTCAAGGTCCCCAATTTTTGGAGGGTGCAAGTTTGTGAGGGTGAGTGAAACTGCTAAGTCTGCTAAATATACATTAAACAGTGTGGAGGCCAAAATACAACCCTGTTTTAGACCTTTGGTAGTAGGGATCCTCCTTGAGAGATGAGGGCCCGTACCCAATTTTATCTGGACCCATGTGTCCGTTTGAAGAGCTATTATCAGGCTTAGGAGTGGATGTGGAAGCCCCCCAGGTTTAAATTCTTTTCCACAGCAGATTCCTGTCCACATGGTCAAATGTGGCTGTGAAGTCAACAAAGCATAGATGGAGCTGATGTTTCAGTGTTATAGCTTTGTCGATTAAAAGGGCAATGGCCATGATGTTCGTGATGGTTCCAGTATGTTTGGTGAATCCTGTTTGAGTTGTGGGGATTATTCCCTTTTCAGTGGACCATGCAAGCAGATGATTAAATAACAGGCCTGCAAAGCACTTCACGTAAATATCAATTAAGTCAATCAGACAATAGCTTTCGGTAGCGACCTGTCCCCAGGTTTAAAGATGGGGGAGATTATGGACCCCTTCCAGAACCGCGGAATCGTTCCTGTCAAACCTATTTCCAGGTAAAGAGGTTTGAAAATCTTTTCCCAGAAGGGTCTATTGAACTTTAAGACTGCAGGTGGGAGACCATTTGGTCCCGGGGCGCCTTCTCTCCAGCCCTTGGCTATCTGATGTTTTATGGTGACCGAGTCTGTGAGTAATGTGAGCAGAGTCTTTAATATAAGGGCCTGTGTGGAAGAAGAGTTTCTGGCAAAGTCGTGCTTTGGGTAACTATGATAAGTTATGTCAGGCCATTGAAATGGACTCCAAGATGTTTGGCCCAGACAGCTTTTGGTATATGTGATGTAATGACACCATGATATGGACGTGTGAGGTTGCATATTGTACACCAGAAGCGTGCACTGTTGTTACTCCTTGCATCCGAGTGTAGCCTGGCCCACAAGTCTTCACTGCAGCTACTATTGATTGCCCATTTTAGCTTATTCAGTGACTGTGGTGCCTTGGGATTGTCAGAAGATCTAGATTGCCCGGGCTGCCTTGGAGATGCCTTATACTGGAGTTGATTTTTCTCTTCGCATCTCGTAGTGCTGTCCTGTGGACTTGTGCCAAGTGAGTTACGGCTGCAGGAAGTAGCAGTCGCCTGTTAGTAATTGGTTCCGCAAAAAATCCACTAAACCTGGTTGTAAGTTGTTCCAATTTCTGCACTTCGCTGTCATTATTTGTTTCTAGTTCGAGTGCGAGATCCATTGCTGCTTCAATTACATAATCAATGTTTGATTGCCCACATTTGACACATTTACAGTTTATGGTGAAAGTGGTAATGTGTGCAATATTTGTTTTCTCCATTTTGGTCATCCCCAGGATGATAGATAATTCCTGTGGGCAGTGGTCGCTCACACTCCTGTTGCCTAGAGGGTAAGAGGCTACTTGCTTGAATAGTGGAAGGGAAATAAAGTTGTAGTCAGTTGTGGTAGAGGCTGCGGTTGAAAAAGATGATGCTGCTAGAGGCGAGTTCTCAGTAAATCTGCTGTTCCGGGCTGTTAGCTGTAACAATTCAAAGCCATTGAGCAAGGTCCTGCCAGTCTTTGTGGGACGGCCATATTTATTGGCCCCTTGTGTGGGAAGGTCCCACGCACTAGAAAGGGCAGTTGTGGTTTCATCTGTTGAGGATCCTAATAGATACAAATTGAAGTCGCCTGAGACGAAGATGTTGGCCGTGTTGGCTATGATGCCGCTGCTTATGTAGTTCTCGAGTAGAGACACTAGATTATTAGCATCATTGAGTTTAAGTTTGGGGTGAAGGTAGATGTTTATGAGCACTATTTCTGCTGTGGGAGCACCCATTATGGCGGCAATTGACACAATATTGATGGAGGAGCAGGCGGAGTGCAAAGGGGTGACTCTAACCAATAGTGCTAAAGAGACATAAGTGGCCAGGCTACCTTGCGGTTGTCCATAATTCGCCTTCCTGGTTGCTGGGGTGATGAAGCACATATAGGCCTGCAAGTGGAATGGTTCATCTAGCCAAGTTTCCTGCACTAGTATAATGTCCAAAGTGCGGATGTATTGGATGAAGTCAGGGTCCAGAGCTTTGGAAAGGAGGCCGTTTACGTTCCATAAGCACATGTGGAGGATCTTCTTTGACGATGTAGAGCCCAGCTTTTTGTCTGCGGTTTGTCACCCTTGCCTATTGTAGTTGTTGATTGTTTTTGAAAACCACCAATCATTATTGTTTGAAAAAAAGTTGTCTGAGGTGAAGAGTTTTTGGGGCTGAGAGCCACCCCTAGCAGTAGTGGAAGAACTTGAGGACACAGGAGAGGAGCCCCGATCACTCCTAAGTATGGAGAATGTTTCCCTGCACTGGGGGCCTGATTCAAAGGCAGGATCCGGTGATAGCAAAGGAGTTGGGTAGCCAGCCTCACAGCGTGTGGTAATACTGATACCCCAGTGTTTGAAGGTTGTGCTTTCTCCTAGGATTGTTTGGGCAATTAGGCTTGTCTTCCATGTGGCTTTAGTGGATTCAGGAGCAGTGGTGTTAGTTGGGTGGAGAAATTCTACTGCTAGGAGATCACTCGAATTGAGGCTGCTTGTGGAGGGAATATGTGAAAGTAGCCGAAGAGTATTCCCCCTGTTCAAAATATCACCAGATCCCTTAGATTTGTAATGTGGATTAAAAATGAATGAGTTTGTGGTTGAGGGATCTGGTCGAGTTTTGAGTTTCAGCAGCAGATGCAGAGGGTTCCCTGGGAGTTCCCCACTTGTGCATGATGTGTGGGGCTAGGAGGTATAATAGTTGCTCCCAGGACCTGTGGAGGAGGGGCCATTAGTTGGACCGGGGAGGGAATGGGGGAAGTTGCTTGTGTAAGTTGTCTGTGACTTCCGGAAGATGAAGATTGGAGTTCCCCGGTGATGCCCATCCCTTCTGCAGGCCAGGGGTGGTCGCTTTTGGCAGCGTTCTTCTGCTTGGTGGCCAAATTCAAGGATGGGACCACAGAGATTGTTGTTAGAGCAGGATACCCGGGAGACATAGCTTAGTTGGAGTCCCAGATGTCGGGTATTGTTAGTTTGGGAGCAGCTTTCGGGATCGCTCCACTCGCTGCGATTCGCTTCTTGTGGCCTTTCCTCCACTGAGTATGTCTCTGCCTGGCATTGAGTTTAACCATGGCATTGCCATCCCCAGGACTGCCCGTTGAGAGTACATCCTGTGAAGGTTCGGGTGCGGTTACTGTTGGGGTCAGATTGCAAGAGTTTGCTATTGCAGGAATATCCTGGATGAGGCCGTTTGCCCTGCCATTGCTTTTTGTTCCCAGGCTGAAGGTTGTGGTCTCGAGTGGATACAAGTGAATCTTTCCCAGGACTTGTGTGGAAAGGTCAGATGAGGGATGCAAGTGCGGGTGCTGACTGGAGGCTCCCATCTTTAGAGATGCACAGAGGTTGGTTAGCATCAAAGGTAATGTGGCTAGTTTGTCTATTATGGGGCTGCATGAACAGCTCGTATAAAATTTCATGGAGTTATCTTGTGAATGCACAAAGAGGGATTTAAGGTCGCCTAATTCCTCATCAATACCTGCTACGAATACTGGCAAGGTGTTCAGCAGAGTTAGCTGTACATCCATTTTGTCCTATTGCTAGTGGAGTGCTTCGACTAGAAGCTGCATGGTATTAAGCAGGGAGGCCCAGGCGTCGTTCATATGCGGATTGAGATGGTTTGTAGCAGGGTCCTGTCCAGTTGTTGATGTGGCGCTTGTGTCTGTGCTTGCTCTAGTCCTTGCCCCGTCATTGGGAGACAGTTGACTAAGAGGTGGAATGGTCAAGTTGGTCCCTTGCTTTGTCATCTGGAGACTGCTAGCTGGTTTCTGAAGTAAGTCGAGTGGCAGAAGGGGAGACTTGGGAGTATGCAACAAGCATATCTTCCCCCTCTTGAGGGTTTAGCTAGGATAGAGTTTCTTCATCTGCCCCTGTGTTGAGGCCCTCTGTTTTTGTGTTTGCTGGAAGAGATGAAGGAGAGGGGGCCTGAGAGCCATAATTTGTTGTAGTTCCCTGACGAGCAGCATCAGGGGTAATCAAAGGTATGGGCAGAGCGTCTATGGGCAGCTGTCCCACCTTGTTGGTAAAGTCGGGCTGCTCTGCTTTCAGTCCACGGAGCGCTAGATGAATTTGGTGGGCCGCTCTCTGTTGGGGGGAAGGCCACCATGAATTCTCTGGAGTCTGCCTGGGCTCCTCATGCACCTCTGCCCTGAGGAATTTTGAAGGCTGCCCCAAAGGCGCCAAGATTGTGCTAGTTGCAGGAGGCTGAGCAGGGGTTGGGCTTGATGAAGCTCCCATTGTGACAGAGTTGTTTCGTGATGGAGGGCTTTTTTGCTGTGTTTGTAAGGATCAACTGGATTATTGGTGGCTGTAACCCCTGTGTCATTGCTATTAGAGAGGAGGACAGGTCTGCCGCTTTTTAGAAAGGAGAACTTGCTGTAGATTTTCAGTTGGGAGCTAGTGATGTGGCGTTTTTGGATTGTTCCATGGTGTTTCTGGGTTCCAGACTGTGCCCAGCATGAGGTCTGGAGATGGGTTGCTCTTCTACTCCTTCCTCCTTCTGGCTCTGACTCAATCTCAATGAGGAGTGAGGCATTCTGTGCCTCATGTTGGCGGTCCGGAGCTTGAGGTCTCCTCTTCCTTTTTCCCATTGCAGTTTTGTTAGGGGGGGGAGTCTTTCTTGTTTTGCCTGACTGCATGATCATATGGTCTCCTTCCAGCTCTTCTTTCCTTTTTTGCCTCCTATGGTGCCCATGCGTTTCTGCTGATGGGGTGACTGTGGTAGTGATTGTGGTAGTGGAAGTGGAAGTGGTAGCATGGAGAAGTTGACGGTCGGCTGTTGAACTGTCACTCGTGAGGACACTGAGCTCCGCTGAGGTAGAGTCAGATGCAAGTTGAAGAGTCTGGAGGTATCAATGCTGGTACTGCTGATGCTGCTGGCTTTGCAAGTGGGGCTCACCGGCAGTCCGCAAGCCGCTCCCACCCAGGAGGGCCGCTTCTGTGGATGCTGGGGCACACCCTTAGCGGTGACTGAGTACAGTCACCGCACTTGCCTGTCGCCTGACGTCTGCACACTGAAGAGTAGATCTAGTTGGTCCAGGTATTGCCCCCCAGGCTAGATAGGTTGGGTTTGCTTCAGATTGCGGTGTCTAGCCTTGGGTGGGAGGGTCCAAATGCAGGGGACCAGGGGACCTGTTTTGCTGTGAGAGCCCCTGGGGGGCGGAACGGAGGAAAGGGTTATCAAGGGCGAGGCCAGGCAGTCCGGCCAGCACTGACCCTCCTTGCCGCCTCTCGCCCCTCTGCCTGACCCTGCCTACCTGTCGGCGCCACCAGGTGCCCTGACCGGGGCAGGGGGCTCAGGAGGATCAGGGAGGTCAGGTGCTCAGGAGCTGAGGGCTCAGAGGTCCGTGGGGCACACGCCGCAAGACGCAAGGCAGGGATTGGGGGTGGGCCCCATCCGCAAGACAATGACAAGAAAGGCGGGAGAGCGAGTGAGGGGGGATGGGGAGGGCAGAACCAAGTGGGGGGAGCCAAGAGGGAGGAACCGGGGGGGTGGTGGTAGGGAGGAGGGAGAGATGGTGTAGATACCGATAGCAGCAGGACGGCAAGCCAGGCAGTGGAGGCGAGTGAGTGAAGCCTCTGCTGGCCAGTCCTGCTCGCCCTGCAACCACAAGCCTCAAAACCCCCCCCACGTCCATACAACCAGCACAGCCCAGCTCGTTCCAACCAGCCTGACCCTGACACCTCTCCTATCCCTTGCCCCCGCACACTGCACGCTGCTACGACCACCTACTCATCCTCACCATCTCCTCTCATCTCAGCGCCAGTGTCAGTGCCAGTGCCTCGCACAGCCCCTCGCACAGCCCCTTGCACTGCCCCACAGCCCCCTCAACTTACCTCCCCCTCATCTCCTGTCCCGTCCTGCCCTGTTCACAGCACCCCGGCAGGGCAGGACACGGATACAGATCACTCGGCTCACTCATCTCGGCTCAGCGGTTCGGCAGTGGCTCTCGTTTCCAGGTCCGGTTCAGATGGAAACCGCAAGTGTGATTGACTGAGCTTGACCCCTGTTGTGAATTCTAAGGGCCATCAAACACTTCCTCTGCCAGCGCCTGGACTCTCTTGCTGAGATTCCTACCCTGCCAAGTGGTGCCTAATCCAGTCCCTGGGCCCTTGAAAGGAGAAGGTCCTGGAACCAAGACTGAAATTCACGCACAGGAGCCGTGCAGGAGAAAAATCAATGCATCAACAGCTTTGCAGCTGAAAAATTGACGCACCACCTGCATCGCGGATGGGAAATCAACGCAACACCCGTGGGTGTCTGCCAAAATCGATACATTGCCCACACAGCACGGCTCTCCACCACCGTGCACCAGAATTTCACATCCATCATCGCTAGGCATCAAAATCACCGTGAACCTACACGGACCCGAGGTTGCCCATCCAGAAATCGATGCGTCGCTCTTCTGCGGAAGAGAAAAACAATGCATCGCCTACCCGACTGGAGAAGAAACAACGCACGGCCTCACTTGCGAGTAAGGAATCGACGCACCCTCGACTGTGCAGCTTTAATTTTTACGCAAACCAGGGACTTTGTGTAAAAACAATACATCCATTGATTTCTATGAATTAAGACTCTTTTTACTTTAAGAATTCATAACTTTGCTTGTGTATGTTGGATTTTTGTTGTTTCTGTCTTGTTTAATTTAGATACATATTAGCTATTTTTCTAACCTGGTGTAGAGTCCTCTTGTCATGCTTTCACTGTGTTTCTGTATCGGTTTTGTACAACTACTTCACACATTGCCTCTTAGATAAGCCTGACTGCTTGTGCCAAGGTACCAATGGGGTGAGCAGGGTTTATCTGAGCTGTGTATCTCCCTTACCCTGACTGGAGGGTCCCTGCTTGAACAGAGTGCAAACTAACTGCCTACCAGAGACCCAATTTTTAACAGTACATTGATCTAAGGCCTTGCCCCAGGAGGCTAGAAATCTGACACCTGTATATCTGAGGGAGAGCCCAGATTGTGACACCTGAATATTTCAGATTTGATGGTAGCCAAGTTAAAACTCTGCCCTGTATTACTGCCCATGTGGTGACTTTTGATAAAGATATAACCTCACTCTTAAATAATTATATTTGTATTCTGAAAAGGCTCAGAATTATGCAATCATAGCTATTAGATTGAAGAATGGTGTTCTGGGGTGTAATAAATTGAGTTGTTAACTGAGGAGGACAAGTACCCTCCTCAAGTAATAATCACAATCCTTGTCAGAGTAAAACTCTAAATCACAAAATACTCATATACTTAGACCCCTAGAGGGGTAAAATATGTATGCCGTACCAAAGCAGTAATATAGTCAAAATGCAAAACAAAAATCACAAAATGAATTAAAAAAATTAGAGTAAATATTAATAAACACAATTACACCAAAATGACAAAAATCTAATAGGGGGAACTGGAGCTATGATTTTTAAAGTTTTATAGAGAGATAACATGAGGAGGCACAAAGTACAAATGATACTCAGTAATAGAGGTAGAATCTGACCTGGACACCATCCGATGCTGAACACGATGGAGTGCTGGCCGGATACAGTAACAAGTTTTGTAGTTCTCAAAAATGTTACTTTCTGACTTTAGTTCTCTAAGTCCCGATCCACCACCGGAGTACACTTTTAAAACCCTGAGGGACCTCAAGGGAGGCACTTGTGTCGGACAGACACAACAGCAGAATCAACTCCAAGTACAATTTCCACTGATTAGCTAGGCAGTTGCAGGAAAGGGACTCTTGTAGCTTGCTGTGTCACTGTAGTTATAACCTGGGGAAACCATCTGACTCTTGGAGTTCACTTCTTTGTCCAAGGTACATGAGGTAAAACAGGTTCAGTATTGTAGGTTCTTCTCAGTCTCAGATGGCATTAGTCCTCTTCTGATCTTCTCCCAGGTCCAGGAGTTCTCTGAAGTCAGTGTTTGGATATGCAACATTTATGCCTGGCACGAGCCAGTGGGTGGGAATGACCTGTAGAAAACATACCAACGGGTTAAAGGTTCCCGGGGCTAGCCTTACCCACTTTGGGCATTTTCAAGATGGCTGACGTCATCCTGCACTCAGAGGGTTGCCAGATATGCATGGAGAGTGTACTTTGGTAATCAAAGCACCCCACCACATGTAACACTAAAATACAGTTTTAGGCAGTGCCTGTACCCCCAACAAATTGAAACAGACGTTTGGTAGGAAAAGGCTGAGCTTTCAGCAACTAGACAGTGGCTACACACAAATGACATTTACCCCTGGGATATTTTTATCAAAGACCAGAGGGGAATAACTCCACCTGCTCACAGCGAGATGTAGCACCCTCATCCAGCCCAGACCTGTCTAAAATGTGCAATAGATTCTATCCTCTCTCAACGCTGGAAAATATAGATTGACTCGCTATGAAACAGTTAGCTCTTCATGATAGAGAAGTACAGATAATATATAGATCAGGGACGGAACTACAAAAGGAAGATACATCACATACAACGGTTTCTATAAGGAATGAGATATTACCTCATTTAACCCAGTGTGATGATGAATCTAGAAATATACCAAATACCACTATGGGCGATATCCCCCCTCCTTCCCTAAAGAACCAGCCCTGTAATTTTAACCAGAATCTTAACCAGAAACCTGAAATAGTCTTACTATTTTGGAATATTGCAGGTCTAGCAAATAAGCTAGGCAATGAGATCTGGGCTAACTTTATAGAAGATTATTTGTGTGTTTGTTTACAAGAGACATGGCTTTTAACCCCTGCATATTTAAACGGCTATAAAACATTCCACACTCCCGCCGAGCAGTCTAGGTATGGTAGACCTAAAGGGGGACTGTGTACATACATCTCAAATAAGTTGTCTTTACAGAATTTAGTGATGCAATTTACGAGTCCATACTACCAAATGATAGAGAGTGACTTAGATCACAAGACCCACCTAGTCATTATTAATTTTTATAATAACGCTGCTCCAGGAGAATTTTCCAACATTCTCGTGGAAATGGGAAATGACTTAAAAAAAATATGTGGAAAAAATAACTGCGAGATCCTATTGATATGGGGTGGGGATTTTAAGATCAGAGCAGGCAATCTGTACCTGGCCTTTATTGACTTGTCATCAGCTTTCGACTGCGTAATCCATGATAAATGGTGGGACATTTTAAATAGCATGGGGGTGGAACCGGCCTTAATTCAATTTATTCGCGAAATGTACACAGGGTGCAGAGCATGAGTGAGGTACGGGCCTAAAAGGGGAATGTACTCGTCTCTTTGGTCGTCACAGAGGAGTGCGCCAAGGCTGCGTTCTTGCTCCGTTCCTGTTTTCAATGTATATAAATAACCTAGACAAAGAATTGGCCACTAGGTGTAAAGATCTACCCCAAACAGATAAGCGAACTGTTCCGGCATTACTTTACGCAGACGATGCAGTATTAATGGCCAGGACCCCAATAGCTCTCCAGAAACTTCTAACAACCTGCATTACATACATGACACAGCTGGGACTCACAGTCAACCGCTCCAAAACCTTTATCATGAACTGCGGAGGGAAGCGCGGCAAGACTTATAACACCACTATTGCAGATAGCAAGGTCGAAATCGCGCAAACCTTTTCATATTTGGGCATAACATTTGATAAGTTGGGTTCCTGGGCCAACTGCAGGAAGATGAAGAGAGTGCACCTGATCAAAACAACAATGGCACTACGACTCTTCTCCAAAAGGCTTGGGGGGATTACACCACCTAACATGATAAAGATCTACAAAGCCAAGTGTATTCTGGCTGTTACGTACGGGGCAGGAATTTAGGGACATACAAACTGTGATCTAGTGCAGACAGTGGAAAATGATTTCCTACGACATTTGTTGAGAGTACCAAAAGGCACTTCATCGTACGTCACACATACGGAACTCGGGGTTATCTTCATTTGCAGACTTGATAAAAATCCAGCCACTGCTACTATGGCATAAAGTCTGGACCTCGGAACACACCAGTTTTAATAAGGCCATCCTGACCGACTGTACGAAGTCGTTATATACATCAAGGGTACCATGGTTAAAATATATTATGACCTTCTTCGAAAAAATTGGCAATAAAGTCTACTATACAAACCCAGTTTCGTTGCGGAAGATATCCAGGAAGGACCTGAGTACTTTGGCATTAAACTATCTAGAAGACATACGTTGGGGGGCGGAATAAAAAAAAACCTCAGTCATTCATAACCAAATAATTTTGACGGCTGAGGGCATGCAGGCGTACTTGGTAAACGTGGTACTCCCTCGCCACCGTTACGGCCTTACTAGATTTAGGCTAGACCCATTTCATCGCCTAGTTTCATTTCCAATTATGAACGACTGGTCCACCTTGTTAAAACCATGCCCCTGTGATGCAAAAACACTTCAATCCACAATTCATGTGGTTTTATTCTGTAATTTTTACGCCTACCAGAGGAAGCGCCTAGTTGTTCTGCTTTTAAGGTCAGTCAATCTCCCCCAGTGTCGCACAGCCTATGCCTGTCTCCAGGCACTATCTTCTTTAGAGATGTGCGGAATTTTTGCTAACTTTTTATGTTCTGTATTAAAGATAAGGAAATCTATGGGGGAGGTGATTAAATTATAATTTATTGTGACAGGGTTTTTTATTTAATAGATTCACTAGACTGTCTTATTATTGTTTTTTTTTTTTTTTTTTTACATTTTCTATTATTTTACTTACTCGACTTTTTATTATATATTGAAATGTATGTATTATAATTGGAGATTTTTTATGACTGCTATGTCTTTTATGACTTGTTGAAAGTCGAATAAAGATTTTGTTCTGTACTACACACAAATGAAATTGTTGTTTCCCTCCTTTGAAGTGTGCTCCGATGTCTCATGAAAACCCCCAGCACACCTGTCAAGCTGGTCTTGACACTCCAGCAGGATTGGACACTGATGTCAACAAGAGGCCCACTGTGATATATAATGTAATGTAACATGGATATGTAGAGTGCAAACTTGTCACCCGTGAGGGTATCCAGGGGCTGAATGTGATGGAGGCTGGACTGGCTGTTTGAATAAAAAAAATATAAGGGCATAGGCCCGGGTGTTTACTACAGCTGCTTGTGACAGGGTAGGCCTCTTTGAAGTTATTCAAGTCCTTGGGCCCAACCTCCAGGCCATCCTGCCTACGGCACAATTCCATCTTCTCACAACGAAGGGCTTCTGTCCCTGTCCTGGGAGAAAGGTTGCACCTCATTCACACCCTATGAAATACCAATTACTGGAAAGCAGAGAGTAGAGAGCAAAATGCAGATTTAGCTTCCAGGGACGACAGGCAGAGCAACAGTGACTTTTTAAAAGCCATATTTCCAAAATACTTATTATAAATATGATTTCACCAGTGAATTGGGTTTGCAATAAATATTTTAAAATGCCCCAAAATTAAATTTGTAACTGGTTTCTAGGCAGAAATTACATTTATTAAACTTAATATTGTATCCCAATGCTTTCCTATGGAACAGCCAACCATGCAACACTGATAATAGCTTTGAGGTGCTAGTCACTCTAAGGACGTGTTTAGCATTAACCTTTACATGTTCCACTTTCAAATATCATGCACCTTGATTTAATGGGCAATAACGTAGTTAAGGCTGCACTCTAAGTATTTAAAAGAAGGGGTTTTGGCCTGTCAAAAGAGCTTATTTTAACAGGTTGAATCTGCATTTTAGCACTGCACAGCCAGGCTACCACTGGCAAACCTGGAGTCAGGTTTGCATTGTCACTACAGATCATAGCACAATATGCTGCAGCCCAATGGTGAGCTTCAACTTACTTTGGTCACTAGGGACTTAGAGTTAAATTAAATATGCCAATTAGGAGTAGGCCAAGTATACTGATTTCATCGTATTGAAAGGGGGAGCCCAGGCATTTTGCCTCTAGTTACCGGGGTAAATTGAACAGTTCTACAAACAGCAAAAACAATCAAGCCGAAGGTCTTGTGGTACAACACTCAAACAACAGTCAAATCTAACATGGAGTCTGTAATGGTGAGCAAGATGTCATTGGCATGGAGCATTATTTTCAAGCGTCACTGCAGCAATATCGCCTCTTAATAATGTAGGTATTGCATATTGCAGCTCTTAAATAGTCTAAAGCAAAAAGAATCAAGAGTGATGAGGGGATTCCCAATTTCACACCCCTTAAAACCATAAAGGCACCCGATATGAAACACTTTCAGTCAATTTGGGCTGTAGGCGCCATGTACAGCTATTTCAATTTATCCATAAATTTAAAATCTATGCCTTCCCTTTCCATGGTTTTGAAGGGAAGCTCCCACTCAACACGCTTGAATGCCTTATGCACATGCAATGGGACCAATACTGTGTTATCTAATTCAACTTCTACCTACCATATAATATTGTATAGTAGTTGTAAATGGTTTCTAGATGTGCAAACTGGGACCTGAGAATCATGAATGAGGCTCATATTGTTTTATATAATTGGTTTGCCAGTACATTTGCTAAACTCTTTACAGCTGCATTTATACTTGATGGGTCTATAGCTGGCACATTGTATGCTATCTTTCAAAATAAGGTTTACTATAGATTTATGAAATTCTAAGCAGAGTCTACCATTACACGTTCTGCCTCTTTAAAGTGTGCCAATAAAATCAGCTCTATTATGGATTTGTTAACCCTACCGAATGTACTGGTCAGACAGTCACCTGCTTTACCACACAGGAGTTCTGCTACTACCTCCGGTAGCGCCTCTTTACTAATTTCCCTCTTCAACAATCAATTACCTTCATTCAACTGCTTGGGAAAAGAAAGGCCGGATCGGAACTCCTTTCCACTTTTGAGGTATCTTCATAGAGTGATGGCTGAAGGAGTAAGAAAATACTTTCATAATTTCAACAGGATGAGAGATCAGGTTAACGTGAATTTCAGAATTGTAGAGTTAGCATTCATGTATGCTCTTTGTTTAAGCTGGCCAACCAATAGCACACCACTTTTTCGCCTTGTTCACAAGGGAATCTACTCAGTCAAGTATGTATTGTGCATTTGATGTAAATGGTTATTATATGGCACTTCCTCTGCTCCTCAGAAGGTCATGGGGATGGACATGCCATATAACAGACAGTTGTTTCCTTGATCTCTCTTTCCAGTTTGCTGTGATCTTCTCTACATATGACTAAAGCTGGGTATCTAATTTCTTCTATCTTTAATGTACACTTACCAGTCATCCACGGGCCCTATGCAGATTAAACAGACTCCTAATCTTCTCAAGATATGTTCAGAGATCTTTTCTTCAGTAGCCCGTTTGTCAATATTGTGTGCCTAGTTATACTGATCCCTGTTGTTTGCATGATGGAGCCAAGAGTCTTAGGTCCAATATTAAATTAATTGGTGTATGGTCCAAAAACCCACCCTATAGGGTCAATAATCATTGAGAGAACTGAATTTGATGTTAGTCGTCAATTCAAGAGCAAGCAGCATGTACACATGACACAAAGGTGTATTATTTTTTTCTGGGGTGGGTTAGCTGCCATAGGTATACGAGGCTATGTTTTACATACCATCATGCAGCAGTGCTCTTTCATTGGGATTAACTTTGTTCATCTACCAGAATTATCTAAAATGTGGTCTAGTACAAGAATTCAGTTCAGTGAACCTTTTATGACCTACATAGTACAAACAATTATTTGAGCATCCTGTATGTAGTTGATAGGAAATGAGAAGTGGCCATGTTAGGAACTTATTTTAGCGATTACATATCTACCCATTGTGTCTCTCTAGAACTTCAAAATTTTGTATTGCAAAATTTCTCGTCACTTTCGGTTCAGAGGGTCTGACATGGGGTCATCTGAGCCATTGGATCTGGGTACTCTACAATTGCTACCCACTTTTCCAACCCAGTCTCTCATCAGTTTGTCTGATAGGTGTAAACAATTAGGCTTGTCCATTAGGGCATCCGGCCTAACACGCTTGCTTTTTTCCCCATCAATCTAAGAGCCTTGAAGCTGTGCTTCACAACTTTAAGTTCTGAGTGACAATACAAAAAAAGCAAACTGCATATGAATGCCTGCCTGAGATCTCCTTGTTTGCCAAGACATGCTCAGTTGTCTATGCTGTGCTCTTGTCAGTTTGAGAGTGTAAAGCCAGCTAAAGAATCGGACTGGCTATAAAAAGCATACACAAACCGCATATCTTGGGCAGCGAGGAGATCTCATCCAGGCTGTCATGAGCACTCACAGGCAATCTTCTGGTTGATTGGAGGTGGACCTTCAAGCAGGTCTTACAACTCTCAAAGGGAACGCTCCGCTCCCTCTCTGCTCTGTATCGAGTTACAAGGTCCTGCATCACACTTATTGTGATTGACAGTGGAGGATCAAATTGTGCCACTGCAGTCTTTTCTAATATTTCCAAGGAAACCTTCAAGCCATCTGGTCAATAGAATTATTTTTTTCCACAGCTATTGTTAACTACATGTTACACTGCGTCTCTAGTACATAGTTAATGACCCATTTGTGAAGTGTCTGATGCAACACCAGAAATCTTACCTTTTTATATGTTTTATTATTATATTGGCCTCGAGGGACAATCATTTCGAGTCTATTTTATAATTCCTGTGCACTAGTTAGCTAATCTGTTTTTTCATTGAGTTTATTACTCATTTACCTTGTTGGTGATAAAGAACACAGACTATATTTGACTTTGGAGTACTGTGTTTGAAGTATTACCTCAACAAATTCTGTGTACTCTTGAAATTTGTAAGCTAGTATCAAATGTCGTTTTTGTACGCTCAGGAATAAAAAGCACTGGGAATGTAAAAATGCCACTGTTTGTCACACGTTTCAGGACAACATATAATTTAATAATGTTGCAATCGCCTCGGTCTTCCAGAGTCTCAGTAAAGAAAAGCTGGAAATGTTAGAAACATGTTTTTTGTTTTAACATAAGTTTGGATGTACTAGAGATGTGCCCCAAAGTTAATAAATCAAGATACTGATAGGATGTCAAAATGTATGCATATCACTGGATTTCTTTTCCGAGTCTTATGCATCAATAAAGAGCGACAAGTACACGCGGGTCCTCATTATGAATGCTCTCGAAAATGGCCCTCCAAGGACAAGGTCCTGGGATATCAGTAGCTATGAAGGTGGGTAAAATCCAGGCAATTAAAAGTTGCATCTTGATAGTTGCCTGAGGAATTACAAGGGGAAAATGTATAATTCCAGATTAATACCCCAGTGATTCCAAATTTTTCCCAGGATTTTCACACAGCAGAAATCTCCTTGTGAAAAACACAGATCCATGTTAATACTGCAGTTCTTATAATTCCGAATGATCTTTTGGGGAGTATCAGAGGGAATCTATCCCTTACATGGAGGGGAGGAGGCAGTTTATTTCCCTCCTGCTTAGTAACAAAACATACCACTTTTGTGCCCCCTTAATCCCACTACCTGTGGTTGTGGTGCCCTTTGAAAGGGTAAGGGTTGATATCGTTGGCCCCCATGAACCTCCAACTGCTTCTGGAAACTGATTCATCTTAGTGGTAGTGTACCATTCCATGAGATACCCAGAAGCAATCCTGTTAAGGACCACTACAGCTCCTGCAGTGTCAAAGGACCTCTTGGGAATATTTTCCATGGTGGCCTTTCCTAAAGAGGCACTATCAGACAGGGGTAGTAACTTCATGTCTGCATACGTAAAAGCAATGTGGAAGGAGTGTGGTGTGACATATAAATTCACCACACCCTATCATCCACAAACAAATGGACTGGTTGAGAGATTTAATAAAACGTTCAAAGGCATGATCATGGGACTCTCTGAAAAGCTCAAAAGGAGATGGGATGTCCTCCTGCCATGACTCATTTTTTCCTACAGGGAGGTACCCCAGAAAGGAGTGGGCTACAGCCGCTTTTAACTCCTATTTGGTCACCCTGGTAGGGGTCCACTTGCACTTGTCAAAGAGGGGTAGGAGCAACCCTTGAAGCCCCCTAAACAAGACATTGTGGATTATGTGCTTAGCCTAAGATCAAGAATGGCTGAGTACATGAAAAAGGTAACTAAAAACCTTCAGGCCAGCCAAGAGCTTCAAAAGCAATGGCATGACCAGAAGGCTGTTGTAAGGAAATGCCTCCTTGGCATGGTTGCCCCCTGACTTTTTGCCTTTGCTGATGCTATGTTTACAATTGAAAGTGTGCTGAGGCCTGCTAACCAGGCCCCAGCACCAGTGTTCTTTCCCTAACCTGTACTTTTGTATCCACAATTGGCAGACCCTGGCATCCAGATAAGTCCCTTGTAACTGGTACTCCTAGTACCAAGGGCCCTGATGCCAAGGAAGGTCTCTAAGGGCTGCAGCATGTCTTATGCCACCCTGGAGACCCCTCACTCAGCACAGACACACTGCTTGCCAGCTTGTGTGTGCTAGTGAGGACAAAACGAGTAAGTCGACATGGCACCCCCCTCAGGGTGCCATGCCAGCCTCTCACTGCCTATGCAGTATAGGTAAGACACCCCTCTAGCAGGCCTTACAGCCCTAAGGCAGGGTGCACTATACCATAGGTGAGGGTACCAGTGCATGAGCATGGTACCCCTACAGTGTCTAAACAAAACCTTAGACATTGTAAGTGCAGGGTAGCCATAAGAATATATGGTCTGGGAGTCTGTCAAACACAAACTCCACAGCACCATAATGGCTACACTGAAAACTGGGAAGTTTGGTATCAAACTTCTCAGCACAATAAATGCACACTGATGCCAGTGTACATTTTATTGCAAAATACACCCCAGAGGGCACCTTAGAGGTGCCCCCTGAAACTTAACCGACTGTCTGTGTAGGCTGACTAGTTCCAGCAGCCTGCCACACTAGAGACATGTTGCTGGCCCCATGGGGAGAGTGCCTTTGTCACTCTGAGGCCAGTAACAAAGCCTGCACTGGGTGGAGATGCTAACACCTCCCCCAGGCAGGAGCTGTAACACCTGGTGGTGAGCCTCAAAGGCTCACCCCTTTGTCACAGCCCAGCAGGGCACTCCAGCTTAGTGGAGTTGCCCGCCCCCTCCGGCCACGGCCCCCACTTTTGGCGGCAAGGCTGGAGGGAACAAAGAAAGCAACAAGGAGGAGTCACTGGCCAGTCAGGACAGCCCCTAAGGTGTCCTGAGCTGAGGTGACTCTAACTTTTAGAAATCCTCCATCTTGCAGATGGAAGATTCCCCCAATAGGGTTAGGATTGTGACCCCCTCCCCTTGGGAGGAGGCACAAAGAGGGTGTACCCACTCTCAGGGCTAGTAGCCATTGGCTACTAACCCCCCAGACCTAAACACGCCCTTAAATTTAGTATTTAAGGGCTACCCTGAACCCTAGAAAATTAGATTCCTGCAACAACAAGAAGAAGGACTGCCTAGCTGAAAACCCCTGCAGAGGAAGACCAGAAGACGACAACTGCCTTGGCTCCAGAAACTCACCGGCCTGTCTCCTGCCTTCCAAAGAACTCTGCTCCAGCGACGCCTTCCAAGGGACCAGCGACCTCTGAATCCTCTGAGGACTGCCCTGCTTCGAAAAAGACAAGAAACTCCCGAGGACAGCGGACCTGCTCCAAAAAGACTGCAACTTCGTTTCAAGGAGCAGCTTTAAAGACCCCTGCAACTCCCCGCAAGAAGCGTGAGACTTGCAACACTGCACCCGGCGACCCCGACTCGGCTGGTGGAGAACCAACACCTCAGGGAGGACCCCCGGACTACTCTACGACTGTGAGTACCAAAACCTGTCCCCCCTGAGCCCCCACAGCGCCGCCTGCAGAGGGAATCCCGAGGCTTCCCCTGACCGCGACTCTCTGAAACCGAAGTCCCGACGCCTGGAAAAGACCCTGCACCCGCAGCCCCCAGGACCTGAAGGACCGGACTTTCACTGGAGAAGTGACCCCCAGGAGTCTCTCTCCCTTGCCCAAGTGGAGGTTTCCCCGAGGAACCCCCCCCTTGCCTGCCTGCAGCGCTGAAGAGATCCCTTGATCTCTCATAGACTAACATTGCAAACCCGACGCTTGTTTCTACACTGCACCCGGCCGCCCCCGCGCTGCTGAGGGTGAAATTTCTGTGTGGGCTTGTGTCCCCCCCGGTGCCCTACAAAACCCCCCTGGTCTGCCCTCCGAAGACGCGGGTACTTACCTGCAAGCAGACCGGAACCGGGGCACCCCCTTCTCTCCATTCTAGCCTATGCGTTTTGGGCACCACTTTGAACTCTGCACCTGACCGGCCCTGAGCTGCTGGTGTGGTGACTTTGGGGTTGCTCTGAACCCCCAACGGTGGGCTACCTTGGACCAAGAACTGAACCCTGTAAGTGTCTTACTTACCTGGTAAAACTAACAAAAACTTACCTCCCCCAGGAACTGTGAAAATTGCACTGTGTCCACTTTTGAAATAGCTATTTGTCAATAACTTGAAAAGTATACGTGCAATTGAAATGATTCAAAGTTCCTAATGTACTTACCTGCAATACCTTTCAAACAAGATATTACATGTTAAATTTGAACCTGTGGTTCTTAAAATAAACTAAGAAAAGATATTTTTCTATAACAAAACCTATTGGCTGGATTTGTCTCTGAGTGTGTGTACCTCATTTATTGTCTATGTGTATGTACAACAAGTTCTTAACACTACTCCTTGGATAAGCCTACTGCTCGACCACACTACCACAAAATAGAGCATTAGTATTATCTATTTTTACCACTATTTTACCTCTAAGGGGAACCCTTGGACTCTGTGCATGCTATTCCTTACTTTGAAATAGCACATACAGAGCCAACTTCCTACAGCTGTCCTGACTGGGTACCACCTAGGACAGAAGGTATGGGTATTGGAGCCTGTGACACCAAGAGCACTCCAAGACAAATGGAGTGGACCACATCTAATTGTGAAAAAGAAGGGTGAGGTCACCTATTTGGTGGATGTTGGCACTCCCAGAATTCCCCTCAGGGTACTTCATGTCAACCGCCTTAAACCCTACTATGATAGGGCAAATGTGACCCTACTCATGACCACAGATGAGGGGCAGGAAGAAGAGAGTGACCCTCTCCCTGACCTCTTCTCCAACACTGCAGCTTATCAGGTGAATACGGTGTATGTTCCTGTGGTACCCACTATAAACCAAGCCAGCGTCTCACACTGTGCCCAGGCCTTGTAAATGAAATACTACCAGTGGGCCTGCAGCACTGATTGTGCCATCCACTTAAGTAGCCCTGGAAACATGTCTCAAGTCTGCCACCGCAGAGTCTGTGTGTGCAGTTTTAAACTGCCATGTCGACCTGGCAAAGCCCAAGCCTTCATTTTAATACATATGTCACCCCTAGGGTAGGCCCTGGACAACTTAGAGGTCAGGTTTCAGTGTATTTACAAAGTTGGACAAATAATTGTTTTTAAACTTTACATCTTAGTAGTGAAAACCTATTAAATTCATTTTTTACTCTTACAAAGCCCAATGCCTCAATAGGATAACATTGAAGTTACCTTATTAAACCTTATAAGCATAGTATCTAGTGAGAAAGAGAGTTCCCTCTCAAGTTTGGTATCTCTGGAATAACAAAATATAATACTAACTCATGGCTAAATTGGATTTTAAACAACAATTCTGAACTTGACATTTTAAAAATGTTTGCATTTTCTAGCTTTAGCCATTAGCCAGTCCATGCCTGCAGCCTGTCTCTGATCACTTGTCTGGGGTGGGTAGCAACTGAGCTTTGTGTATTTCCGCTAGACAGCTGCATACAATGGTAGCTTAGGTGTAACTTGATGGGCCTTGACAGGCTCCAAGGAGCTCCAAGGGCTATTTGGCTAGCCTCCTGATCTGACGTTTGAGGGACATAAAAGACTTCCAAACACCCTCCTCCTCCACCTGGACGTTGCCATGTGTGAGTCTGCTCTGACAAGTAGTGCCACTTCAGCCCTGGGCCCTTTGAAGTGGGCCTGAGGTGCTTGCTCAAGCGGAATCAACACATCCTCTGCTGGAGGAGCAGAACCAACACATTGCTGCTGCTGCATGGAGCAGGACAATGCATCGCCATTACTGAATGGGTAAGAAATGACGCAACAGACTCACATTGTTGCTGCATCTCGCATCTTGGGACCGGCAGAGTGCCTTCAGAACTGCCACTGCCCAATGCTTTCCCCAGTGCATGCTACGTGCATTTCCTGTCGATGGCAGCCTCAACGATGATGCCGAACTTCTGCATCACAGCTTTAACGCTCATCGGTACTAACACATCACCTTGACTGTGCTACCATCCTCAACACTGGCCTTCGGATTACAAGCCCTGTTAAAAAAATAATTTAAAACAAGGCATTAGGGCAACTCAATGCAGCCTAGCTGTCTCACGGAACCGATGCATTGCCTCATCTGCATGACACATCTGTGTTTCAAGTCCATGCAACTCTCTGCAACCAAGATTTAAGGTACTTTGGTTCAGCTAGCCCTCACTTTGTCGCAGTCAGCCTGAACTTTTGACTTTGTCCCAGTCCAGTGCGACCAGTTATCCCTGGTTGGTGCTTCTTGCTTCTAAGCAGTATTTTACAGTTTATTCTTTAAAAAGTCATAACACAAGTTCTACTTATTCGATTTTTGTCATTTTGGTCTTGTTTTATTCATTAAATTAGTTTTTTTTTCTAACCTGGTTTGGGATCCTTTTTGTATGGCATTTTCACTGTTTTACTGTTTGAAGTGTTACACATCTACTTTTCACATGTCCCACAAGTTAAGATTAACTGCTCTGTGCCAAGCTACTTGAGGGTGAGCACAGGTTAATTTGGGATTTGCTTGTGCCTTACCCTGACTAGAATTCTGGTAGCTGCTTGACCAGGGATCACACCCCTGTCAACCAACAACCCAATCCCTCACATTGGTCCACTTCAAGAGCCTCTTAGAGTTTTCTTACCTCTTGCTTTTCCCTAACAAGAGGTAAGAAAACAGTGTGTACAGTGCTGTATAATACAATACAATTATAAGTATGACATTTAATCCCCAATTTCCAAGCCATTTTAGAGGTAAAAGACAGTTTGTCATCGGAGAACACCCCAGTAACAGTTGTGTTAGATTCGATGAGCTGTGTGTGATGTGAAATGGGAGAGCAGTCCTAGATCTTTTATTAATTAGTGTGTCATCAGATTGACTGAATCGAAACTAAATACTGAATCATATCTCATGATAGAACATAACACCACCAAGAATAGTCTGTTCGTACACCCAAATCTTCATACTACGGAGAGAATTGTGTACTGAGCCTCTATAATTAATTTAATGCTGTGCTTCTTCTGTTGGGTAGCCTTTGGTTGCACAGATCCCCCAGACCTAAGCATATGAGTTGGCAAAGATGTAATTTAGCTGTAACTCCGAGGGCTCATAGGAGATGCAGTGCTAGGCCAGTCATACTAGTGTCTGTCACTATTTGATCCATCTGCTCTGGCAACTTTTTAAAAAGAGATACACTTCTCGTGGTTTCCTCAGTCAGTCTCTCAGCAGGAATCATAGTTCTATTTATTGAGACAACACTTCATGATCAGACTTTTATTGACATGAAAACTCAGGCTCTTATGCATCCTATGAAAATATACTAAAGTTAAGAGAAGGCAAATGTATATCGCATTTATTGATCTCAGTGCAGATTTTGATTGTGTCCCAAGAGGCCCCTTGTGGGATTACCGGACAATTTTGTAATAAAGATTATAGGATTGCATCAGAACAACTTTGCCCAAGTGCTGTGGGGTGCTGACCCACAGACCCAATACCCATCAAAAGAGGAGTGGGGCAGGGCTGTGTACTTGCACCGAAACTGCTCTCACTCTTTGTGAATGACATAGTTGATTATCTAAAAAAATGCAATTCCTCAAACATTAAAGGGGAACATATCCCTGCATTACTTTTTGCAGATGACACTATTGGGATTTCACAGACGCCAAGGGGTAAGCAGTGTTTACTTGATGAGTTTAATGTGTATTGTGAGAGAAGGGGATTAGAGGATAACCCCAGTAAAACAAAGTGTATGGTTATTAACACTTGTAAGACCCAAAGATCAATCTAAACATTTATAAGCAAAAATTGGAGGTTGTTTCCAACTTCAATTATCTAGGCATTGCCTTACATTCAAAGCTGTCATAGTATCCCCATATAATTAAAGCAAAACAGTGCTTCTTAACAATTCAAGGGCTATTACCAAGAAAAACTAAGGTTCTAGAACTAAAACAGTTACCCCAGCCTTAGGGTTATACAACTATAAGGCCCAAGCAGCTGCATTGTATGGGCCTGATTTATAGGGTACAGGAGAACTGAAGCAGCTTACTGTATCTGAGAGCGAGTTTCTGAGGGGGCTATTGGGATTGCCTGTGTCAACACCATTGGTTCTCATGCATCAGGAATTGAATATTAGACAAACAGACCACTACTCTATTGGCTAAGATTGTGGACAACTCAAGAATTGATGTATTACAGAGAAGCTCTTGAAGAACTAAAGAAACTTGACATCTTTTTAACCTTTCCCTGGCTTCGCCACATTCCGACCTGGCTTTATAAACTTAGCTCATCTAGTTTCAGATCCTGCTGACAAACTGTGATTATAGCCTAGAGGCTTTTCACTAGACATCTAGTCTAGGCAGATTGTCTACCCAATTTTTAATCGTCAGGCCTAACCCAGATTTTGAAGAATTCCTTGATATGATCTAACCACAGTTAGCTAAGATTTTATACTTGAAATTTCGTTATGATATCGAGTTAGAACATTTACGGCAAAACGGAAGTCATGTGAGAGTTTTAAAGAAGTTGCACTCTGCACTTTAAGAACCTTCGATAGCATTGAAAATATTGCACACGAGCTATTTTTCTGCACAGCTTATGAAAAGTATGGAAGGAGATGGATCCGATAGATCTGCAGGAACTTAGGGTTTAGGAAGAATTTAGAGGCCCTAAGGATCATAAAGTACGAAACAATCCCCTTCATTGTATATGGTGTGAGTAGATATTTACTCACGGTGGGGTTCATGCATAGGAAACTAGGCTTGAAAGTCTGTATCTTAATTGCTACATTTTAGTGCTGTTTTAGAATTTGGTTCAATTGAATATTAATTAATTTTGCGATAATTATCTTAGTGGTAGAATTCTGTAGTGTTTAATGTAATTTTAAATATTTATTTTAACAATGTATTTGAGTATATTTTAATGGTTGATAACCGAAATAAAGTATGAACTGGAATGCCATGAAAACGCAAATGTAAATATTACTGCTGAAGAAAACGCAGTCTTTTCAGTAGAGTGAAAGTGATTACGGCAATGATATAAAGCGTACTTCTCTTTCTTTTTTTTAGATACGTTCAGCTAATTGGTTGATTATTTTGTCAAATTCTTCCCATTGGGTGGGAGGTTGCCAATGTTGTTTTATACTGTGAGGTTTAACCGAGTAGGAGAGTAGGCGAAATTTAGGAATGCGTTGCTTTTAACTCGTTCTGCAAGTAAAGCTTAGAGGCACAAACCGGGGGAGAAGTGTATTGTTTACACAAAAAAGCGTTCGCAGTGTGTCCATGTGCAGGATTAAATATTTAGGATCGCTTCAGGGAAAGTGGCTTTAGTTATTTAGGCATTTTTATCCTCTAATCTCCGGATCATAACCCTGAAATACATTGGGTTTTTGAGAGCCGTCTTGTTCTAAGCCGCTCAGTCCTCATGGTGTCTGGCTGAAAGCAGACTCTGCCTCGTCCATCTCGACTCGGCTTGAGCCCCGGCCCCCGGACCTGATCTCAGCAACCTAGAAGTTGTTGTTTCTGAAGACACTATACCGGACACGGTGGGGGGTCAGTTGAGGGTTTGCTGTTTCGGAATACTCGCGTGAGGAAGGTTCGTTTAAAACGTTTTGATTTATTTGTGGCTCCAAATTCCTTTACGAGTAATTAATCCTCATAAGAACCTTCACCTCTTTACAAGTTGGGTGGCTGTGGCTTCCATTACCTAGCAGTGTTCTAGTTTTCCTATTTTGCAGCACAATCTAGACAGAGTAGTCTAGATCGGCAACATTTCCAGACATAGGCTTCTGAAAGGCCTGCAGAGTCTTTCACATGCCAAGCTTCTCTAGAGTTTCCCACGACACCACCTGTCTTCCAAATTCTAGCTTAGCTCCGGGCATGTCTGCCTTCCTGATACGATTAAGAAAGCCAAAACAGATCTGAACTGATCTATCAACGCATCTTACTTTACTTCCCTTGAGATAAGGGCTACAGTGTCAATACTACAACTCTGTAAGCAAGAATGGAAAATAATAATTGTGCCTGCCGGAGCACTTCCCATAAACAGAAAAGGGCTATTTTTATGTTCTTTTTCAGTAATTGATTGAAAGAACCACTAGTTGGCACCCCAAAGCTGATGCCTTACTTCACCTTAAAGAAGCGCTGTCCAATCTGTGATGCAGTTTTTAAAGCCAGGCAGCAATCAGCCAACTTTGGGGCCCCTAATGCTAGACAGCTTGATTCGGGGATACCCTTCTGTGGTGCCATTCTACCCATCGCTGTTGGGAGCCCTACTACTTACTACAGGCCTATGGTGGGCAAAACATATTTAGGTATGAGTGTCTTTACAATGTCATTATGGGTTTTCTTTTGGTGTGAATTATAAATGACCAACCAAAATAGAAATATATTTAGCCAAATAAAAAACTCAGTTCGTAAGAGAGGATTCAAACCCACTATAGTAAAGTGCAACGTTTAACTTTTGAGGGTTACCTCAACCCTAAGGGCAAATCTCAACTGTCCACCCCCTTTCACCTAAAGCAACGTCCCACTGCACCTGCATCACCAAAGCAAAGTCAAACCCCTTAAACGTCATTTGGAGATCGCGAGGGGTAGCTGCTTCTGGCTTGTCAATTGGTGCCCTCAGCATTATCCTTGTGGCCATTGGCTCAAATGATGAGAAAGCATACCTAGTATATTGCTTCAGAAATTAGGACCTCGCAGTGCTTTCTCTAAAACCTACTCAAATATGATTGATTGGAGTTTTGTATAGCATGCAAATACCAAAGGTGTCCTGACTGAGACTGTAAGAAGAAGGTAGAAATAAGGGAATCAAAGAAGTTATTGAACAGATGTGTTTTCAGGGCTTTATGAAACTTGAGTAAATGTGGTTCTGAACGAATGCTGACAGGAAGGGAGTTCCAGGTCTTATCAGTAATCACAGGAAAGGAACACCCACCAATGTGAGTTCTACAAAACCTCGGGAATGGAATGAAGAACTGGGTGGAAAACTGCATATATCTGGAAGGAGGGTATCTTAAAAAAAGATAAGAAATCTAGATCCTGGATGACGAATAATGAGCTGCCTTGTGGCAGAAACAGTATCGTAAGATACAACAAAATGCTGGAAACTCTAGAAATGTTTAGAACTAAACGAGCTGAACCATTTTGGTTGATTTGTATCCTGTGTGAAAGGTTAGGGAAGGTCTCATTTATAAGGTATTGAAGTAGTCCAATCTGCTTATAATCACCAACAGATAAGATTTTTTAAAGATCTTTACAGTAAGAAAGCAGATGGAAATCAGTTTCTGGATGTGCAAGTCTAACGACAGGTTGACATCAAAAATGACTCCCAGATTATGTACATTGGTAGCTGGCATAGGACTAGGCCCCAACAAGTAACGAGTAAGGCCACAAAGATGAAGACCAGCTAGCCACAATGGCCAAAGACCTCAGTATTATCGGAGCTGACTCGCAGTGAACTTGAGTTCATCCATTCTTCAATCGTTATCCTACAGGATTTAAGCGATTTTAGAAGGCTGTTCTGTGATCTAGACTTGTGAGGAACACTGCTTGTTCCTGGAAATCTGTTCTATTGGGGAATACCTGTAATACAAAAGGCATGCATTGCGTGAGTGATACATATAAGCAAAGAACATTATTGTAGGCACCTACAAGGGGAATTACAAGGACTAACAAAGGACAGTAATATTCTATCCCCTGGAATACAAGGTCATTTTACTCAAGTTGCTCAGCCTGATGTAATGCAATCATTTCAAGGTTTTGAATTATTATTTCCATTATGTTCAATGTACTAGTTTATTCTATTCTTGTGAATGATATGTGTGCCTGTATGACCTGTTGTTTACCTTTCTAGGTATATATACAAGCCATATTGGGGCTCATGGGTAGGAGGTAGGCTTGTGTCCTGTAACAATGTTTGTTTTGAGAAGGAATAAGTGGCTGAAGACCAATGCTGATAGATACCATTTGTATTCCCCAGGTGTGCATGATCAATTCCAGAAGTCTCTACTCATAAGAGGTTCCACAATTTATTCAGTACTCACTATGCACCTGAAGGTGGAGAAGGGAATCATCCTCTCGATATTAATAGATCCAGGAGTAATGTAGGACTGTCTATATAGGTGAATAGGCTATGTTTGTAACATCATTTATTTATGTTCTAGGCATTGACTTTGGAGATGATTAAGAGTAGCAGAAGTACATCCAGAAGCAGTCATCACCCGAAGCAGGTTTGGTTTCCCCATCCATTCCTCTCTCCCCAGTTGGTCAGAAGTAGCTTTGACTGCTATTGGAATCTCTTGTCTTCTGAGGAATCAGGGACATAGCTACGCATCGTCTGCTCACTTCTGCAGAAATTTAGGTGAGATCCTGACAGAACAGCAAACCCATGCAGTGTTACAGCCTGAGTGAGATAGAGGAATGAGAGAGTACTCTGGCAGACCTGGCCCACATGGTAGGCAATCTTCAGAAAGAAACACAGGCACTAGCCCAAAGAGTAGATGCTTTACAGGGACAAGGGGCAACAGGAAAAAGTCTTCAGGCAAATGGCAATGGAGCAAAATCAACTATTAATACCTTTCGCCAGGCTGCCTACATCCGGATCTACACAGGATGCAGGGAATCCAGTAATTCATGTTGCTTCCCCTCCAGCAATCCTTAAACTCCCCCAAGCAGGTTTACAGGAGAACCCGCTACATCTGCAACATTTATCAATGAACCATAATTTCATGAGTATGCCTCCTTTAAGACAGAATTGAAGAAACAATTTGATTGTCATACCTCTATGTAGTCAGTGGACACAAACATTTTGAACTCGTGCCAAGGAAACAAAAGGCTTCTAACTTACATAACAGCATTTAATAGACTGGTAGCTGAGTCAGGATGGGCAGAAAGTAAACTTAGTTCTGTCTTATACAGGGGGTTGTAAGACAAATTAAAAGACTTATTAGCCCGCAGTGTAAATCCTCCCAAAACTTGTAGAGAATTAATTGACTTGATAGTGAAATTAAAATCACCGACTTGGTGTTCTGATACCAGAGTAGTGGTATTTAGAGAGAAAAATTAGATTCTGAGAAAACCCCTGATGGCCCACAACATATGCAGATAGGTAGTCTTAAGAGTCCCTCAAGTAATGAGGAAAAGCAAAGACGCCAATATTTGAAGCTGTCTTTTTTGCAGCAAAAAGTGACATATCCTGCAAGACTGTATGACTAATCCCAAAAGAAAAGGGGAAGAGGGAAACTAGCCTGCCTTAAAACAGCAGAGACAAGTTTTCAGGTCAAGGAGTTATCAAAGTCTCCAAAACCTTAGCACAGACAAGTATAACTAATGTGTATCAACACTTCTATGTTTCAGCTCAGCTGACTTGGGAAAGTCAATCTATAAGCTTAAAGATCTTACTAGACTCAGGAGCCATGGGTAATTTTATGGATATTGATCTTGCTGCTCATTATGGGCTCCCGTTTATACCTAAGGAAATAGTGGATGAGGTAAAAACCATTGACTATAGTGCCTTGATTTCAGGATCTATTAATCAATGTTCCGGAAAATTTGACTCCATTTAATCAGGGTAATCATAAGGAAATAGTGTGTTTTGATGTAATTAGGGCTTCTCAATTTCAAGCTATTCTAGAGATACCTTGGTTACAGACACATAATCCTGACATCAAAATGTACCTTACCCTTCCATTCTGCCTCCTGTGAAAAATATTGTTGGACCACAGCACAAGCAGAGATAGCACAAGTGGGTGTTTTTTATGTAAGTGGAGACAAGATCTCAGAGGCATCCTCTTGTTATCATGAATCTAAGGATGTCTAATATAAACAAAAGGTAACTACTCTACCCCCTCATCAGCCTTATGATTGCGAGATTGGTTTACAACCGGGTGCTCCAATTTCCTGCAGTCAGATCTCTCCTCTGACTGAAAAATAAAACCTCTATTTGCAAGACTGTCTAGATGAAATGCTAAAAATAGGGTTCACGCTCACCAGCTTTATCCTCCTCTATTTTTTGTCCTGAAAAATGGGGGAGTGGGCACTGCGCCTATGTTGATTATAGAGCCTTGAATAATGTGACACATTAAAACAGGTATCCTCTACCATTAATATCAACATTATTAGATAAGTCAAAAAATGCTACCACTTTTTAAAAAACTGGATTTGCGAAGCACTTACCACCTAGAGCGCATCAGAGAGGAAGACAAATAGAAAACTGCCTTACATACACAATATGGGTTGTATCAGTACCTTGTTACGCCCTTTGGATTATGCAATGCTCCAGCCGCATTCTAGTTTTTCATAAATTAGGTTTTGAGGGAATACTTGGATACTTATGTCATAGCTTATATTGATGAAGTATTGATGTATTCAGCTTCTATGAGTGAACTTGAAAAGCTTGTTAAATCCATCTTGCAAAGATTGAGGAAAAACAAACTGTTTGTTAAGCTAGATAAACGTGAATTTCATGCTTCTGAAGTATCCTTTTAGGGTTACCTACTATCCGAGCAGGGAGTTAAGATGTACCTTCAAAAGGTTTAAACAATAGTACAATAGAAATGACCTCAGACAGTGGAGGAGGTGCACAGCCTTTTAGGCTTTGTCAATTTTTGTTGCAGATATATTCATAATTTCTCCACTTTGTTATCCTGTTGAAAATGGCCCTATCTACAGGGTTATCACCAAACTTTTTGCCTTCCTCCTCCTATTTTTAAGACTCTCTCTTTGTTGGCTTTAGGACCCTGGGCACTTTACTATTGCTAATGAGTGCTAACATGCATGTGCTCTCTTCCCTAAAACATGGTTTGATTGGCTTACATCTGTTTGGCATATGTGATTTACCTGTAAGTCCCCTGTAAACAGATATACCAGATACCCAGGGCATGTAAATTCAATGCTACTAGTGGTCCTGTAGCGCTGATTGTGCCACCCACAGAAGTTGCCTTTCAAACCTGTCTCAGGCCTGCCACTGCAGTGCCTGTATGCGCAGTTTAATGCCACCTTGACTTAGCATTTCTAACTACTTGCCAAGTTCTAAACTCTCTTTGTATTATACCCAGGTAACCCCTAAGGTAGGCCCTATGTAGCCTTGTGGGTAGGGTGCTGTGTAGATAAAAGATAGGACATGTATCTTTATGTTTTGCATGTCTTTATAGCGACAAACAGCCTATTTCATTTTTCACTGTGAGGGCTGCTCCTCTTATAGGTCAGCTTTGGGAATGTCCTTTTATACGTTTAAGTGCTAATTCCTGATCTGAAGTGAGTAGCGTGGCCATGTGTGGTATGTTTGGAATAGTGGAAATGACACTTTTAAAAAGTAGGCTTTTCTCTGTTCTTATAACTCTATGTGCTTTGCAGCCTGACTCCAATCCACGTCTGGGGCAGAGTGACAGTTACATTTGGTGCATACTTTCCAGACAGCCACAAGACAGGAAAGGATGGGTTTATTGGGAGATACATCTGCATTCATATGCTCACTGATAGTCTTCTTGGGCTGGGCGAGGGAGAGGTCATTTACACCTTACATGTCAAAAGGTTGTGTCCTGCACTCACACAAAGGGCTGATTTACCACCTATTGATGTCGGTGCCAGGGCTGGGTTGAAAGGAGTTTGTGGTACACATGAATGGGTTCCTTTGAAGTCATTCCTTAGATCAAACACTTAGGAGTATAAGTACAGCATGTTTTCAGAGCACTTCTGGAACAGAGACCAAACCTCTGTCAGAAGGACTGCTGCAGTTGCCCTACTGCCTGCTACTTGCAGGGTTGCCTAAATGACTCGCTGTATTGCATTTCTGCTTGTTGCCCTGCTGTCAGCTTCTACCTGATTTTGTTGTACTAGTGTACTGCAGTGCTGCCAGGAAAGCCCGCCATTGGAATCCCTGGTTTTGTGTGCAAGTCTGCCTGCCTGCTGCTGTTTGCTCAAGTCCCCCCAAGTACCCTCCCAGGAGCCCAGCATGTGCAGAGTATTGGTTGTTGCTCCTGGCCACTGCAATCACAGTGCTTGGTGAAGTGCTGCCTAATGTTTCCCAGTTAGTGCGATGGAGCGCTTTCACTTGCACAAAGGAGTGACAAGTGTTTTCCTCTGGTGCCCCCTCAATGACGGAACTGTTATGTGCAACCTGCCTAGGGCCTACCATGCTGACCTTTCCTTCCTCTGCCTGTAGCAGTGACTGCAGACTCAAGGAACCCCCCTCCCACCCCCCCAGTGAGGCCCTGTCGGCAAGAGAGGAGTCGTACCACATGTGGGAGAAAGGCATTGCTAAAGAGAGGACATTGTGCTTAAAGCCCATGTCTGGAACTCTACTGCAGCATTGGCTTCTCCCTTGCCAAAAAGAAGGTCCGGTGGGGGCCCCAGGGAAGCAAAGCCATCACTTACTCCCTCACGTACTGGCTCCAATAGCTGAGGGACTGTAAGTGTGGGAAGCAGGAGATCGGGCTGCCGAAGCCCTGGTGGAGCCTCCTCACGCTTCTTTCCCCGCGGGCCCGATTTGGGTTGCAGAGTGTGGACACCAGAGCCCGAGACCGACAGAGGTCTCCTGCAGGTTCCCAGATTGTGCCTTGGGGACAGCTGCATTTTTTGGACTGTGGGAGACCAAACCAGGTCTCCCCGAATGGTCCTACAGTGAGTGTCCCCCACCCTTGGATCGCACCTTGGGGTCACTTCTTCACTGACCCAGAATTACGTTGGGATACCTCAATGGAGGCTTTTCCCCCCAATGGCCACTGGAGACTGCCGGAAACCACGAGATACTACATTCCATATAGTAGGCACCTAGGTGCCCCTGAGCCCTATGGTGTATCTCTGATTACCACACCAAGTTGAGGAAGAGCGCTGGTCCGCTTGGCACTAGGATTTTATGGTAATGGTTGGGAAATTGAATTCTTGCAATGCTACCTGGTGATTTAAATGTTTTTCTAACCAAACTGTTGCATTTCATGCCCTACAGATACTATGATGGACACTGTTGTGATGCCTGAAATGTCAGGGTAATGAGTACTACTTCAGTATTTATGTAATGTGCACAGTATTTATGATTTGATAGTGATGTATGGTAAGTCACATGTTTTTTCACAACCTGAATGGCATTTGATGCACAGAACTTATGATTCTGTCAATATCAGGGCAGTGCGCGCTCTACGGGTGACAAAAATGCAAAAACCCAACAGTTTAAAGCTAACATAATTTATGCATTGTGATGATATGATGTTGTTTAACCTTTTGCATTGCAGAGTTTAATCTTAAAGACTTATGTTCAGCATGCATATAAATACTGTTCAGATGCTAGGTAATGCTGCAGGTTTCCAGACTCTGTCAGGGTGTGGTCCCCTTCCAGGGCCTTCTAGAAGCTTTCCCTGCAGCATGCTTGGGTGCGGTTTGTTGGCTGGGCCAAGACTCTATATAAGGGAGCCAGCCCAGCTTCACGTGCTCACTATTCAGAGGTCCCGGTGCAGAGCATCAGCAACTTCCTGAGCTCCTGTTCCGGTGGCCTACTTTGATCTTCCAGGCCTCTGCCCTTCATTCTACATTGGTGATCCTTAATCAGGGCGGTAAGACAGAGGTTGGGCTGGCCCCCGACCCCGTTATCGAGGACGCTCGAATTCTTGGGCCTAATTCTTGCATGATAAAAAATTTACTCTTGCACGTGTGAATGTGCGATTGGGCGTTTCGTTGCATTTGCATGCTGTTACTAGAATCGGTAAGACGCGCAATTCTTTTTCTGTGCTTAATTCCTGTTATTCATTGTGCGCTACCATTCCTTGGCAGTTACATGGTGGCCTTCGAATCGGCAAGACACGCGATTCGTTTTCTTGTGAGTTAACCCTTGATATTCATTGTACGCTATCATTCCTTGGCAGTTACATGGTGGCCTTCGAATCGTCAAGACACGCGATTCGTTTTCTAGTGATTTAACCCTTGATATTCATTGTACGCTACCATTCCTTGGCAATTACATGGTGGCCTTCGAATCGGCAAGACGCGCAATTCGTTTTCTTGTGCTTTAACCCTTAATATTCATTGTGCGCTACCATTCCTTGGCAGTTACACGGTGGCATTCGAAACGGCAAGACACGCAATTCTTTCCTCATGCTTAATTCATGTTATTCATTGTGCGCTACCATTCCGTGGCAGTTACATGGTGGCATTCGAATCGGCAAGACACGCAATTCTTTCCTCATGCTTAATTCATGTTATTCATTGTGCGCTACCATTCCTTGGCAGTTACATGGTGGCATTCGAATCGGCAAGACGCAAGATTCTTTCCTCGTGCTTAATTCATGTTATTCATTGTGCGCTACCATTCCTTGGCAGTTACATGGTGGCATTCGAATCGGCAAGACGCGCAATTCTTTCCTTGTGCTTAATTCATGTAATTCATTGTGCGCTACCATTCCTTGGCAGTTACATGGTGGCATTCGAATCGGCAAGACGCGCAATTCTTTCCTCGTGTTTAATTCATGTTATTCATTGTGCGCTACCATTCCTTGGCCGTTACATGGTGGCGTTCGAATCGGCAAGACGCGCAATTCCTTCCTCATGGGTAATTCATGTTATTCATTGTGCGCTACCATTCTAAGGCATTTACTTGGTAGTTTTTGAGTTGACAAGTCGCGTGATTTATTCCTTGAATCTACGTTGTGTTATTCATGGTGCACAATCCTTCTATGGTGTTTACTACCTATGTGAAAATCTGCAATGTGCGCAATTCATGTTCAAACAATTTGAGAGAAAAAAAAGGCCAGAGTTCTAGATGTAATGTTGTGTGTTCCTAATATGTATTCTCAAAAAAGATTCATATGATGGTTCAGAACTTATTCAGATTGTTTCCTGATTCTCATGCAAAGGAAAGTACTTCAATTTGAAAGTTTCATTTAACCTCTCTTGATTCCCTCACAGGTATCCAGTCATCTTGAAGCTTAGTCATTTTAAGTCTATTCTTAGGTTGTTCATGTTTTCTGACTGACGATGCTTAGAGTCATAGCCTAGTACTGATTTTATGAGATGTAATTTTGATGTTGTGTGTTTTAACCTTTTGCTTCCTACAGGTCTCCTTCCCAGCTGTTCCCTTCCTAATCCCCTTTTCCCCACTTGGACTCTCTTAGACTCTGCGACAAATCTAATCAGAGTATTGGAGCTGTCTTGTGGTGGAAGTGTTGGTAACGGGCACAGACCCCGAGGATCTGGTGACTCTGACAGATTCCTGTTGCTTTAAAAACTACCAGAGGGTGAGCATGGGTTATTTTTCTTGTGTAACATACTTGCCAAGGATAGAGTGGTGGGTTCTGCCTGTCTTAGGTGCATACCCTAGCCAACCAGAAACCCCATTTCTAACATATCCCCTATCATAAAATTATTAAGTAAGGGTGTCAAGTTCTAGTGGGGTGTGGTAGCAGAACAAGCCTTTCAATTTCTGACAGATAATTTATACGCCCTACTCTTACAAATCTGTGATGCTACAGAGCCTAGAACACGACCTACTGCTACCTCTTAGGTAGCAGTAGGTGGGGTTCTTTCACAAAGAGATAAGGTAACTGGAAAACTACAACCTGTTTCATACTTTTCTCATAAGTTAAGGCCAGCTGAGGTAAAGTATTCTGTGCAATGAAAAAGGCCTTTGAGGAATTGAGGCACTATCTATTAGGGATCCTGCACACAGTCATCACATTGACAGACCATAGGAACGTAACATTTTTGAATCGTGCCCTGACCTTGTCAATGCAACAGCTTCACTGGACACAATTTTTGAATGACTATGATTTTGTGATCCGATTCCAACCTAGTTGGCAGCATGGCAAGGCAGTCGCCTCATCCCGACTGGGATATGAGGATTATGAACAAGTTAAGGAATCCCCATAAATCATTCCTGTCGAAAATTTCAGGAGACTTTGTACACTGAGGAAACTTTTGTCTCAAAGGTATCCAAGGCACAAACAACTATTGGGGCTAACACTATTATTCAAGCCAACAAAGAACAAAGAGTTAATGATTTGGTTCACATCCAAGAAGGGTTATACCTTCCACAAATACACTACAACAACAAGCATTTGAATGGTGTCATATGCAGTTAATGGCTGGTCACCCAGGAGAAGATACCTTGGAAGTGACCAGGCAGTATTTGTGGTGGCCATCCATATTCAATGACATGAAGCACTTTTGTACAAAGATGCATTATTTGTGGCCAGAGTAAAAGCAAGCATCAAACACCAACGGGGTTATTGACACCTTTGTCTACTCCATCCGCCCTTTGGCATACTGTTTCCTTGTAGTTTGTGGTAGATTTACCTAAAACAGTATAAGGGTATACCACTGTATTTGTGACAGTAAATCATCTAACATGGCTCATTTTACTCCCTAAAAAACATACCCACATCCAAGGAACACGCTAATGTTTTTCTCCAAGCAGTAGTTCGGTTACATGGGCTCCCTTCTGTTTTAATTTATGATCAAGGCCCTCAATTAATTCTGAAGTTTTGGAAGGCCCTTTGTTGTTTACTGAACATGGATATTCATCTGTTCTCCAGTCATCATCCCCAGATGGATGGGCAGACAGAGTCAACCAATATATGGAGCAGTGTCTATGATGTCAACTGTTACATGATACCTCAGATTGGGTTGATTATCTGTGGGTGGCTGAGTTTGCATATAATAACACTGTGAACAGTTCAGCTAATTTTTCGCCATTTTATTGTAATTATGGTTACCATCCTTGCATGTTAGCAGTCAATGCAAAACAGAAATCAGAAGTGCCAGAAGTACAGGAGTTCATAAACCATTTACAAGGCATCCAAAAATCTCTGCAAGAAAATCTTGAAAAAGCCAAAGAAACAAGCTGATAGACATCGTCAAACAAGTCCAGCATTTCAAGAAGTCGAAGATGTTTGTTTGTCTACACTGAAGATCTGTTTAAAAGGGCCACAAACACTTCAACCACAATATATTGGACCATATAAAATCATTAAAAGGATTAATGATGTAGCTATGAATTGGGGCCAACAACAACATTAAGGACACATCCTTTGCTAAACGTGTCTTTACTATAACCAGTTACCCCAGGGACTACCATTCCAAAGAAACCACCTGCAATAATGACGAACAATGGGCCTGAGTTCGAAGTTAAAACCATAGTGGAATCAAAGAGAATATGAATCAAATTGTATTGTCTGATACACAGGAAAGGGTATGGTCCAGAGGACTGAAGCTAGGAACTTGCAGGTCATGTTTATGCCCCCCGTTTGTTGCAACAATTTCATTGCAGATATCCTGATAAACCATTTGGAGGTGCTTTGAGGGGGGTGGTTGTGTTGGGCTTACCTCGTGGGCAGCCTGTGGATTTGGCAGCCATGTCAGGAGGTGGAGAGTGGCAGGACGTTGCTTGCGTTCTAGCTCTTGGCGGTCCACAACTTCCTGCTACAGTTACTTACCTTGGCTTTGCGTTCCTGCCTTCTTCATCTCAGGGTCTTTGCAGGTGTTCTGATGTCTTCAGTGATATTCGCTCGGCGTCTTCAGTTCTGGTGAGAGAGAGGGCACTTTATGTAGGCCTTTCAGACTTCTCTTCAATGTTAAACCTCAGATGTGAGTTTTGTGGGTGATCCTGTGATGAGAATGAGTGTTGACCCTAGCCGCTCTTCAGGCAAAAGCTCAACTTCATAGGCTAACAAAAAAGAGGACTCTGTTACTTTTTGAGAACAATGACATCACCTTTTGGTAGCTTTCACAGGTTTCGAGTTTAGTTTTTGAGCATTGATGTGGAATGCTGCAATTTCTTCCTGTTGTAGATTCCTGGTTATCGAAATATTGGGCTTGCTGTTAGATCTGGTGGTATTGTAGGTCTGGTCTATTTTGGAACCTGTTGTCCTGTCCTGCATGCAGTATAGATATGATACTATCCTTTGCTTACAACAGTGTCAGGATATATCTATATATCTACTCTCCGCAAATTATGTTTAGATGTCAACTACAACTTGCCATGGGATGATCTTTTGTGAATGAGTACTGGTTCAGTTTACCCAGGTGTCAGATCTTTTAGGGCTCAATGTGTCCTCTCTGGATTTGATTGCACCCTTTGTTTTATTTATTTTTTGTGTAGTTTCCCTGTCGGTACCGATTTCTCTCAGCTTCCAATATCTCCTTTCAGGATGGGCTGTATCACACTTGTGAGCTTGTTTTGTGGATTGGCTCACAGGAGCTGCACTAAGAGAATGTGAAGCTAGGGAGCTAGAACCCTCTGGGGACAGTTGGAGACAGCCTGACTGCACGGTAAATGTTTATGGTGTAGACCTATGCCAATAAAGGCTGTTCTTCTTTCTCTAGACTGTTTGGTTTCAGTTCCCGTATTAACAGGACATGGTAGCTTACTGGATTGCTCTGCATTTGTAGGCTATAACTGATGTTTTCTTCTGTATGCATGCATAGATCAGCCTGGATGTCACAAGCTTTTCTTGAAAGCTGATATTTTTTTTTGCTTATGTTTTTACACCCCGTTGGACAAGGTGTGCAGAGATAGCTCCTGGGCAATCACTTCCCCCTGTTCTGAACTCTAGTGCCAGTTGCTTTCTTGGAGGTATTGAGGTGTATGCTTAGGAACAAAAAAATATAGGAAAGAAGTATGCTCCACCACTGCCCACAATATCCAGGTGCATGAATCCCTTCTTAAAAACCTTTAAAATTACTTTTATAACTCCCCCTGTATGTGTTGATACTACTTATGCCCATTTTCTATCCGTCCCCACCAGTATTTGGATATCTCCTTGTGATTTTGGCTATGTTGAGTACATGTGTAGCTATCACCTGAACTCTAGTGGATGTCACAATCGAGATTCCTTACCTTTCCCACCATCCTGGAGGCTTGTTTTCTGAGCTTCCTAAAAAGAGAGCAGAGATGGAGGTCTATCACATTACACTATAATGATATAATGGGAGCCAGGCAGGATCATTGTACCATCTTGCGCTGAGGCACAATCTGAATTACCTGCAGGTCCTGCAGAACAGTGCAGGATAATTGATAATGTCTCACTTACCTACATTTTCACCCAATCTAAGGCACCTAACCAGCTACTCACACAGTGCAATAAATTGCTGCTGATTACTTATAGCCCTGCAGTTAAAGGCTGCAAAATAATTAAGGAAAAAATTAGGCCAATGCCAACCAACCAGAACACTGCTCTCAAGGCAACACAACCCGGCTCATAATGCTTAAAGTTAATAGAGCTAGATTGGTAACTAGAATCTATGTGCAAAGAAATGTCCCTTTTTTGAATGATTACCCCCTAATGTTTGGACTGACACGGCTAGTTTTCCGAGTTTGGAAGCACACTGAGACCTGCAAATCAGGCCTCAGTTACAGTGCTGTGACCCTTACACATTGTATATTTAACTGTTTTCTCCCCAATTGGCATATGTTTACTTGCTTGTAGGTTCCTACTATATCGTACTAGGGGTACCTAAGCGCCTGCAAATTAATTGTCCCTTGTGGACTGCAGCACTTGTTGTGCCACCACATACTGTATATGGCAACGTAAAGTATTACTGCCAGTCTGCCATTGCAGACTGGCAGAGCAGTTTTTAAATTGCTGTTTCCCAAACCTTCTTTTTTAATACTTATAAGTCACCCCTAAGGTAGACCTACCAAGCCCTAAAGGCACGGTTCATTATATAAAAAGGTAAGACTTCATTTGATGATTTTTACGTCTTGACAGTAAAAACCTGGCATTGTTGTTTTTACTGTACAAGGATAGTAGCCCCATTAGCAAGAATGTTGTTACATGCTGACAACTCAGAAGTGCTAACCTCCACATGGGACTACTCAATATGATACTTCAAGGCATCAAATGAATTGTTGCATTATGCCTGACTTGTTGGCAACTTTGTAAATTTAAGACTTTGCTTCCTAAAGTTTTCTGTTAGCCATTTTCAGTTGCACACTGCTGCTGTACTTGAGACAGTCTGCTGCCCCCATTGCGAGAGCTGATAATAACACTAAGGAACAGGAACAAAGGACCTGTAAATGGAAGAGGTGTGGCTTCAAACGAGCCTTTGAAGTGAAAATGTAGTCACACTGCGAAGAGGCTGCTCTTTCAGTTAGGCAAACAAGCTGGCATCTGGGGCAGAGAGAGAGAACTCTTTGCAAGGGCAGTGTAGCACCCATGGTGTTGCATCTATGGGGTGGCCTAGGGAGTTCCACACAGAAAGAAGGGTTAGGCAGAATAGTACACCCAGAGATACCAAGATGTCACACTTCACAAGAAACAGTCATCAGATGGAAGTGGACCTGGTAGCTCATTGGCTAGTTAGTTGTTGCCCCCCCCCAGGCTGGTAGCGGGCATAAAAGTGGTTCCCTTGGTGCCGTGAGCTCAGATCATGTCTGTTCTGAAAAGAATACTAAAGAAGGACTACTCTGCTGCTCCCTTAACCCAGCAAACAGAAACAGAACCAAAGGCTGGACTGCACCTGCTGCACCAAGGACTGGCAAACGGAGGACTGAACCTGAGAAAACCGACTAGTGGGAATTTTACAGATGGGTGTCAGAGGGAGTGACTCCAAAAATCAATTGTCTGATTCCCTGTTAAGTCACAGGACTATAAAAACTGAGAAGCCTGCACCTTTGAGAGACCAGCGCCAAGGAGACTGAACACTGCCGAACACTGAGATGCAACCTGTGAGAGAGAGTTTTGACTCTCACAAGACCCCCCCAAGTCTGCTGGACCTGAGAGAGTCATCAGTGTGCAGTCTGGCCACGGTGCAAGGACTTTTTGCCAAAATAAGGAAACCGCTGTATAAGGAGAACACTGGCTTCACCTGGACACAGTGGGAAATTGACCCCTGAAGCCAAAGTCGCACCCTCAAGCTCAAGGACTATGGGGTGGCCACAGGAAGACCCAATGCATAAACTCAGCATCCCATGCATTTTCAAGCATCATTAGCATCATGTATCCCTTGCATTAGGACCACTCCATTGACAGTTTGACCTATGGATTCAGAATTCGACTGGAGACTGCTTATGCTGAAGGGTAACTGCCCCCCTTGGACCTGATTTGTGCCTGTGACTGGTACCCTATCGGAGTTAGCAAATCAAAGAGTGCCTAGATAGCTGTTTTCAACTTGCTTGTTGTGGCTAGCCCTAAACCACCATTGAAGTTGATTACAATGATATATTGCATTGAGTGAAAAACCCTTGTTTTGCTGTTTCATCTAAAATTCATATCTGTGACAACCCAGTGTATTTGTGTCATTGAGGAGTCGGTTTACAGATACAAATACAATCTATTTCTATATTTCTATAAATTGGTGTTGGATATTTCGTATGGCATGTTTTCTTCCTATTTCATTGTTTTGGTACCACCTAATACTTTACACTTCTTCCTTTGACAAAGCCTAATTGGTCTGTGCCACAGCTACTAAAGGCTGAGCTAAGGTTTTGCAAACAAACATGATTGGACCTGACGCTGATATGTCATTATTACACAGTGAGGTTGCACAACCACAGCATACAATAGGCTACATTTCCCATTCTATGCTTCACAGGCGGTGCTGGCATGAATTCATTTTCAAGTGATTGACTAAAGTGTACTTTCATGCTTGGGGGCACTGCTGGAATGGCACCACCATAACATGCGATTCAAACTTTAAGGTAGAAAAAGCCACCCTGCGTATCACTGCCTAGGGTGGGCTTTAAGAAGAAAGAGATGCTCCCTCCCTTAAGTCTGATGCTTTCTAGCAAAGCCAAGTAATGCAGACGCAGCTGCTTGAAGCAGGTTCTAAGCTAGCCTGTAATACTTCAAAGTATGTAAATTGAGAAATGGCAAGCCAATCGGTCAGGCTTGCATTTTTAGTGATTAAGAAGACTGTCCGAGCTTCTTTGAGGCACATTTAACAGGTACAGCACAGCCAGTAACAATGCAGTGATAGTAGCACACAATGGAAATGAAGACACATCCTGGTTCCCCCAAACCCAGACAAGTGCAGGAAGGGCAGCAGGAGCATTGCAAGCATTCTTCACCTACAGACAAATGGACGCAAATGTAAACGAATGGCGTTTGTTTTGGGTGTTTCCAGACCTCTGCGTTTACATGAAGCCGTTGAGGTTAGGAGTGCCACCTTTCACCGAGAATAATGGCCACCTGTTCACATGCTAAGATTCTGCAAAGGCTGGACTTCTGTATCCATTCTTAACATGTCTTTGCCATCATTATGTTATCAGTCAGAGGTCATTAGGGTAGTAGTAGAATACATTTAACTGCGTTTTCTTTTAACAATTTCTATTTGAATTATGTACGAACAACAGGGAAAAATACCAGCTGTATGTGATTTTTCTAATGTTTGTATGGACATTAACTTACTGGTCATGCCAGCAACTGTGATCCTGAGTCTGTTGTGGCGATGTAGCTTTTTCACATTCAAGGCAACTTAATTTAAAATAATGCACATACCTTATATGACAGCATAAAAAAGCAAAACAATTTTATTGTTGAGAAATGCACTCTGTCTGTTTTGAAACATCGATTAGTTAATGACTCACCACAGACCAGAAAGTCATAGAATTGAATTCTGCATGGACCAGTGTAGAATACTAACGTATTTATGGTGCTATAAAGTCCCAGTAAGTAACAGAAAGCACTGAAAATATTGATCATTATTTCGACATTTTAACAATATAAAATAGGCTGCTACACAGTGATTTACTGTACATGATAAAAACAAGTACTTTCAAAGAATACATATTCTTAATAGCTAACCTAATGTAGACATTTTTGTAAGTCAAATAAAGAGCACTTTCCAAAGCTCAGCATCCTTAAATTATCTCTCAAAAATGTTTGTCATCATGATACTTCAAGTGACTCCTTATAATTAAAGAACTTTAGCGCCCTCCCACGCTCTCAGCACCCTCCAAGTACTCTAGGTCCCCATTAACCATTCAGGGATGGTTGTTTTTAACAAAATATATCAGAACTGTTTTATAAAATTGAGAAAAACTTGCTCCCTATACACCTGATCAACTTCAACCTCTGTTTACATACTGATGTCCTATTAGGTGAGCAGAGGGAGTTGGAGGAAGGCAACCAAAAGGGTTGTATTCAGAGCCGTAATCGTCCTGACCCCTGGGGCCTCAGAAAAATGGCTCCAGAGAAAGCAGAAGGAAGCAAAATCAATGGATACATCAAAGAGATGACTGTGTAAAAAGGACGGTATGTGGCAGTCATGGCTCACAGTTTATAAAGGGGGTGGGGCAGCACGGGGGCGCTTGGGGGAATGAATACAGTTTAAAACAAAATACACTTACCATCCCGTGCTGCGCCACAGCCATCATGCTGGTCCTCTCCTGTAGGCTCCAAGCACAGGCTCCCAGCCTGCCCTGTGCCAATCCTGACGCTGCTCAGGGCAGCATCAGGATTGGCTGGGAGCCTGTGCAGGCTGTCTCCAGCCCACCAGGAGGCAGCCTATTGCGCATGTGTGTTCGGCCCGCGACGAGACGGCCGGCCAAACACACATGCGGTCTAAGGAAGAGTGCTGAGCACTTTCCCTCAGTGCACGTCACCCCTGTGGCCCAGGCCCTTTCAGAAGGAAAGGATAATAACAATGGTTTATAATCCTTTCCTTCTGAAAGGGTTTGCAGTGGCTGCTGCTGGCGGGGGAGGTGACGCTCCTCTGCCCTACCTGCCCTAGCGGAGGAGCTGCTACTGCTATGTGTGGTATGCCTTTTTCATTCACAAATGGAGAAAGACAGCTTCCCCACTTCCTTAAACAGATGCCCTGAAGAAAATTTTAAGCAATGCAAGCTCATTTTCTTTTTTTTATTGCCACCGCCACAATTACTGCAGCAGGTGCAATGGCATTGGGGCAATGATGTGAGGAATCACTGCACCCCAATTAAGGATATGTCAGTAGCAAAAAGGGGGGTTGGAGAGCCATTTTCCTTGTTAGCAATGGGAGCAAGTCCCACCTGCTACACAGGAAACAGGTCCCAAGCAACAGGGGGGACTTTTCCTGTTTTATTTTAAAGACGGAGCAGACATCTTGTTTTGGACCGCAGGCCTGGCATTAATCATCCATTAGTATGAGCAGGGGAATAGTTATCATTAGTGCTGCAGGTGCAGTGTCATCAGGGCCCAGTGGTGTGAGGGCCCACCTAAACCCCTATTATGGCTGTTTAACCATCATTCATTTCTTGTTTTAGGGCTCAATGCATCCTTGCTGTGCCAGTGTTGATTTGGGCATTGAACCAATGGCACAAAAGTGGAGAACATTCAAGCAGAGGAGACACTTTAGCTAAGACCTCAGAGAGACGGCAGAAAGGAGGATGGAGGGGGGGGTTAAACAAGGGGCAGAGGAGATTTTCTGCTTCACAAGGCATTAGCACTCCTTAGTGAGGTAGGAACATTGGCACTGGGCCCAGGAGTTTGAAGGGCTGTCTGCATCACAATTATGACTGCCTTACTTTAGAGTAAAGGCATGGTGGATAGCGTTAGGGCTGAGGGGATACCCTGCTACTCAGGGCTGCAGCTTCCATTAGTGCAGAAGGTGCAGTTGCATTTGGGCAGAGGAATGTGAAGGGTTCACATGTCCCCAAATAATGGGAGTAGTGGTTTTTCTGTCTATTTCAGGTTTTTTAATGTATTTTCTCATTTATAAGTCTGACATAGTGAGGCTTATGAGATACTGAAAATGTACCCAGGAAATTATCTCAAACACCCAACCACCTCTGCTCTGCCCTTCCCCTCCCGCTCCCTCTAGTCTTTGCATAAAGTTTTGGAGGGGGACCGGACTTCAAATCATTTTGGGAGGGTGGGCTAAGAATAAATACGTTTGAAGACCTCAGGGCTACAGAGACCCAGGGACCCTCTCTCACCAAGGTGACATGCTTCATTGAGATCTGTTCTTTGTCTAGTGAAAGATGAAGTACACAATGAGAATCCTTTCGGAGCTCTTTATTGAAATCTTGTATCCCAAAGTTCAACAAACCAGTATGGCTTCTTGACCGCCCCATCTGAGGATTCTCTTTTTTGTTTTGAGGGATAGTTGTGATTGATTGGGTCTGATTAGGATAAACTATTACTTGCTTCTAAGGTCCAGTTGGATCTGTGGCATTCCTCCATACAGGGACGCAGAGGCTTGCAACTAGGTGCAATTGGCAGCTTATCCAATGGTGTGAAATACTCTTTTAACTGGATACTCTCAGATCGGAGACCACCATAAAGCTTTAACTTTTTTTAGATAGGGTCTCAGTCATGAACAGTTACTCAAGTGAGCTGTTCTTTCATGTGTTTACACAATAATATTTGAAACGCTGCCAGCACTTAATAATTATCAACCACAAAGAATTAGATTATGGTGTTTTCAAACTGGCCCTAATGAAAACCATGGACCCTGGGGGGGCATATTGACCTAACAAGATTCTACAGATGATTATGTCCAGTGAATCCACCCCTATTTATATTCTTACCATGGAAGCTAACTACTAATACATACCTTAGAAGTAGGCACATCCACTGGCAATCTTAACCATTCCTTTTCTCTTTTGTGTCCAATTCATCACTCTGGTTACTCTTGGGTCATTCATCCCAGGCTGTACACTTGTTTTGACTTTACTTTGAGACTATTGTGTGCAGTCTACTCCTACCTCTGAATGTTCCTTCCATGCTTGAGTTTGATTTGATACATTTCAACCCTAGGTGGAGAACGAACAGACTACCACCAGGATATAGTGGAGTCTATTGCAGATGGGCATTGCTACAAAGTTCAACTTCATGTGGTTAAAAGTGCCATGTTAGAAATGGGGTCTCTGGTTGGCAGTCAGTTTGTACTCTGCCCACGCAGGAACCCTCACTCTTGTCAGGATAAGGGAGATACAAATTTAGGGTAACCTTGGTGTGAGAAAGTAGCCTCTTTCTAGCCTTATTACCCCCACTTTTGGCCTGTTTGTGAGTGTATGTCAGGGTGTTTTCACTGTCTCACTGGTATCCTGCTAGCCAGTGCCCAGTGCTCACAGTGAAAACCCTATGTTTTCAGTATGTTTGTTATGTGTCACTGGGACCCTGCTAGTCAGGACCCCAGTGCTCATAAGTTTGTGACCTATAGGTGTGTGTTCCCTGTGTGATGCCTAACTGTCTCACTGAGGCTCTGCTAATCAGAACCTCAGTGGTTATGCTCTCTCATTTCTTTCAAATTGTCACTAACAGGCTAGTGACCAATTTTACCAATTTATATTGGCTTACTGGAACACCCTTATAATTCCCTAGTATATGGTACAGAGGTACCCAGGGTATTGGGGTTCCAGGAGATCCCTATGGGCTGCAGCATTTCTTTTGCCACCCATAGGGAGCTCTGACAATTCTTACACAGGCCTGCCACTGCAGCCTGAGTGAAATAACGTCCACGTTATTTCACAGCCATTTTACACTGCACTTAAGTAACTTATAAGTCACCTATATGTCTAACCTTTACCTGGTAAAGGTTGGGTGCTAAGTTACTTAGTGTGTGGGCACCCTGGCACTAGCCAAGGTGCCCCCACATTGTTCAGGGCCAATTCCCCGGACTTTGTGAGTGCGGGGACACCATTACACGCGTGCACTACATATAGGTCACTACCTATATGTAGCTTCACAATGGTAACTCCGAATATGGCCATGTAACATGTCTATGATCATGGAATTGCCCCCTCTATGCCATCCTGGCATAGTTGGCAGAATCCCATGATCCCAGTGGTCTGTAGCACAGACCCTGGTACTGCCAAACTGCCTTTCCCGGGTTTTCACTGCAGCTGTTGCTGCTGCCAGCCCCTCAGACAGGCTTCTGCCCTCCTGGGGTCCAGCCAGGCCTGGCCCAGGATGGCAGAACAAAGGACTTCCTCTGAGAGAGGGTGTTACACCCTCTCCCTTTGGAAAATGGTGTGAAGGCAGGGGAGGAGTAGCCTCCCCCAGCCTCTGGAAATGCTTTCATGGGCACACATGGTGCCCATTTCTGCATAAGCCAGTCTACACCGGTTCAGGGACCCCTTAGCCCTGCTCTGGCGTGAAACTGGACAAAGGAAAGGGGAGTGACCGCTCCCCTGACCTGTACCTCCCCTGGGAGGTGCCCAGAGCTCCTCCAGTGTGCTCCAGACCTCTGCCATCTTGGAAACAGAGGTGCTGCTGGCACACTGGACTGCTCTGAGTGGCCAGTGCCATCAGGTGACGTCAGAGACTCCTTCTGATAGGCTCCTTCAGGTGTTGCTAGCCTATCTTCTCTCCTAGGTAGCCAAACCCTCTTTTCTGGCTATTTAGGGTCTCTGCTTTGGGGATTTCCTTAGATAACGAATGCAAGAGCTCATCCGAGTTCCTCTGCATCTCTCTCTTCACCTTCTGCCAAGGAATCGACTGCTGACTGCGCTGGAAGCCTGCAAAACTGCAACATAGTAGCGAAGACGACTACTGCAACTCTGTAACGCTGATCCTGCCGCCTTCTCGACTGCTTTCCTGGTGGTGCATGCTGTGGGGGTAGTCTGCCTCCTCTCTGCACTAGAAGCTCCGAAGAAATCTCCTGTGGGTCGACGGACTCGTCCCCCTGCAACCGCAGGCACCAGAGAACTGCATCACCGGTCCCCTGGGTCTCCTCTCAGCACGACGAGCGAGGTCCCTTGAATCCAGCAACTCTGTCCAAGTGACTCCCCCAGTCCAGTGACTCTTCAGTCCAAGTTTGGTGGAGGTAAGTCCTTGCCTCCCACGCCAGACTGCATTGCTGGGAACCGCGACTTTTGCAGCTACTCCGGCCTCCGTGCACTTCCGGCGGAAATCCTTTGTGCACAGTCCAGCCTGGGTCCACTGCACTCTAACCTGCATTGCACGACCTCCTAAGTTGTCCTCCGGCGACGTGGGACTCCTTTGTGCGACTTCGGGTGAGCACCATTTCACGCATCCTCGTAGTGCCTGTTTCTGGCACTTCTGCGGGTGCTGCCTGCTGGTGAGAGGGCTCTTTGTCTTGCTCGACGCGTCCTCTGTCCCCAGACGCAATTGGCGACATCCTGGTCCCTCCTGGGCCACAGCAGCACCCAAAAACCCTAACCGCACGATTTGCAGCTAGCAAGGCTTGTTGGTGGTCTTTCTTCAGGAAAACACTTCTGCACGACTCTCCACGGCGTGGGGGATCCGTCCTCCAAAGGGGAAGTTCCTAGCCCTTGTCGTTCCTGCAGAATCTCCAGCTTCTACTGTCAAGTAGCAGCTTCTTTGCACCCACAGCTGGCATTTCCTGGGCATCTGCCCATCTCCGACTTGCTTGTGACTTTTGGACTTGGTCCCCTTGTTCCACAGGTACCCTCGACTGGAAATCCATCGTTGTTGCATTGCTGATTTGTGTCTTTCCTGCAGAATTCCCCTATCACGACTTCTATGTCCTTTGGGGAACTTTAGTTTACTTTGCACTCACTTTTCAGGGTCTTGGGGTGGGCTATTTTTCTACCCCTTACTATTTTCTAATAGTCCCAGCGACCCTCTACAAGGTCACATAGGTTTGGGGTCCATTTGTGGTTTGCATTCCACTTTTGGAGTATATGGTTTGTGTTGCCCCTATCCCTATGTGTCTCCATTGCATCCTATTGTAACTATACATTGTTTGCACTGTTTTCTAATACTATTACTGCATATTTTGGTATTGTGTACATATATCTTGTGTATATTTGCTATCCTCATACTGAGGGTACTCACTGAGATACTTTTGGCATATTGTCATAAAAATAAAGTACCTTTATTTTTAGTATATCTGTGTATTTTGTTTTCTTATGATATTGTGCATATGACACTAGTGGTACTGTAGGAGCTTCACTCGTCTCCTAGTTCAGCCTAAGCTGCTCTGCTAAGCTACCTTTTCTATCAGCCTATGCTGCTAGACACCCTATACACTAATAAGGGATAACTGGGCCTGGTGCAAGGTGCAAGTACCCCTTGGTACTCACTACAAGCCAGTCCAGCCTCCTACACTTGGTAGCTTGGCATGAGCGGTCAGGCTCATCTCAGAGGCAATGCGTGAGGTATTTGTACAAACACAGATAGTAACACAGTGAAAATAACACAAAAGCCCTCAACAGTTTAGAAGAATCAGCCAATATTTCAATCAAAGTAAAACAAGACCAAAATGACAAAAATCTGTCAAAAATCCAACCTACACAAAAATACGAATTTTCAAAAATATAAACGTCAATATAGTGCTTAAAACACAATAGCTCAAACTTGGGCTATTGCGACGTCTTTGATGGAGTCGTTCCCAACAATCTGATGCCACTAGCGAGGAGAGCGGCATTAGTCATGGACTCACACGGTCCACCAGGTACAGTATCTTTGGTAAATGAGGAAACAAGCCAGTGCACCGAGTCGGAGATGTGAGGCGTCGCTGGATCAGGTGCGGCATCAGTTTCTTTCTGCAAAGCAGAAAAGGTGATGCGGCGTCGGTGTGAGGCATTTGTTCCTGACGATAAGGCAAGGTTGATGAATCCGGCTGATCAAGATGCAATTGGTGACCTCACAGGGTCACACCACGGGGCTGCAGGTGCAATGGCGGAGTCGGGTTTCACGGACGTCGGTGACACAGCACTTCGGGACTTACAGAGTTGAGGAAATATAGCAAGTCGGCGTCAGACCTGCGGCGTCAGTCAGGGTCGTCGCACTCCTGTGGGGACCACAGCTTTGTGCTGTGGAGCGGAGTCGCGCAGCAGCATCTGTTCTGCAGTCGTCCGGAGTCAGTGTGCCTGGATTTTCTTGTTTCTCACAAGAACTCACTTCCAAATGCCCAGGAACTGGATTGCACCACTTGGCAAATCCGGGTCCTCACCAGGAAAACCCGGGCCTGGCAGGTGAAGTCTTTGATGTCTCTGAGACTTCCTAACATGAGGCAAGCTCAGTCCAAGCCCTTGGAGAAACTTCACAAGCAGGATTTCAGAAAGCAAAGTCCAGTCCTTTCCCTCTTAAGGCAGAAGCAGCAGGCCAGCACAGCAAAGAAACAGGCAGAGTGGCAGGTCCTCCTCAAGCATCAAGCTCTTCTCCTTGGCAGAGGTTCCTCATGATTCAGAAGTGATCTAAAATTGTGGGGTCAGCAGTCCAATACTTATACTTATTTCTGCCTTTGAAGTAGGCAAATGTCAAAGGAAAGTCTTTGCTGTGCACAAGACGCTGCCTCTTCCTTGTCCTGCCCCAGAAACACCAGGGGGTTTGATACTGTATAGTGAGAGGACAGACACAGCCCTTTTGAGTGCAGGTGTCAGCTCTTCCCTCCCACTCTAGCCCAGGAAGACTCATCAGGTTATGCAGGACACACCTCAGCTCCCTTTGTGTCACCGTCTAGCATGAATTCACAAACAGCCTAATGTCAGTATAACCCAGATGTGTATTCAGCAACCAAGCAGAGGCACAAAATGGTTAAGTGAGAAAATGGCTACTTTCTAAAAGTGGCATTTTTAAACAGACAATCTAAAAAGCAACTTTACCAAAAGATGTATTTTTGAGTTGTGAGTCCACAGACCCCAAACTCCATGTCTCTAACTGCTCCCAATGGGAAAATGCACTTAAAAGATATTTAAGGGCAAACCCCATGCTAACCTATGAGAGAGATAGGCCTTGCAATAGGCAAAAATGAATTTGGCAGTATGTCACTTCCAGTGCATGTAAAACACGCCAGTACATGTCCTATCTTTTAAATATACTGTACCCTGCCCAGGGGGCTACATTGGGCCTACCTTAGGAGTGTCTTACATGTAGTTAAAGGGAAGGTTTGGGCCTGGCAAGTGGGTACACTTGCAAGGTCGAATTGGCAGTTAAAAGCTACAACCACAGACACTGCAGTGGCAGGTCTTAGAAATGCTTACAGGCCTATTCGTATGGGTGGCACAATCAGTGCTGCAGGCTCACTAGTAGCATTTGATTTACAGGCCCTGTGTACAAGGGACTTACTAGTAAATCAAATATGCCAATCATGGATAAACCAATCACCAAAACATTTTAGACAGATGGCATATGCATTTTAGTACTGGGTAGCAGTTGTAAAGTGCCCCGAGTCCTAAATCCAACAGAAACAGGTCAGAAAAAATAAGAGGAAAGAGGCAAAAAGTTTGGGGATGACCCTGCAAAAAGAACCAGGTCCGGCAGGCCACCTGAGCTTCCTATGAGACCCTTGGTTACAACTGTCCTCCTGCTCGCATTTAACTGCTGGTAAATAACTCTCAGATGTGAAAGGAAACCATACTGTTTCTGGCAGTCACAAAATTACATCCACTCCTTTGTGCTGCACATTTCACAAGTGATAATTCTCTGGGCAGCTGCAACACTTTTAGGAAATTCATTATATTTTTCACATTCTTTATTGGGGAACCAGAGCAGGTCAAGAAAACCATCTGTGACTCCAGCTATCGTAAGTCATGGAGCATACCAAAACCACATAGACTGTTGGTGTAAAAAGAGAGACCGATGGAAACACAACATGCTCTGCAGAGTGAGGTACTGGGTTTTTCAGAACCGGTACTGATCCGGTAACCCAGCGGTGCCAGGGTACACCCAAAGACCTCGGGTACTTTCCTGATTCAGACCACAGAAACTCAGAGTCTTCTAGGTGAAGTCAAAGATCGAATTTATTGGCTGCAGCCAAGTAACAAGCGTCCTAGAAGCACAACAGCACGGTTTGTATGTTCTCAGGAGACTGTGTGTCAATGCAAAATCAGGTTTCCTTATATACAGTTTTTTAAACTTCAGGCAAACATTCTTGACATTTTGGTTGGTCATTCACATGTTTTCACTACAAAGGAAAAAACAGTGTCATGATGAAACCTCATATTTCATGTCATCCAACCCATAATAAATTACCCGGCAAGGCCTAGTATTTTACATCAGATAAGTGTGGACCCCCAATAAAAACGGGCACCTCCCCCTCGTAAAGTAAGAAGAAGAAAAGAGCAGGTGCAGGTGTGAGCAAGATTAGGCAGGGTGTGTGAGCGATAATAAGGGTTTTATGGCATGGTGTGCCTTGATGCTATCTGATTCGGCCACTGGGAGAGGGACTGACCAAACAGGTTTGGCCTGAGGCAATGGTTCCAGCTTGCCCAGGTCAGAGAAAAGTCAATCAAGGTGTACGTGTCCTTGGAATCAAATCTGACTGTATTATAAGCCTATGTGAGGGCAACTTTTAAAAATGGGAGCCACGAGTGCAGGACGAAAATGGTAATTTCGAGGTGAAAACGCTGCTGGAATTGAGCGAAAATGCTCATGCTTAGTGTACTAGTCATTATCGGTCTTTTGATACTAAAATCGTACTGCTGTGGCAAAGTAAATTACATGGGTCCAGAATTTTTAGAACCACAAGAGGACAATCAATTCAGCAACCTGTGTGGAATGGCCATTGCATAAATAGAAGGCTTCTTAAACACCTACTGGAGTGCACATAGCATAGATTGTTCTCAGAACTCCCCGCCCATCTCTTAAACAGGAGCCATTCACAACCAAGGTAAAATCAGGTTCCTTCAATGGGAAATCTCAAATGTCAAATTTAGGCTTAGTGCACAATTCCATAACACCTAGACAGTCATGGTCAATCCCCATAATCTGAACCACTCTCTGCAAGTTGCAAAAGTGTGGCACAATTTAATAGATTAAATATTTTCAAAGGATACATTTTCTGCTGCCAAAATCCCTTGTTCATATTTAGTGGGTCTGCTGTTTGTCATGTGCTGTGTTTAAGTGTGGTTCAATAAAATCTTAAGCAAAGGTAGAACTATTAGAAACAGCAAGTTGTCCATAACTATGACCTGGCACTGTTGGATGTTGACACCCACTGCAACCACTGCCTTTTGGCATCCAGGAAGCGCTGCAACCTAAACCAAGAGTGGCAGAGAAGTAAGTCACTGCCCTCATTGCTTCCCCATGGGTCTGTATCAAAACAGACTAGGCACACCCTTCACACTCATGACAGTACACAACAAAGCCTTTCTCATAATTTGGCATTCTTAGCACTGGTGCATGTCATTCTCCCTAAACTCTAGAAAGGCACTCATGCATTTGTTGTCTCAGGGTAAAGAATCAGACACATTATTGTGTGCAAGCCTCTGTAGAGGCTTCACCACTACAGAAAGTAGGAATCTACTGCTGACAGTAGCCTGCCATTCTCAGAGATATCCTGACTTCTCTCTGTGTAAAAGAAGATTTATTTTTAGGATTGTAGAGATACGTTCATGGGACACTTTCCTAACTTCTTTCTCAAGGCAGTCTCAGATATAGAATATCCTTTTAACAGTTCTGTAAATTTGTAGGGGAGACCGTATGTCCTCCTCTGTCAAGTGATTCAGTAGAATATCCTTCTAACAGTTCTGTACATTTGTAGGGGAGACCGTATGTCCTCCTCTGTCACGTGATTCAGTAATGTAATTGTGTCTTGCTTGCATGCTACCTGCATTATTTATGCCATCAGTAGGTCTCCTAATTCTTCTTCAGTATCTGTTAAAGATCGAGGGGCTCTCTGTATTCCTTTGTGGTACTCAGAAACAGACCAGACTATTCCCTAAAAATCATAATGCAAAAAGAAAATATTGTCATTTAAAGGAATGGGAAAGAATGCTTGTCACGGCTCAATGACAGAACACCACTCAGCATCACATGGCATTTAGAAAAGGATAAGGACAGGATTCTGTACCACAGGACAACATGGGATAACAATTTGATTCACATTTCTTCCTGAAACTATTCTACATTTCTTGTATGCTTTCTGCAAGCCCATCACATGTGAGTTGCAGGGATTCACTAATATTTCTTTCAAGATGCCCTACTGAAGCATGGATTCAATGACAGGCATAATTCAAGCCACTGCCTCAGCTGTGAGGTTTTATTTTGGTGTTCAGGGATTCTCTGCATTAAGCTTCACTGTGATTCTCTCTAGTTCAACATTTTTAATCAGACCATTATTGTTGCCTGTAAAATTCCAGAGGCCTGTTATCACTACATATTTTAAGTCAGCAGACAAGTCTTCCTTGGTTAGGACTAAGATCTCATCTGCTACTTCTTGTGATTTTAATTAATCTGCATCTTCATCAATGGTCTTAAACTTAAATTCCACATCATCTGGGGTGCAATAGGTCACACAATTTAATTTGCAGAGTAAATCCCTGCTCAACAGATTGACTGAACTTAAGTCACATATTTTAAACTGATGGTCCTCTTCACAATTTTTACCAGGACTTTACCTCAAACTGGGTTTGTGCTCTGCTAGTATGAGATAGCTACAACTTGGACTTGTTTTCCAGAGAGTGGCAGGTTTGGGACCTCTACTCTTCCAACAGCAGAGTGGGTATCTCAAGTATCAATCAAACATAATACGAGGTAACAATTTACCTTTCTAGCTACATTTGGCCCACTCTGGTCTACCTCTAGAATTGCTCCAAAGACGCAATCCTCCTTCCCTCACAGACACAGTCATTGTGATTAATGAGGGCTCAGAACAATAGGGCAGTCAAAAAACAAGAACTGTTGGAGATTTTAGGCACTTATGAGAGGGTTCTGCTGGATCTTTGGATTGGTATTCGAATTGTACCTTTGAGTGACCATGTTTTGCTGCATCATTGGAGCTTGGGGCATATTGACATTAAATGACCTTTGAACTTGCATATTCTGCATTAGCATCACATTTGTGATTTAAACATCCTTTTTCATTCAACTTAGTTGCAATCTATATTCTTGTTTCCAGTGGCACACTGCTTTACAAATACAACAAGGAGTGGTCTTCTTTGACATATTTATATTCATTCCAGCATTATCATCAACAGCCATCCCTCGGCCTCTGCCTTGAAGGCCAACATTTCTGCTTGTGCCACCTGACCAAGTCCTTGAAAACCAACTCCCCAGATTCCTGAATCAACATTGGGAAGAAAACTATACCCTGAAACTGTACCATATGGAGCTTCATATTCAAATTGTCAAAGTTCGCATAACATAAAATCTAATCCTGGGACTTTGATTTCCAGCAAGTCAAATTGTCTATTATATACGGGAGCTACTTTCTGAATCCAACCCAAGAACAGACCTGGACAAGAACCCACTAAATTTCCCCTTCCTGGAGTTTCAACACCACTGTGCTGTCAAACTTCTTTCAACCTTTCATATTAAGCACAGCCTCTTTGGCCTCTTGGGTAGTTCTGATTATTTTGAGCTCATCAGTCTCTTTCTGCTGGACCTTCATTTTCAAGTGAGCAATCACCTGGTTATACTTGCTGAAACAGTAAGGGAAGGAGCGTGCATTTTAGAGTCTCTCTGCAATTCAGCATATGGCCAATCTACAGCCACTGTGCATGCACCCCACAAATTTTTAGGGACCACAATTTGAAAAAACGCATTCAAGTCCATTCAAAGAACTTTTGAAACCTTCATGATTCTCTTCACTGCAGCAAAGCATTGGTTGGGATTCCGATGGAACTCTGAAAATTGAATTGTGAATGTAAAACAATCACCATGATTCCAAGGCACATGAACGTACCCACCTCCATGCACTTCTCCCAACAGCTACTCTCCAGTCTCTTCATCACTTATACTCAATTCTCACTCTGCCCTGACAGTTTTGTTTTTCTTTCTTTTCCTTCTCCCATCTTGTCCATTGGTCCTTGTACTTTTTTGAATCCCCCCATTTTCTAATACATTCCACCACCTCTCTGTTATGTATTTTCAAACCTGGCAATCTCATTCTCTTTAGTGTATCCTCAGTCATAAACATTCTAAAATTCTCCAAATTCTGTAGCCAACCCTTCAAGTTGTCCAGAAGACTCCCAAGCATACCTTGAGCCTCCCCTACTCAGGAAATTAAGCTATGTTTCTTTGTACACATCTATGAAATCAAGGTTAAGATTTACCTGTATAATTTCCTCAAATTCTGCTCTAATTTACATCATTCAGTTCTCTAAAAAGTTCTCTGTTTGGGGTTGTGATTATAGATCTACACATTTATGCGTCAAGGGGCCAACACCCTTTTCTTAGGCAGCGATCCCAAATCCAAATCCGTAACAATGTAGCTGTACTAGGGACTGTGGTGACACGAAACGCACTAGGGGTGGTAATGCCACTAGGTGCACTAACAGTTAACGGTGGAGCTGGAGTAGCAAGATGTAAAACTCCCTCAGGGGAACCCCTGATAAAAGATGCACTCACACCAGAGTTTATTCCTCCTCCCACAGCTTCCAAGTAGGGCTTGAGGTTCCCTGCAGGCAGATGAATAACTTTGTCTTGAGGTGGTCAGAAAGTTAAATAATCACCCAAAAATTCAGCATCCATTTTACTGTTACTCTCATCCTACCACTTGGAATCCCTACCTTCCCCTCATAATTTCTTTCTTCCTGTTCCTTCTTTGCTATGATAGGATACATACCTATACGCTCTACCAATTTTTTGCTCCACCCTTGCAGTCTCATATTCCAACTCAACTCCGTTCAACTATGGGCTTTTTTCTCACTTGGTTTTAATATTTCTGCCTCTCATGCGCAGCATGCTGCCATGCATTTAACGATTCAAACTTTCCAGGTCTTGGTTAGGGATTCATCTCATACATCACATCTCAAATTATCAATTTTTTACACAGTGAATGTACCATACAAGGGAAATTTTAAGCACACATCATTTGCTGTGATCTCATTCCATTGTTTGATGCAGATACAAGAAGGCAACCTGACCTTAATAGCCATGTCATGTACAGGTGTGCCCTCTGGAGGACCTACACACCCTCACGGACAGGTATGTTCACATCGTTTCTCAACTTTGCTCTCATATCTTAAATAATTGTATCTTAGATCTTTACACAAAAAACAGGACTTGTAAATCTCAGGTTGGAATGACCAACAGATCCCAACCAAGAGAAATGCAATAATCACAGCCACTGGAATTATATGATTGTGCAGCAATTTTTGTTTTTTAGATTTGCCTCATTTGCAACATAATCCAACACCTGCGGCATAGTTGGCAGATTTTAACAAAAAAATAGTTTCTAGCTCAAATAGTTCAAAATTTACTAGAAATGCAGCTTCACTTGTTGCCACGAAGTGGAAGCCCTTTGGAAAGATGGACTGGTCACTTTTCTGGTGCCTATTGCTTTATCTAGGTGTTAAACTGGTACTAGTGAGTTACAACCAATGCCCATACAGTGTTACCAAGTTCAAAAAGCATTGGCAATGCCAATAGGGCTCACATTTGCGAGAGTCAGAGGTATTGGTGTTGTAAATTACAATGAGTGGAGTGGATGTATGTGGTGTGGAATGGAATTATATGGTTTGGATTGGAATTGTTAGTTGTGGAATTGTGTTTGGTGGAATTGTGTGGTGTGGAGTGGATTTGCGTAGTGGAAGTATGTGGCATGGTGGATAGATAGGGGTGAGAGCTGCACAGAGTAGATAGACAGGAAGACAAAGAGGGATAGGTATTCAGGCAGAGTTACCCATGTCCATCTGCGCTAGGAGGGCTGTAAGTGTGACAGGATGTCACCTGCCAGAAGTGGCTCACCACCACTGACTGTACTGCTGATGCCTTGGCTCTAATGTCTGTGAGAGAGGGCCGCTTGCCCTGCTACTGCTATGGCTGTCAAGACACCACAATGCTAGAGGTAGCAGAACTGGTAACATGTGCCCTTTGACGCTCAATGGCATTACACGTTTGACCAATTGACTCGCCTTTAGCACCTCAATACCATATTTGCTACTGAGGGGTGAGAGAAAAGACAACATCTGTAAGGGAATCTTGCACTGCAGATGGTATACAGCAGTAACTGTGGTCTCTCTCTTTCTGCATGTTAGTGGCGTGCTCTGCTGTTGCTAATGTTGTAGTAGCTCTGTATGTGGGAAGGAACCTTGTATTGCTGAGGCCCATGTGGTGGTGAAAGGGACGAGATATCTGTGATTAAAAGAGAAGCTTGCACAGTTGCACTACTGATGCCTAAGTAAGTGGTACCTGCCGTCCATGGGAGAAAGCTTGCACCACTGATGCCTATGTGGTAGGAAGGACAAGGTACGTGTGATTGAGAGAGACGATTGCATTAGTGATGCCTATGTGAGGGGCACTTATTGTCTACATGAGAAAGCTTGCACTGCTGATGCACGTGTGTATTACTTACACTGCTGATGCCTACGTGATATCTGTTGTGGATCTTCTGCTGGCATCAAGAAGACAATTCCGTTTTACAGCATGGTGCACTGTGGGTGGAAAGATAGCTGAGCAGCCTTATAGTGTCATGGAAAAATTGCCAGCATGGTAGACTCACCACTACAAATTCCTGAAGTCGATAAAAAAAAAAAAAAAAAAAAATTGTGACCAGGATTAGCCCCTCCCATTATTTACAAACAAGTAGTAATTTTAGTTTATGGGGGAAATGTGACCAAATGGTTACAAATTATAGAAAGCTCCCATGAGCCCCATGTGTTCACTAAGCAATGTGTGACGTGAGGCAGTACACATCTGCCCCTGGGTATTTTAACTTCTTGTAGCAGTGGTAAACCTTAAAAATGCTTGCTTTACACAGAGGTAAAACAAGTGCTTGAACATGCATGCAGGGCAAGTGAGGAGAAAGGCCAAAGGGCCTGAGTTAGCAACTACCCACAAGTGTTGGGAATTCTCTTTTTGGTAGAGGGGCAACAAAAATAACTTAGGCGTGTGCACGCAAGACATTACAATTACAAATACTGTAAAGATTAGTTTGCAAAACAGAGCAATCTATGTGTTTAATAGAATGAAAACCTTTAGATTAAACCCTTATTGGAATTAGCGGTTTACGTTTACAGGAAACAAGGCACGAGAAGCAGCATAGTGCTTATACAAAATAAATAACATGCCACCCCTCCCCCACTTCCTGCCCGCAGTAACAGGCAACTGTAACAAGCATTGGCAATTCATGCTTCCTGAAAGAGGCGTTGACCCCGTAACAGTATTCTACTGCTCGTGGTCAGAGCAAGCCTTTGAAGTGGATGTCGCTGATGCCATTGTATATGTGTGGTGCTTTGAAGCCTTGGGAGACTTGACTGGAAGTCTGTTTTGGCTGAAACTTCACATAAAGAGCGCTGCTTTATTAAAATAAAGTTATTGCGTCCCTTCAAAGTTTCTCAACCCACCTTCTCCTTGCTCCTTCAAGCTCCTCTGATGAGCTATGTGGAGGCAATGTGGTTAGTAACAAAGGGCCAGATGTAGCAAAATCCGTTTTTGCGACTTGCAAATTGCGAGTCTGAGCGACTCGCAATTTGCATGTCGCAAAAACGGATGCAGAATGGTGGCATTTTGCGACCCCATATCGAGTCCCTGAACTCACAGGGATGGTGGCCTGCTGTAGTCAGCAGACCTCCATGTCTGCAACTGCTTTTTAAATAAAGCAGTTTTTTTTTGGTTTCGTTTTTTTCAGAGTAGGCAGTGGTCCATAGGAAAAAATATTTCTGTCGACATTCACAAAGGGGAAGGGGTCCCCTGGGGACCCCTTCCCTTTTGCAAATGTGTTACCACCAGTGTGACACTGGTGGTAACTGCGAGTTGGTTTGCGACTGCATTCGCGGTCACTAAGTAACTCTCAATTGAAATGCGAGTCGCAAATAGGAAGACGAACACCCCTTCATATTTGCGAGTCGCATTCCCAAATTGCGAGTCGGTACCAAATCGCAATTTGGGAATGAGCATCGCGTAAGGCCGTTTGCATGGCGCAAACTGCGTTTTACGCAGTTTGCGCCATGCAAACAGTGTGCTACAACTGGCCCAAAGTGGTGGGAAGCAGCTGCAGCACACTTTGCCCCGCTCTTGCCTCGTTCATATGCCTCTTGCAGCCTCTTTTTATCCAGCGATGGTCAGATACATTTTGATATGCCATCAACAAGCAGTGTAATGTGAAATGAGCACCCCAGTTTTGCAGTGTGTTGCCGGCTACAATGAGCTGCAATGGTTCCCGTATATCCTTTCTCTGTGGCCAAGCGTGGTGGAATCAGCTGCCATGTCTGTGCCGCAGTTCTGATGTAGATGGGTGCGGCATCCTAAAAGGCTGCTTTTTAAGAGGACAAAGTCCTCTAATTGTTGTACCTCAAAGCAGAGCATGACGGGAGATCTACATAGCTGCCCCTCCAGTGAAAAGAAGTGCTCCCACCAGGGCATTGTGTGCAAGCAGAAACAGTTGTGGAATAAAATGAAGCGCAGCATTCGTGAAGTGTGTGCCACAATTTAGAGGGAAATGCCTTTTCACAACAAAAAGCATACATTTAAAGAACATTGTGTGAAGTGTTGGGACTGTGAATTGGGTACCGTGCTTAGTGGGAAGTACGCAGTCTGAAGGGCAGGCAGCCTCAAAGTGCTCAGAGAGCAACCCCCAAAGAGCCACGCTGAAAAAAAGGCATTTTTGAGCAGTACAGCTGAGACTTGAACCTGATTGCTGAGCTACAAATTCAATAGTTTGGACACTGCATTCACTCCCACTATCAATAACCAGGCAAAAACAAGCATCAACGGTGGGAGGTGGTGATGTGGGGACAGCACAGCACAGGAAGATTAAGTGGAGATTAAGGGAGCTGCGACAGGCGCTGATGCAATAGATGAGCAGGAAAACCATGAGAACAGCCAACTTTGAAGCTCAGAGTTCAGCTCCTCTGGTGGGCTAACAAAAACAAGTAATAACCAGATGGGGGAATGGGAGGGAGGAGACAAAATAGTACCTCAATCACAATGCGAGCACCGGATAGGCACTAACTAAATTTTAATAATTTGGGCTTGGTTCCTGCTCCACTAACAGAACCAGCAGTGACATTCGGCCAGCACTGGCCAATTATGAAGGCTGCAGATAAGAGGGATGCTGCACCCAACTAATGGTAAGTCCACAGGTGGGCTCCATGCCCTTTTCTAACTACCACAGCATTGCATGTGCTAGTGCATGCTATCGCAGACTCAACTATAAAAATGGCAAAACAATGAAGTAAATCCATTAGAAAATGTGCTGCATTATGCTGCATAATTTGCATTTTCTTGCAGCATAATTTATTCAACCCTACTGCATAATTTGTCTCTCTCCTGCCACATACGTCCAGTGACCCTGGCAATACTCAATGACTCATACATCCAATCTTAGTATGAGACAACTAAACTGACCACTCACAGCCCAGCACCTAATAAAGCAACTTGCAGCATCACACAGTATCCCGCACTTTGCTCCGATCAGTTTTGCAAAAATATTAACAAAACACAACCCTTGTCTGCTTACCTGAAGAAATGTAGATTCAATAATCGCTGTAGGGGGAATAGGTAATAGTGCCTTCATGGCACTATGAAACACACAAAGCTATTCCTCAACTAGAGGAATCTCACTCAGACTGGTGTAGTTTACTCTTGATCACGAAGGATCAACCAAATACCAATCTCCAATAGTACAATCAGAAGTTTACTAAGTCCCCATCTTGGTGTGGCTGTGTTAACGCAGAAGTTTTAATGATAGTACTAATGAATATTCATGTATTTTGAGTGTTGAATTTGCATAGAAAATGAAATAACAGAAAAATAATGCATGCTTTTGAACATGCGCCCACGTGAGTGGCTACCAATGTTCACAAAGTATACTTATTAATATGAAAAGATGAGCTTATGTGTGATTAATGTAGCTATCTGTCACATTAAGGGTTGTGCATTATGTATTAGCTTTATTATTGTAGGCCCTTAACTAAGTGGAGGTCTTGGCCTAGTTGCACGGCCTCATGTCAAGCTATATTTCGTAGACATTTAATAAAATGTCTACTTAGAGAATTAAATTGTGATTTTCCTGTGCTGACCAAGTGCTTGTAGCTAAAAGTCTTTCTTATGGGAACTGCTTTCTAGGAGATGATGTCCTTGATAATGCAACATTGTGTGTTGAAATGTGTGTGAGTAGACAAAGACCATCCTGACTGGAGTATAAGCTGCAACAATATTGTTACCCGACGAACCGGATGATGGAACAGTGTGAAAGGAGGCAATCGTCGACATGTGAACTGTGTACTAGTAGAAATGTAGATTTGAAGTTTTAGTTTTATTGGACAAAGTGTGATCATGCGATTACTTGACCAATAGGGACTTGGGAAGTAGTTTTAGGAACGTTAACTTAACCGGACTGCACTAATAAGAAATCATCATTTGCCTATTTTCTATCTTGCTGTAAGGTCATTATTTCTTGACTGTCTTGAGAAGAAACATGCTTAACTTTATTGCTTAAAAGACTTTGGGCCTGATTCAGACCTTGGCGGGCGGCCGAGGCCGCCCGCCAAGGTCCCGCCGACAAATGACCGCACCGCGGTCAAAAGACCGCGGCGGCCATTCATACATTTCCGCTGGGCCGGCGGGCGCTCTCCAAAAGAGCGCCCGCCGACCCAGCGGAAATGCCCCTGCAACGAGGATGCCGGCTCTGAATGGAGCCGGCGGAGTTGCAGGGGTGCGACGGGTGCAGTGGCACCCGTCGCGTATTTCAGTGTCTGCATAGCAGACACTGAAATACTTTGTGGGGCCCTCTTACGGGGGCCCCTGCAGTGCCCATGCCATTGGCATGGGCACTGCAGGGGCCCCCAGGGGCCCCGCGGCACCCTCTACCGCCATCCTGTTCCTGGCGGGAGACCTGCCAGGAACAGGATGGCGGTAGGGGGTGTGTCCGCCGCCATGGAGGATTTTGCAGGGCAGCGGGAAACCGGCGGGAGACCGCCGGTTTCCCGCATCTGACCGCGGCCGAACCGCCGCGGTCAGAATGCCCTGCGGGGCACCGCCGGTCTGTCGGCGGTGCTCCCGCCGACCCTGGCCCCGGCGGTCAGAGACCGCCGGGGTCAGAATGACCCCCTTTGCCTTTTCTGCACTTTGATGCTGAATCCTGACGACTAGCTGACCAAACTGATGCCCTAAAAACTAAGACTGTCACCTCTTGCTGATTCAAACTGAGAAGAGGTATATTGACTATGGTACTGGTTGCTATGTCCATTTGCTTTTGTTTGTAGGTACCAACCGCTATTTTGATAGAGCCATATTTAGATGTATTTTCAAATTTGTGTTGACTAATTTTTTTTGCATGAAGCCCAAACATGCTATTCTAATTTGATGTTGGTTAGAGTCCTCACTAATGTAGTTCAATACATGGAATAACAGCTGATGTCTTTTCTCTGCTGAATCTAAATGTATGTTATTACGTTTGCACAGTTGTTCTTATTAATAATTTGCACTGTAAGTTTAGAATGTGTAGTAGTGCAAGCCTTGATTGGATTGCGATTTTTTTGCTGGTTTGGTCAGCCAGTATTGTTTCTGTATGTTTATCAACAGATTTTGAGATTAACCTACATTACATTAGCCTTGGTAATATAGGGAAATAAACATTCTAATGTTTACATATAGGTGTGGTTATTCATGACTGCAAGGTAATGGTGTGTGACATTTACTGACTCCTATTGATTACTAATGTTAGTGATTGTTATTGATTATTGATCTGCATGTACGGAATATATGGTGGGAAAAACCTCGAAGCGAGTCAAAAGGTTCATCGACCTATTCGCGTCTCCCTTGTAAGTTTACTTATTAAGATCTGACACACTAACAGCTGATGGTGCCTTACACCCCCACACTACAACCCTAATAGATAAGCCAAATACCCATTAAAGGACTTGGTTGCAGTGACACTTGTCTTGGTCAACTGTACCCTGCCTTGGCTACCCATTCCCAGCCACAATATACTGATAATTACTTGTATAGGTGGGTGAGCCACTGAAGGCTCATACCAGGATCAAGCCTGAAGCCTGCCTCTGACTTGGCTTGAGGTCTCTTTTGAACCTTAAGCCCACTGACAAGCAAGCTTTCATATGTCTTGTGCCTGCCACCCTCGTCTACCTTAATGCACCAAGGGGTAAAAACAGAACATTAACCTTTGAGATACAACAGAGACATTTAACAGCAGATTTATACAAAGAGATAAAAAACTGGACTTATTGTGGCTTCCCCGCTTAACCAAACTGTGTGCTCTTAGGTAAATATGTATTTAGGGATCCTCCTGCTTCTTCACTTTCATAAATCAAAACACCATCAAATACATGACTTCAGAATACCAGCTGTACAAAAACCTAGTATGCTTGATATAACAGACTCTAATGTTGCTATGTCTACAAGAATCTGGGCCACATACAGGATTCACGTGACAAATGCACTTGCACCAGTCTTATATTGGGATGGCTGACTGATATACATCGGATCTGCCCTCCCTGATCCCTCCTTTTTCCCTTCCGTGGGCTGCTGCCCAGAGTTCCCTGTTCAGGTTGTTTCTGTGCATGGGCATTTTTTTTATTAATATTTATTTTTCTCTGTTGCATTGTAAACGCCTTGTATGAAAAATGCAATGGGGAAACATAAAGCTACATAACCTATGGGAAGATTATGAGGAAAGCCGATATTTACACCTCAAATGAAATCGACTTGCAGACTGAGGGAGTCGAATCAATTATCGGCACCACTTCCTAGCATGTTTAATAGGAAAGAACCATGCAGCGCTCCCTTCAAAAATCCAACTGAGAGTGAAAAGGGCTCGTCAACACTTAGAAAGGAAATGTCCCCTGATAATGACAATCTACGGGCTATTCCCCTAGAGCCTGTGATAATTTATAGTAACCGATTCTCCATCTTTCAGGTACCCGGTGAGGATACCCCCACAGCTGACGAAACAGCTAAACAGCCCAATTTCAAGACAACTAAAAAATATGCCCCTCCCTATCTTGCGACTCTTTTGTGGGAAACTGTTAATGTGAAAGACGAAATAGAGGAGCTAAAAATATGGTGTCACAACTTTCAGGATTGGTGAAGCAGCTGACGGGGCAACCTGCTGTAATCAGTAATATGAATGTGGGTAGAGTGGGCGTGTATGATTGGGAGAGGCCTGGGTGGAGTGAGATCCCTCTAAAGAGGGCAGAGGCCTTTTCACAATACCGAATACGTTGTGTGCCATTAGAAAATAGGATAGTAACATCTGATGGAAGGCAGAGTATCAGGAGAGCTGGTTGAACAGGGCCGCTTTCAAAACTACGCTATATTCAACCCAGAACAGGGCCTGTGAATGGGGGCTATGGTGGTACCCTGGCTGAAAGAGGTAATTTGGAGCCCCCCACTATTCAGCGGGGTCCTCCTTTTACCCCTGTCCTTAAAATGATTATCGTACCTAAACTAAATGCATCTTCGGACTTTGAGCCAGATGACACATTGAGAAACAACGTTATTCACTGGATGAGGTATCTAAGGATCTAAGGATTGCTAATCGGTCATTAATGCAGACATTGTGCATGTTGAAAGGAAAGTTGTCCCGGGATCTAAATTTGACATAATAGAGTTCAGGTTGTAACATGAAAGTCTAGCAGTGAGCCTGGTAGCCTTGGATGCTAGGACTGGCCCAACAAAAGATTCTTCCATTCAATTTAAGTACCAAGGGGACGTTTGGCATACAAACCCAAAGCACACCCCCCACGTACAATTTGACCCTATCTGCGCACTGCATTCGATAGATTGACTGCATGATATAGACATCTCCTTTTGCTTGTATATCCAGGGAACCGCGATGGAGCAAGGAGGTAACAGCCATGCAGCAGGAGCTAACCGTTTAGGTCTGGGGATCCCTCTTGTTTTGCAAACTGATCAGATTGCTGCCACATTAAGTGCCACGTTAACCCCATGTAGAACTAAGGAAGCGGAATTAGATAGGGTCTCGATTGTCTCACAGAATGCGGCTAGTATGGTGTTGAAAGTAGGCCTCCCAGATCGGGGTGCCTATGTTGATGGGTTTGACATTTGCCTGTTTCAGGAAACGTGATGCACGACCAAAGTCTTCAGGGCTGGATAACAAAACTTCTATGCACCTGCCATTGCCGAACCACATGGGTGCCCTTCTGGGGGCTTGATAGGGTGTGTAAAGTTTTCACTCAATTTCAAGATTGAAAGAAAAGAGATAGATTTGCTTGATGTGCTTGGGTTGTGACTGTGCATAGAAAAGCATGTAAGTGTTGAAATCTACAATATTTATTCCAGAGGGATGCAAGGTGGTAGGGCTTCACCCACTTTGGTAAAACTAGAGAATGTACGGGAAGCTAGAAATAGCCCCGCATAGATAATCACACCAGGTGATATAAACATTATGTTTGAACCATTAGACAAAGACAATATGTTGTACATTACAGATGAGGATGAAAGGTGGGGATTCCCCAGCTGGACCTGCCCCTGCCAAATGTTGGACTGAAGTGGCTCTCCAACTTAAATCTTTAACAATAGAGGTTGGCCTAAGAGCCTTAAGTGGCAAAACACCGTCTGACAGGAATGGTGCCCAATGTCAATATGCTACTAAGGATGTGTAAATAGCCAATAGTATGTGACATTTCAAATGAAGTCAAATAGTGGTGCATGAGGACATTTTGTCTATCATTGAAGGTGGCTTGCTAATTACATTGGTGAGGTTCGAAGATCAGCCTGTGCTTAGGGACAGACCTTCAGAAATTATAGGGATTCCTTCAGGCCTTTTCAAACAACTTATTAGCCATTTATATATGTCTAGCACTAATAAAGGGATCAGGCGCAAAACTTAACATGCTGTAATGAAGAATGTAGGATATCTAAAACCAATCTAATTGTGGTCATTAAAAGCAAAAACATAGGCCAAATTTCTACCTTGTGTAAAGTTTATAAACAAGCCCAATTAAAAGCTAAGGGGAATTGGGAAGATCAAACATTGAGCAATCTTCTTTCTGGTTGCCATGAGAAAGACATTTGGTCGCTTGTGTGCAAAGTAAGAGGTACTGCCATAGCTCAAACAGATAATCACATCCCTCCTGAAGCATGGGTCGAGCACTACCAAACCCTTTATGATGACAGCTTGATATGCGGGGTCAGCGAGTGACAGATCCTTGCAAATACACCACAGGAAGATCTTGTGGTGACTTTCGACCTGCATGAGGTAGAAAAAGCCATAGGGGCAATCACACAGGGGAAAGCTTCTGGGCTTGACGACATTCCTAATGATGTTTATCTGCATAATAAGGAAAGGTGGGCTGAATATATCTTATTTGTTAGCAATGCAGTATGAAAGAGTGACCCAATCCCCAAATCTGGGTAGGGTGCTGAGATGGTACCTATCTATAAAAAGGGGGATTGTAACCTGCCCTTGAGTTACAGACCTACCAGTCGCTTTGATTCTCTATAGAAAGTCTTTTGTCGAATCGTTCTAGATAGACTACATATGTGGATTGATGACAGCAAAATCCTTTCCCCCTTTCAGACAGGCTTCAGGGATACAACTATCACTGTGGACCACTTATTTTGCTTTCTTTTAGTGTACTGGGAAATGGTTCTGATCGGCAAAGGCCACTTGTATGTGGCCCTCCAAGTAAAAAGATGTAGCAGGTGCTAGAGCAGATGGGAATGCATCATAATTTGCTATCAATCATCATTCATCTGCATGAATGTAACCATGCTAGTGTTTGCTGGGGGGAACAAGGACAGCTCCCAAAACAGATTTTGTTTAGAAAGGGTGTAACACAAGGCTTGCTGCTGGCCCTAATCCTACTGTCTCTGTTTTTGAATGATGTGGTACAGATCTTTCTAGCTATACAGTCATATTCTCCGTCTTTGGCAAATGTGAAGATCGATACACTGCTGTTTGAAGACAATACCTTATTGGTATTGCAAACCCATGAAGGGCTTATAACTTTGTTGCTGCATTTTGAGGAGATTTGCTTGCTCAGAAGACTCGCGGTTAATGCAGCAAAGACAAAATACACGATAATAAGTACAAACAAATCATATAGAGGAAAAATGAACTTGGGTGGTGAGGAACTTGAAAGGGTTTGATGCCTTTGAGTACTAGGAATTAAATTATCATCTGGTATGACCTGAAAACATCATACAGACAAAGCTACTCTAAGGCATAAACAAATAACAGGTGCCATCATGGAGGAGCATGGTTCTTCTATTAGTAAACCCGGAGCCCCACCTGTGAAGATCTATGACACTAAAGCTGTTGCTTCACACTGTACGGAGCAAAACCATGGGGGTTTTCCAACTTGACAGTCTTGACTACATCTCAGTGCAAATTCATTAGAACTTTGCTGTCCCACGCCCCTGTACTGCTTCCTACCTGCTCCAGTTGGATCTGGGTGGGAAAAGTATATTTGTCAAAGCCATGCTTAGGCTAATTGTGTATTGGCGGAGGCTTATCCCTCCCCCTGAACTCACCAACTATGCAGAAGTGTTCCAGGAGTTAATTAGGTTGCATAGAATCCATAAGATTGAATGATGTAACAACATTAGAAAGAGGCTTACATCATTTGGTCTAATTAACTATTGGGATTAACCACTACGTGAGCCAACTCCCTCGAAAGAACAATTCAAGAAACTATACTGGCATTGAGTGTTGCAGAGAGAGTCAGAAAATGTTTTCAGAGGTTCCCTTACTATGAATTTTGTGCAGTTCAGGTACAACCCTCTGTTTGAAGAATACTTGGACTCCAACACCCTTGATAGGAAGCTATATGTCCAGTATAGGATTGGCATTGCCTCTTAAGATGTTTACTGCAAAGTGGTGTCTACAATCTGCACCTTCTCTTTTGTGCCTGAGTTGGAAGAAAGCCAAAGAAAGCATAGATCATGTGCTGTTATTTGCCCGGCCTATGGTAAGCCAAGAAGGCACGAGATCAAACCAGTTTGTCTATACCTGGGTACAAGGAGCTGCATGAGGCCCTGAGGATGTTACAATCTGATCCGAGACCTCTGCATGCTTGTTCTGCCGCAAAATTTCTTGGCAGGATGTGGCTAGTTAGACATAAATTTTTAGCAACTGCCTAGCCATCTCGCAACATAGTATTGTTAGGTACACAACAGAGCTGGTTTGCCAAACTTTTTTGAACACCACCTAAAATATATGAATGTGCCTAATTACCATCTATTTTATTAACAAACAGAATACTGATGACGTATGTAGCCTTACATCTTATATACATGTGCATTAAAGATTGATTTGGTGTTATTCGGAGTGCTTAAACATCTGTATATTGTACCACGAAGAATGACTAGGAGCTCTCCACAAAGCACTTTAGACGAGAATTTTAATTTGTATTAAAGGGACGGTGGAATATTGCATACCAATGAATAACTAGGAGCACTTTCTACTTAGCACTTTAGATTAGGTAGTTTAATCCGTATTAAAAGGACAGTGGCAAAGCTAATATGCTGCTAGAAACGGCTTGTGTATTTTAAGGAGTTTACATACTTTTGCCTATTGATCCCATATTCATGTTGGTAGATAGCGATGTCATTGATTTTATGACTTCGGTTGTTTTATTATTATCTGCATCTTTTTGCACGTCGTGTTGTTTTTAAGGGTGTATTTATTCTGAATTAAACATATTTGAAATTGAAATTGATCCAAGTTATAGGAGTCGTGAATAAGCTAAAGACAACCCAAGAAACAACAGAAGTGCCTGTGAAAATAGGATCTTATGAAAAGAGCCACTGATTTGTGGTGTGTGATTCTAAACCAGTGAGGCTTCTAGGGAGGGGATCTCCTTTGCAAATTAAATTGCATCATCTATTGTACGCTGAAAGGCATAAAGATGCAAACTTGTGATGCGGGTGCAGTCTTTAAATTGAAGAATGATGGATCCTACGCTACATTATTTACCATGCTACCCATTGATTATTTGCCACCAGACCTTAAAGACACAGTGAGGTCTGAGGTGTGGGATTTTTTCGGAAAGGATATTGGGTTGATCAAAGGTGTTGAACTTGTTCGAATCACAGTGAAACCAAATTCTGTATATCTGAGAACACTCCGGTACAATTTGACACCTGAAACAATTGCTGGAATAAGTCCAGTAATTGAGTCCATGATTCAACAGGGATTCTTGAAGGAAATTATGGGACATCTCTGCAGTTCGCCGAGTCTCACAAGGGTACACTGAGAGCCCCTCCATTTTCAACCAGATTCTTCAGAAGAATCTGGAGTCCTTGGTCATTTGGTCATGTCTTTTAACTAAGTCCGAATTCAATACATCAATGACCTATTGGTGGCGTCAAACACTCAAGAAGCCTGTAAGCAAGATACTATTGTGTTGTTTTTTGTTGTTGTCCTCATCACACTACTCCACTCCGGCTGGGGGAGGGGAGGAAGGAACGTGGGGCCATGGCTCCAGGCGCGAGCCCCTCAGTACCATCGAGCCACACCGCCTTTTGAGATACACCAATTCCCACCTTCCCCATAACTCAGCTACCTGGGCGACCAACCCTGCTCATCCGCATGATAATCTCGCCAGAGTATGACCTGATGAGTAGGGTGGAGCTTTAATCATTGGACTTTATGTGAAAAAACACCTAACCCAATAAATTTGTAGTTTGACTGTCATTCTCCCAAATCCACCAAAACGCATCCCTCTTATTAACCGGACCCATCTGTTCCAAGTTACAGAGCCAACGTCACCCACTCCTGAACTGAAGGGGGTGATGGCCAAGTCCATTTACGACAGATCTCCTGTCAAACCAAAAGTATCAGGACAAACAACAGATATTCATGGTGTGTGGTAACTTTCATGGTATGAGGCTCTTGATTACAGAGTCCAAAAATAATCATCAACTGACTTATCTCCAACTTGGGACTGAGAATTGCTTTAAAAATCTTTTCAACACCTACGCAGAACTTCCCCAGCTCCCAGCACGGTACCAAAACATATGGAGATCATCTGCCCTGGGATGACCACAACAAGGACAGTTCTTCTCAAGCTATAGCCATCAACTTTGCCGGGTCCAGTAAACCCTATGTAAGGTGGACAGATAATTTTTCTTCATAGCTGCAGACTTGCTAGTAAACCAGAGTCTAGTGCATGTTGTTTCCCACCAGTTAACAACCTCTAGGGCAGGAAACACGTTCACCCACTCCAACACCGGAAGAGGCAGGTCTTCTACTACCACATCCATCAACGCGTGGTACCAAAAAGCAACTTCTTTCTTGATGAATCTCTGCCCTAACTTCTCATCCCAAGAACTATTTCCGGTTTCACCTTCCCGAAGAGAATGAACCCAACTCGACAACTGGTAATATTTAAACTTTGAAACTGTTCCTCCTACTTGCCCCGAAAAAGTGGGCCACAATACCAACTTAGAATCTTCTAAGATTTGGCCCCATTTAGTCACTCCATTAGCCTTCAATGGAAGCGATAACTTGTCCAAGAGGCACTGGGGAGTACCCGGTGAATCCCAAATGGGTGCCAGGCTACTATAATAAGCTATGCCCAAAATACCCCGAATCTGGAACCAAATTTTACATGCTTGTTAAGAACTCTAAGTCGGATCGTCTTAAAGTATTTCGGATGGCCAAATTTGTACAAAAAATATTACCCCTCCACTGCGAGATGGTAGGTCAAAGCATTCCAACAGGATGCATACTCTACCCTTCCGGAATCTGCAGTAATCCACAAAATTCCTACCACCCAGCATTGTCTCATCTATACCGATAAAATTTCTGCTGCACTTGTCAGCCTAGAAATGTTTTTTTTCAAACTGCCCTTTTGGACCCACTTTGGTTCCCCCTCAATTTCAACGTGTTTTTGGCTCTTCCCTGTCACAAACACTTGGCCCACCTACACAAGTGAGGTATCATTTTTACTGGGAGACTGAGGGGAACATTGGGTGGTGGGTAATTTGTCCCGGTGCAGTGATCACGCACAGAAATGTGGGGAAAATGTGATTTTTTAGCTAAATTTGCGGTTTGTTGAGGATTCTGGGTAAGAAAGTATTGGGGGATCCACGCAAGTCACACCTCCCTTGACTCCCTCGGGTGTCTAAATTTCAGAAATGTCTGGGTTTGGTAGGTTTCCCTAGATGGCTGCTGAGCCCAGGATCAAAAACGCAGGTGCCCCCCGCAAAAACAGGTAGTTTTCTATTTGATTAGATGTGTCCAGATAGTGTTTTGGGGCACTTCCTGTTGCGAGCACAAGGCCTACCCACACAAGTGAGGTACCATTTTTATAGGGAGACTTGGGGGAACGCTGGGTGAAAGGAAATTTGTGGCTCCTCTCAGATTCCAGAACTTTCTGTCACCGAAATGTGAGGAAAAGGTGTTTTTTTAGCCACATTTTCAGGTTTGCAAAGGATTCTGGGTAACAGAACCTGGTGAGAGCCCGACAAGTCATCCCATCTTGGATTCCCCTAGGTCTCTAGTTTTTAAAAATGCACAGGTTTGGTAGGTTTCCCTAGGTGGCGGCTGAGCTAGAGGCCAAAATCCACAGGTAGGCATTTTGCAAAAAACACCTCTGTTTTCTTTGAGAAAATGTGATGTGTCCACTTTGTGTTTTGGGGCATTTCCTGTCGCGGGCACTGGGCCTACCCACACAAGTGAGGTACCATTTTTATCGGGAGACTTGGGGGAACACTGGGTGGAAGGAAATTTGTGGCTCCTCTCAGATACCAGAACTTTCTGTCACCGAAATGTGAGGAAACATGTTTTTGTAGCCACATTTTGAGGTTTGCAAAGGATTCTGGGTAACAGAACCTGGTGAGAGCTCAACAAGTCACCATATCTTGGATTCCCATAGGTCTCTAGTTTTCAGAAATGCACAGTTTTGGTAGGTTTACCTAGGTAGCGGCTGAGCTAGAGGGCAAAATCCACAGGTAGGCACTTTGCAAAAACCACCTCGGTTTTCTTTGCAAAAATGTGATGTGTCCACTTTGTGTTTTGGGGCATTTCCTGTTGCGGGCACTAGGCCTACCAACACAAGTGAGGTACCATTTTTATTGGGAGACTTTGGGGAACCCTTAGTGGATGGAAATTTGTGGCTCCTCTCAGATTCCAGAACTTTCTGTCACCGAAATGTGAGGAAAAAGTGTTTTTTAGCCACATTTTCAGGTTTGCAAAGGATTCTGGGTAATAGAACCTGGTGAGATCCCGACAAGTCACCCCGTCCTGGATTCCCCTAGGTCTCTAGTTTTCAAAAATGCACAGGTGTGGTAGGTTTCCCTAGGTGGCGGCTGAGCTAGAGGCCAAAATCCACAGGTAGGCACTTTGCAAAAAACACCTCTGTTTTCTTTGAGAAAATGTGATGTGTCCACTTTGTGTTTTGGGGCATTTCCTGTTGTGGGCACTAGGCCTACCCACAGAAGTGAGGTACCATTTTTATCGGGAGACTTGGGGGAACGCTGGGTGGAAGGAAATTTGTGGCTCCTCTCAGATTCCAGAACTTTCAGTCACCAAAATGTGAGGAAAAAGTATTTTTTTTAGCCACATTTTGAGATTTGCAAAGGATTCTGGGTAACAGAACCTGGTGAGAGCCCGACAAGTCACCCAGTCTTGGATTCCCCTAGGTCTCTAGTTTTAAAAAATGCACAGGTTTGGTAGGTTTCCCTAGGTGGCGGCTGAGCTAGAGGCCAAAATCCACAGGTAGGCACTTTGCAAAAAACACCTCGGTTTTCTTTCAAAAAATGTGATGTGTCCACTTTGTGTTTTGGGGCATTTCCTGTTGCGGGCACTAGGCCTACCAACACAAGTGAGGTACCATTTTTATTGGGAGACTTTGGGGAACCCTTAGTGGATGGAAATTTGTGGCTCCTCTCAGATTCCAGAACTTTCTGTCACCGAAATGTGAGGAAAAAGTGTTTTTTAGCCACATTTTCAGGTTTGCAAAGGATTCTGGGTAATAGAACCTGGTGAGATCCCGACAAGTCACCCCGTCCTGGATTCCCCTAGGTCTCTAGTTTTCAAAAATGCACAGGTGTGGTAGGTTTCCCTAGGTGGCGGCTGAGCTAGAGGCCAAAATCCACAGGTAGGCACTTTGCAAAAAACACCTCTGTTTTCTTTGAGAAAATGTGATGTGTCCACTTTGTGTTTTGGGGCATTTCCTGTTGTGGGCACTAGGCCTACCCACAGAAGTGAGGTACCATTTTTATCGGGAGACTTGGGGGAACGCTGGGTGGAAGGAAATTTGTGGCTCCTCTCAGATTCCAGAACTTTCAGTCACCAAAATGTGAGGAAAAAGTATTTTTTTTAGCCACATTTTGAGATTTGCAAAGGATTCTGGGTAACAGAACCTGGTGAGAGCCCGACAAGTCACCCAGTCTTGGATTCCCCTAGGTCTCTAGTTTTAAAAAATGCACAGGTTTGGTAGGTTTCCCTAGGTGGCGGCTGAGCTAGAGGCCAAAATCCACAGGTAGGCACTTTGCAAAAAACACCTCTGTTTTCTTTCAAAAAATGTGATGTGTCCACTTTGTGTTTTGGGGCATTTCCTGTTGCGGGCACTAGGCCTACCCACACAAGTGAGGTACCATTTTTATCGGGAGACTTGGGGGAACATGGAATAGCAAAACAAGTGTTATTGCCCCTTGTCTTTGTCTACATTTTTTCCTTCCAAATATAAGACAGTGTGTAAAAAAGACGTCTATTTGAGAAATGCCCTTTAATTCACATGCTAGTATGGGCACCCCAGAATTCAGAGATATGCAAATAACCACTGCTCCTCAAAATCTTATCTTGTGCCCATTTCGGAAATACAAAGGTTTTCTTGATACCTATTTTTGACTCTTTATATTTCAGCAAATGAATTGCTGTATATCCGGTATAGAATGAAAACCCACTGCAAGTTGCAGCTCATTTATTGGCTTTGGATAACTAGGATTCTTGATGAACCTACAATCCCTATATATCCTTGCAACCAGAAGAGTCCAGCAGAGTTAACAGTATATTGCTTTCAAAAATCTGACATCGCAGTAATAAGTTACAGAGTAAAACGTAGAGAAAAATGGCTGTTTTTTCTCCTCAATTTCAATATTTCTTTATTTCAGTTGTTATTTTCTGTAGGAAACCGTTGTAGGATCTACATAAATTACCCATTGCTGAATTCAGAATTTTGTCTACTTTTCAGAAATGTTTAGGTATCCGGGATCCAGCATTGGTTTCATACCCATTCCTGTCTCTGACTGGAAGGAGGCTGAAAGCACACAAAATCGTAAAAATGGGGTATGTCCCAGTAAAATGCCAAAATTGTGTTGAAAAATTAGGTTTTCTGATTCAAGTCTGCCTGTTCCTGAAAGCTGGGAAGCTGATGATTTTAGCACTGCAAACCCTTTGTTGATGCCAATTTCAGGGAAAAAAATCACAAGCCTTCTCCTGCAGGCCTTTTTTCCATTTTTTTTTTTTTTTTTAAACACATTTTTCACTGTATTTTGGCTAATTTCTTGGTCTCCTTCAGGGGAACCCACAAAGTCTGGGTACCTCTAGAATCCCTAGGATGTTGGAAAAAAAGGACGCAAATTTGGCGTGGGGAGCTTATGTGGTCAAAAAGTTATGAGGGCCTAAGCGAGAACTATTCCAAATAGGCAAAAAAAAGGCCTGGCACAGGAGGGGGTAAAGGCCTGGCAGCTAAGGGGTTAAATAGAAAGGAAAATTTTGGCACAATGATCATCTTTAAAATATTGGATTTACCTATTAAAGAGAGGAGAAGGGCCACCTAAATCTTGAGGAGTTTTGTTGTCTCGAGGTGGGCTGTATCAAAGTTAACCTTTGGCAATTTACCAAGGTCAGCCGTAACCCGAATACCCAGGTATCTTATCTCATTCTTAACTAATGGGGAGTTATAAACCATGTTCCAGCACATAATTTCTGTCTTTTCAGGATTTACGGAATAACCCGACACCCTCCCAAAGACTTCCATTAACAAATTATTGGCTGGGAGGGAAGCGGTGATATCATTAGAATAGATCATAAGATCATCTGCATACAATGCAACTTTCCTTTCCCAGCCAATACTTTGGAAGGGAAGAACATTAACATTGGCCCTAAGTGCTATCGCCAGAAGTTTAATGTACAAGTCAAACAGGAGGCGGGATAATGGGCACCTCAGATGAGTTCCTCGCCCAATCCTAAACTCTTGCGAGAGCTTATCGTTGATCAAGATTCGGGCTGTGGGAGACCTGTACAAAGCCATGATTGCTTTAATAAAAGATTCCCTGAGACCATAAAGTTCCATTACAACCTTCAAGAAACTCCAATTTACCCGATCAAATGCTTTTGCTGCATCAAACGTCAAGACCGCAAGCGGGGCCCCCTCCTGCAAAGCCAAATCTACAGCTCCCACCAAGTTTTGAGTTAGTTCCTGAAGTTGTCTTCCCTTAATAAACCCCTTCTGGTCCTCATGCACCAAACCTCCAACCACTGTACCAAGTTGTCTAGCTAAAATAGTGGTATAATGTTTATAGTCTGAATTCAGTAGTGAGATAGGTCGATACGAGGCACACTGAGTTGGATCTTTTCGTGGCTTCAAGAGTAGACAAATTATGGCCTCATCCCAAGACTTCGGTGTTTGTAAGCCTCTCACAAACACATTATCAAAAACATCCCACAAGGCTTGAGTCAGCTCCTCTCTAAGTACTCCATATAATTCATTCAGAAGACTATCGGGCCAGGAGCCTTTCCTCTCTTTAAATTCTTTAGTGCACCAACCACCTCTTTTTCCTCTATCTCAAAACCTAACTGTTGTTGTAACACATCATCCAGAACTGGGATATGTATCTGCTTCAAAAACTCTCCAATCTGCTCCTCAGATACCCGAAGATCTTCATTGTAAAGTGTTTGAAAAAAAGAGGTGAAGGCTTTTTCCATTTCTGACTCCTCCCCACAAAGATGACCTGAGTCTCCTACTCTAATTGACGAGATATAATTCTTTGAATAGTCCGACTTAGTTTTCCAGGCCAGCAACTTAGTACACCCTTCCCCATACTCATAATGCACGTAACGGCTACAGTCCCACCTTTTTCTGTTCTGTCTCTCTATGAACGATTCTAGATCTAAAAGTGCTCTTTCGTGACGAACTTCCAGGCACTCATGCTGCCTTTCACTTACGGGCTGATATGAGTTATTAATTAACCCCTTCAAAGTAGCTACAGCAGCTTCAAGATTTTTTAATTCCACCTTCTCCTCGCAATGCCTATAAGCCGCAAGACTCCTAAGTCTGCCCCTAATATATGCCTTATAGGCATCCCAAAAAATCTGTACTGCAGCTGACCCATTGTTAATGGCAAAAAACTCTATTGTGTCTTTCCTTAAAACCTCAATTATCAACTCATCTAAAAGTAGTGTCCTATTCACCGTCCACCGAAAATTAGAGAATTGTGTCTTAAAACCAAAATGCAATTTCACTGCTGAATGATCCGAAAGGTGAGCTGGGGCATGCCCCACATAATAGATACTATCACACAAACTTTTTTGAACCAAATAAAAATCTATCCTAGACCTATTGGAATATTTCTTGTTATTAAAAGTAAATCTCGAGCCTTCACCCCCACTTCCAGTGCCAAATATCCACCAGACCAAGATCTATCATAGCCTGCCTCACCCACGAGTGCGTTTTAGGGGAGTTAACCGTCATTCTGGGAGAGGATTTATCCAAGGCAGGATCCAACAGTATATTAAAGTCTCCTCCCAACAACACTGGATATTTAGCTAATAAAAGGTGATTAAATAGGGCTTGAAATGGTGCTGGGTCATCTGTGTTAGGACCATAATATCCTGCAACCATACACCAAAACCCAAACACACTGAGTTCTCCAATCAACCATCCACCTTCCGAGTCCACTAACACCTCACCCACCTTTACCTTTAATGATTTTTTAACAAGAATTTCCACCCCTTTGACTGCACAGGATTGGTTGGTACATATACTATAGCCTACCCATTTCATTTGCTTAAGAAAAGCATCCCATTCCTATTGCAATAAGTTAGTCTCCTGCAATATGACCAACTCCTCCTCAGCAAGTCTTAAAAGCTCAAAAATCTTCCTACTCCTGCCCTTAACCCTCAACCCATTTACATTCCACAAGAGGATCATCAGGTGGAAAAACTTGTGACTAACCATTACTGATGTGGCTGCACCCAACCCCCCGACACCCCTGCCAAAATTGAACAGAAGAACTGCGAGGACAATTATATATATTGTTTCCTTTTTTTCCCCCTCATGCTACCACACCTAGTGCAAAACAATAACGCCATCACCTCCGACAATCTCCCTCCCACCCAGCCCCCCCCCCAGGGGAACCCTCCAACCTTTCTCTGGGATAATCATAACTTTACCCCCTATGAGCTCTCCTCTGGACAGAGCATAACATACACTACTGTGATGCCTTAATCCATTCTATAAAGGCCCGAGCCTCCGTAGGATCCCTGATAGTGTGCATTTTGTTACTCCACATGATTCGTAGGGCAGCTGGGAACCTCAGCTGAACTGTTGCGCCCAAAGACCTGAGTTCCTGCATATAGTTCCCCGGCTCCCACTGCCTATTCAAGGTGGCTTTTGACACATCTGAGCGCATACGAAAAGACCAGACCCCTCTAGAAAAGCTGCCTGCTTTAAGAGCTTCAGACAAGATTTTTTCTTGAACAGAAAATGTGGCAAAATTAATCAGTATTTTCCTAGGGGCCTTCCTACCAAGATTCCTCTTGAATGGATCCCTGTGAATTCTTTGGATATCATTTTCTAGATTTAACTGGACTGAACTAGGAATGGCTTCGCTAATCAACGAAATCACGTAACTTTTAATGTCTTCTCCTTCCACAGCCTCAGGAACCCCCAACAGTCTGATATTATTCCTCCTCATATTGTTTTCCAAATTCTCCAGTTTATCTTGAAGCAACTTCTCACCATTTTTCAATTGGATAATATCCTGACTGTTTGCAAGCAGGCGTCTGTCCTGTTCTTCCACCGCTGCTTCCAGCCTGCCCAATCTTTCTGTAATCAAGTTAATCTTACCCTCCAGGGCCTCACATACTTCTCTGATTCTCACTTGACTTTGCTCAGAGATTTCAAACTTCCCTCTAATCTCCTTTGTTAAGGAGATCAGAAGATCTTGTACTGCTGGAGCTTGTTGCTGCTGCAAGGAGGCAACCAGAGGACTAGGTCCAAGGGGGTCAGAGATTGACGAAAGTGAAGGCTCAATCGAGCCAAGGGGGGGCACCTGGGAAAGGGTCATGTCAACATTCTGCAACTCTTGCATCATCAAGCTAGACCCTTCCAGAGCCCCGGAGGTATCAAATACTTCTTGCAAGAGTACTCTTACTTTGCCCCCCTCAAGGAAGGTTTGAAGAAAGAGAAGAACGGAGCAGCCTTTTTTTGATCTTCCAATGGGTGAATGGAGATGCGGGCTTTACCTGCCACTTCACTGTTGCCCTTTAAGTTACAATGCTGACCCACTGTGAGATTACTTGTTTCCTGGGGGTCTAGCTCACCCACGCACCTCAACCTCTCTGTTCCCCTTCTGCCAGACCTCACACTGCTTTCTGCCCCTTTCTTGCTATTGGTGAATAGTGGAGGAGAGATGCCCGGGGCTTACCTTTCAGAGCCGTACCTCCTGGTGCAATGGCAGCAAAATGAGAAGCTCTGGAGGCAGCTCCAGGGCAACGTTTAATTGGCAGCATCCAGAATGGAATTTCCACACTCGTAGATAACCCTACCCGGCTACAGAGGGGCTTCCCGTCCAGAGGAAACCCTCCTCCCACACCGACTACTCCTCGAGGGCTACAACGAAACGAGCAGTGTCTCCCATGACGAACGCTACTAGCAGCCTCTGCCCACACGCCGGGGCCCGAGGCACAGTTCTGCCGACCTTCCTCCGTCTCGGCCTGTAAATGCACCGAAGCCTCCAGACGGAGACCGCCAGGCAGCAAAACGATCCAAAGTAAGCAGCAATTTTTACTGTAGGGGCATTACGAGGTCCCAAACATTTACCAGGCTTAAACGCGCACACAGCTCGTTCCAGACGCACGAGAGCTCGCGACTGTGCTCCTCAGCCGGCAGCCATGTTCCTCGAACTTTCCAAGACCATCAATACTATTGTGTTGTTGAACTACTTGGCTGAGAATGGACATAAAGGGCCTCATTACAACCTTGGCAGAGGGGATTACTCTGTCCCAAACGCGATGGATATCCCGCCCGCCGTATTACATTGAGAAAGGAGTAGGGAAAGTGTCACAGGAGAGGATTTAGGCAATAGTGAAAATGAATCCATCAACTACCCAGAGAGAGGTCAGGATGTTTTTGGGCATGGTGGGCTACTGTCTCCAGTGGATACCCAACTATTCTCCCTAGTGGCCAAGCCTTTGCAGATGCTGGCACACAAAGATGTGTCTGATCTGGAACCCTGGGATAATGACTACTTGATTGCGTTCCTAAAGTTGAGAGAAAGTCTCTGTTGAAACCCAGCACTGAAAATGCCAGATTACAGTAAGCTATTTGCACTTTTCTGCAGTGAGAGGGGGAGCTGCTCTCTCTCAGTGCTTACACAATAGAGGTTCTGTGGCCTATTTTCTGCTACCCTCAATCACAAAGCTTTTGCACTGCAAAGTTGCCTTAAAGCAGTGACGGGTCACACATTAACTGTTTATGTTCCCCATTCGGTGGAGTTGTTGTTGACAAGGACTTGAACCCAGCATTTGAGAAGAAGCAATCTTACCAAACATGAACAAGTTATTCTTGCAGAAGAGAATGTGCTGTTCTAAAGCATGACATCCTGCCTCCCTGTTACCTGGACCCGACCATGAAAATGATGAACGTTAAGTGGATCATAACTGTCTCAGTGTCATTGAACTATGTACCAAGCCAATACAAGCAAATACCGGATATATGAGATGAGCCACTACCTAAAACTGATTTTGGGCTATATGTTGATCGTTCATGTTCAAGGAAGTCTGAAAGAGACTAATTCAGTCTGCACAATTTCAGGAGTTGTTGAAGCTTGCTGGCTTCAAAGAATATGTTCTGCACAAGTGGCTGAATTGATTGTTCTTACTAGGGCATGTTGTGTTTCAGACTAGCTGAATGTGACAATTTTTACCAATAGTCAGTGCAGGTTTGGTGTCAATCATGCTTTCATACAGTTGTGGTCCCAGAGGGGGTTGATGATGTCTTCCGAATCCCCAATGCAGAACGGCGAGCAAGTAAGGAATCTCCTTGAAGCTTTACAGTTGCCTGAACAGGTTGCAGTGGTAAAGTGCCCTGCACATCATAGTGCAAATGATCATTTAACATTGGGTAAGAATTATGCTGATGAGGTCACAAAGTACTGTGCTCACAATGTCTATATCTTTAATGGCGAGTATACAAATTAGGGAACAACAACCTTTTTTTAACAACTGCAGGCACATGGAAAGAGGTAAAGAGGCTTCAGGAAGAAGTGTCAGAGGAAGAACAGCAGAATTGGGTCAGAGCATGTTTTGTCAAGAGAGATGGTGACATTTGGGTTTTAATTGATGGAAGGCCAATTTTACGAAATAGCTTGTTACCTCAGTTGGGTAGGCATTACCATGATCCAGCTCTTGTTGACAGAGATGCCATGGCGAGGTTCTTTAGGTAAACATGGTTTAATCCCAAGTTCAGGTTGATGGCTGGAGCTTTATGTCACAGATGTGTTGTGTGCCAGCAAAACAATGTTGGAAGAGAACTGCAGTAACACTAAGTCACACAGGAAGATCAGGAGGACCCTTTAATAAGATGCAGTTGGACTTCATTGAGATGCCTGTGTTTAACGGGCTGAGATATGGCCTGGTGATTTTATGCATCTTCTTGCGTTGAGTTGAATCTTGCTCGCCCAGGAGAAATGACAGTTTCACTGTAGCAAACTTGCTTTTGAGAGAGCTTATACCCAGGTTTGACTTTCCGACTTGTCTGGAATCAGATCACGGGACTCATTAAATAATGAGCTTCCTTGTTTGTTGTGCACAGCATTGTAAGGGGAACAGAGACTACATTGCAGCTATAGACCTGATGCTTTGGGTTTGTTGAACAGGGAAAATGCGATGCTGAAACCCAGACTGACAAAAGTGTGTGCATCTACATCTCTGAAATGGCCTAATGCTTTGCCTCTTGTGTTGATGAGTCTTCCCAGTGTACCTGATCGGAAGACAAGACTTTCTCCCCATGAGAGCATCATGGGCAGAACTGTGATTGCCAGCTATTCCTGTGAATGCACTTGTGAGTATTACAGATGATATAGTCCTTGACTACTGTAAAGGGTTAGCTGACATTCCGTGCAAGCTGCAATCTGTGTTTGTTCGTCCTTTGTCTCAAGGCTCTTACGCACTCCCCACCTTTAATATCATGTCACGCTTTAAAGATAAACGTGAAGAACTAGCCACGGAACTATTTAGTTCCCCATCCAATACTAATTTATCTGATGTACCAACACCTAATACACAGTTTGAAAGCTAAATTTCATAAGTTGGAAAGACTTACAAAACAAGAATTAGCCAGATGGTGGGACGGGATCACCCTACGAAAATATTTGGGCAATAATAAGATACCCAAGGGCCTTAGAATCTTGATTTTTCCCACATATGAGGATCTAGATGAGGACTTGTTAAAAGAATGGGAGGCTAATTTACAGCACGCATCTTTTAATATGATGCGCATATTAATTTGGCATACTCATAAGAAGGTGACCAAACTCCAGGAGGATATTGAGGCACTTGAGAAGGAGATTGATGAGGTTACCGAAAAAGACTTGGTGAAGAAAAATTACGAAATTTTGGACAAAATAATTGATGATTACCAAATGTACTTAAGGGATAAAAAACAACGGAAAGTTAAACATGATGATTTAGACTATAAATTAGGCAGAATATACACCTTTGCACGTAAATACGACAATGTGAAAATGTCAGAGTCCTCTACTATTAGGAGACATGATACGGTTGATATAGACCTGTCTAGTGGGAGTTCTATCTCCTCAATTGACAGTTGCACGTCTAAAGAGAGTGGTCCTTCCACACGGATCTCTCGCAATGTCTCTAATCATAATAATTTTTTAGTGGAAATGGAACGGTTACGTCAAGGCACAAAAATCATTCGCAAGGATACAAGACCAGAAGGGGTGGGAAACGATGGAAACAAAGATACAGGAAAATCAGGGGTCAGAACCAGGTCAAAAAAGGATTAATACCCATTTTACCTAGTGTAAATAAAACTGAGGGTGACTTGACTATTATCAACTTGTCTAATCGAATTTTGAGCACTACTGAGTGTAAACTATTGAGTAAAGGTTTAGGCTTTTGTCCTACCCAGACAAATGACCCTGTAGAGGTCTTCGTCGATTTATTTAAATTTACACGTCTTCTTAAACTCAGAAATTATTTTTCTTCTGCTTTGGATGGTGACAGAAGAAGACCTCGACCAGAGACTCACGACGAAGACCCCCCTACTCCTGACACCCTTCCCTCTATTCATTTGGTCTCTGATCTTCATGATGTACAGTTACTCATGTCCTTAGAAGATGATTGTAGGGAAATAGAAGCTATTCAGAGAGACTTGGGGATCTCAGAGAAAATTGAAAAAACGACCAGATTTAAACCTCGGTCTAAATTCATACCAGCTAGTTTTCATAGTAACATTGAGCTATTTGCCAAAAGAGTTTCTCTTGATCTACATCATACTTTGAATGCCCGCATACATAATTGGTATCAACTTGACAATTTGTCTGTCACAGAAAGGGAGGCTCTTCGGAACCTCAAGAACGACCGATCGATCGTCATACATGAGGCTGACAAGGGAGGCAATGTGGTAGTTATGAATCACGGGGACTATATGGAAGAAATTAACAGACAACTAGCTGATACTACCTGCTACAAACACCTTACACACAATCCCATGAGTGGCCTGATCGAATATATTAACAACAAGTTGTGGGGCTGGTATGAACTTGGTTTACTTTCAGATGATGAATTTAAATACCTAACTGTTAAGAACCCGAAATTTCCTTGTATCTATATTCTTCTTAAGGTACACAAAGGCGGGGGGCGTGGCTTCGGGCGTCAAGATGGCTGTCGCACTCTGAGAGTGCTCTGGACCCCTCCGTCATCCGCCCTAAGAAGCTGCTACCAGGAAGTCCACTATGCTGCCATAGCCGTTCCCGCAAGCTCCCGGACCTCGGAGATACCTCCGGTACCGGTGCCGACACAGCCCGAGCCGTGAACGCTTGCCGTGACCGAATCGATAGGTTTCCAAAGATGGCGGTCCGGGCTAATGGCGTCTCGGCGAGCCCGGGGATCGGGTCCCGCCCGCTGACAGGGCCGCCTCCGATGCGAGTGCCGTGTGCGGCGCGTGAAGTGCCTGGAGCGGGCTGTGACCTGGGGCCCCCAGTGGGTAGAGGAGCGACGCGGCCGGCTTCGTTGGTCCTCGGGGACTCGGGCTCCGTGACGCCGGGATCGGGGGACAGAGGAGAAGCCCAGAGAGGGTGAGCCCTGGGACGGGGGCTCCCCCGCCTGATTCGGACAGGTGCGGCCGGGCCCCGGGACAGGGGCCAGCCTGCTAAGAAGACCGCTGTGGGCGAGCGAGCCGCGCGTGATACAGGGGGCGCCTGGACTTGGCCCTGTAATCTGGAGCCCCCCGCAGGAGAAGAGGCGACGTGACTGGCTCGGTGTACCCCGCCCCGGCGAAATGAACGTTACGATGCTGGCTCCGAAGAGGTGAGCTGTACGTTGGGGGCTACCTCGCTTGAGCCGGGTAGGGCGCAGCTGAACGGAGTGAGGTGAGTGGCCCTCGGCCCCCGGGTCCGGCCGCCTAAGAACGAAGCTGCCCCCTCCTGGAAGAAAGAGAGAGAGAGGAAGAAGGGAGAAGAGAGACCCGGGGCACCCCCCCAAATAAACAATGCAATAGGAGCCCAAAAGGCGCAGCAGATTTGGGCGAGAAGGCTGTGCACCCGCGATCTTCAATTTTGAAGAGACTCCCCGGAGACCTGTTCCCATCCCACGGCCATAACGCTGATAACGCACGCCAACAGACCCCGGTGATGGGAACCTACTAAAGATGTGCTGAAGCCTCCAGAGGATCAAAGCGCTTCGCGACTTCCCAAAGTCATCTGACAGGACCTGGAACGGGGAGAAACCAGCCACTTGGCAGACCAGCAACACGTGGCTGACCGGTGGCCACCGAGTCCCGGGGAAGGGACTGCGACATCTATTGCCGACGCGACCTGATGAGACCCTACTGATGGTCCTCCTCTGGGACCTTCTCTGTGGGTGCGCCTAGGGTGTTGAATTTAGATGGAAGGGCTGCATAATTCGAATAAGACACCCCATCCCCCCCGAGACAAAATGGGGAAGGATAGAGCGGGTAAACATCCCCCACCCTCTCAACAAAAGATTGATCAATTTACAACATCAACAGGCCCTAGAGGAGATGGAGAGACAGCCGCGGGGGCCCAGCATCAGACGGAGTGAATGCCATCCTCCTGGCAATTCAGTCATCGCAAGCAGCTGTGGAGACTAAAATCGGGGAAGTGCGTGAGGACATGGGCCTCATCAGGCAGGACCTCAGAAACGCGGTGAATCGTATCACTGAAGTGGAGGGCCGAGTCTCCCACAACGAGGACGAACTAGCTGACCTTAAGACCAAAGTGGCCCAGTTACAGACTCGAACATCCGAACTACACCGCCGGGCGGAAGATGCAGAAAACCGATCGAGACGAAACAACCTACGTTTTGTAGGATTCCCGGAAGGCTCTGAGGAAGATAAAGCCACAGAATTCTTGGAGCAGTGGATCAAAACTTGGATGCCAGACCAAACTCTTTCACCCTGGTTTGCAGTGGAGCATGCTCACAGGGCCCTTGCCCCGCGCCCCCCTCCGGGCGGTCCAAAACGCCCGATGATTGCCCGAATCCTCAACTTTAGAGACCGTGACAATATCCTCAAAGAGGCAAGGCGCTCCGAAAATCTTCAGTGGGAAAATCACAAAATCTTAGTATTCCCGGACTACACCCTGGAGGTCCAGGCCCGTCGCCACTCATATGAGCAAGTTAAACAAAAACTTAGGGCTATGCAACTTTCGTGCATGCTCCTCTTTCCTGCGAGACTTAAAGTCATTATGGCGGGAAAGGCGTACTTCTTCGATTCCCCGGAAGAGGCATGGGACTGGCTAACTGAGGAGGGCATCGGGGCTCGAAAAGGGCCCGCGGCATGGAGGGGGGAGCCCTCCCGGGCGGATCCCCCCCCGCTGAGGGGCCCTGGAGGGGCCGTAAACGTACTAGATCTCGGAGAGGAAGACGAAGAAACTAGGATGCTCCCATGGGTGGAGAGACCGTGGGAGAGGCTGGCTCGCAGAAAGGAGGGTTGCCCGTTGAGTCTCCAGAGGGGCGGATCCAGACGCAGACCGGAGACGATGACCGCCTGAGTCAATCCCCGGCGCTTGGCTGACATGCTACACGGAGCCCCGAACGGAACACGTGGGAAGGGCCGGAGAGCCCGGTCCATCTCGAGGAACTCCGTGTTGGGCTGCATCGGGGACATGGGCTCTCCCTAAGACTTGTAAAGTATGGCTTGACTTTTTGTGAACAGTTGTAAATGATCCGACCTAATGGAGGGGTCCACCACTCCACTCCTATGGCAGCCACTTTGGCTGTTTTGTTCTGGTTGATTGTTAGGGCGACAGATGCTTCCTGGGTGGGAGTATGGGGAGGGGGGCGGTTTTGGGGGAAGAAGGTTAAGTTAGGGTTAGAGTATTGCACTGTTAAGTTTTAACTGGTCATTCCTTTGTCCACTGACTGACACCTGACACTATAAGACTCCTACGCAGCTCACGCCTGGTCCCCATTGACACAAATCATCTCATGGAATGTGAATGGGCTGCTAGATAAGATCAAAAGATCCGCAGTAATTAACACTCTCCGTAGATATTCCCCCTTGGTGGCCCTACTGCAGGAAACCCACCTTCTGGGAACTAAATGCCCTATGCTGGCTCGCGGAGGATTTGATAGGGTCTACCACACAGGCTTCTCCAGGGGATCCAGGGGGGTAGCTATCCTGCTCCACCGCTCACTACCCATGGTGGTTACATCTACGAGATCCGATCCGCAAGGCAGATTTGTAGTAGTCTCAGGGTTACTCCGAGGCGCGACACTGAATCTTGTGTGCGTGTATGCCCCCCCAGTGGGATTTGACGTCTTTCTACTTTCACTTCGGCAGGTGGTAGCGGAACTCCCCCAAGGAATCACAATAGTAGGAGGGGACTTCAACGCGGTTCTAGACCCCAGATTAGATGTGTCAGGGGATGTCACTGCGGGCAGGTCCACCCGAGCCGCAGGCCTCAAGGGCTGGGCTGATAGCCTAGGCCTATGTGAAATATGGAGAACCTGGCACCCTATGGAGCGTCAATATATGCACACGTCTGCTGCCCACCGGACACACTCTAGAATTGACCTAGTATTTATGCCGGCCATGGACTTCACCGGTGTCACGGGGGCAGAGATACTGCCCGAGGGGTGTCGGACGACGCACCGGTGCGAGTCCGGCTGGGCGGAGTAGATCTCACTAGACGCCCGGTATGGCGCCTGAATGCATGGCTCTTACAGGATTATGATTATACCCTTGAGATTAGGGATCGTCTCACGCAGTACTTTGAACTGAACGTGGGAACGGTCCAGTCGTCAGGCACACTATGGGCTGCCTACAAGGCTACCTTAAGAGGACATGCTAAGTGCCTCCTACGCGCATGTGAACGCACCCGTGACTCATGAATGTCCGAGTTAGAAGCTGAAGCGTTAAAATTGTAACGCCAACAAACGGCCTTATCCGAAGCCTCCGCATTGAGGCAGCTCACCAGGGTCCGAGAAGAAATCAAACACTTAGCACTTGAGTCAGCGAAGCATATGTGGAGAGCATCGTCCGCCCGAATATATGGCTGGGGGGATAAAAATGGGAAGCTCTTGCACTGGTTGGCCACCCGGCCCTTAGTTAACAGAATCATTCCCGAAATTAGAGATGATACAGGCACCCTTCTTAAGACACCCATCGAGATTGCACAGAGTTTTGCTTCCTATTATGCACACCTGTATGCAGAGCACCCTCGGCCTACTGTTGAAAAAGCATCCCCCCTCTTGAATGACATAACACTCGCCAGAGTTTCTCAGGCGACCAAGGACAGGCTAGACGAGGCACTTGATATCACAGAAGTAACAAATGCGATCGCCAGTCTGGCTTCAGGCAAGACACCAGGACCAGATGGGTTTCCTGCGGAATTGTATAGGAAATGTAGTGACATTTTGGCCCCACACTTACTTGAGATGTATAAAGAAGCTGAGCAGAAAGGTCACTTCCCTTCAGGGATTGACCTAGCTACAATAGTAGTAATCCCGAAGACCCAACCCTCATCGCCAAACCGCTCGGCTTACGGACCTATCTCCCTCCTCAACACTGAGATCAAGGTGTTAGCTTCAATCCTCGCCACTAGATTAAAAGAGGCAATGCCCGCCTTGGTGCACCCTGACCAATGCGGCTTCATGCCTACACGGAGCACCAGGCACTGCATTAGGCGACTGCATCTCGCCTTAGCACACCATAAAATCCTGTCACACACCCCCCTGGCGCTGCTCTTACTTGATTTTGAGAAGGCCTTTGACACAGTGGATTGGTCCTTTCTTGAACAAGTATTAAAAAAAACGGACTTGGACCCAAGTTCCGAGGCCTTGTGGGACTACTCTACTCTAATCCAACGGCTCAGGTCCAAGTAAACAGAGTGGTCTCGGGTGTGTTCCCGATTGGTCGTGGCACCCGATAAGGATGCCCGCTATCCCCCTTACTCTTTGCATTAATAATAGAACCCCTGGCAAAGTTATTTCGAGAGGACCCTCTGATGGAGGGCTGGTCTTGGCCCGTGTGTCCAGAAGACCGTGTGGCACTATACGCGGACGATGTCCTACTATACATAGCTAACCCGGCCAGGAGCGGCCCCCGTATCATGCAAATTCTAGACATCTTCTCGGAGGCTTCGGGTCTCGCCCTAAACCCCAAAAAATCCCTGTTGGTTCCGCTCCATCAATCTAGAGACTGTATAGATTGGCAACAAAGCATACCAGTGCGGAGGAATAGCTTTAAATACCTGGGGGTGCATGTCGCAACGCTCCCTGAATTAACATGGGAGCTCAACGTCACGCCTTTAACCAGAAGAATCAAGGACGATCTTCAACGGTGGAAGGACCTCCCCCTTAACTTGCTTGGAAGAATCGCACTCTATAAGATGATGGTCCTTCCCAGGCTTCTCTACCTCCTTCAAAATTATCCAAACCCTATCCCCATGAAATGGTTTAGAGAAATGGACTCGCTAGCACGCCAATTTCTGTGGAGTGGCACCCGTCCCCGGCTAGCGCTTAAAACCTGCCAGAGAGATGTCTACGAAGGGGGCCTAGGAATGTCTAACGTCCTTTACTACCACCTGGCGATGCAACTACTTGTAATCAACAACTGGTTGGGGGGTGGATGGACAGACCCGGCGCACCGACTGGAACTCCAGACACTGAGCTACCCCAAGATCTTCGACGCCCTGTATGGCGGCCCGATCACACGTGGGACTCCCGGGGTGACAGGGGTGGTGCTGCAGGGATGGCGGACGGCTCAAAAGATTTTAGGATGGTGGGGGTGCCCCACTCAGCAGACCCCACTGTGGCACGGGACATGCTTGGGAGAGGTGGCGGGTCTTGAGGGATTCCAGAAATGGGATAATATAGGTATCTCTACACTGGGTGATGTATGGGAGGGCACGCATATGCGTTCCTTCGAGGATCTCCAAGAAATCTTTGCACTAAATAAGACACAATTCCACAAGTACCTCCAAGTACGACATGCCCTACTGACGCAGGTCCATACAGGGGACAGCATACCCGAAAGCAGCCCTATGGAGAGGAGGGCTTTGATGGGGAATCTGGGTAGGGGAGGCGTTTCCCAGATATATCGCACATTAATCACTACCACTGCCTGTTCCCTAGAGGAACTTCGTCGGAAATGGGAGGGATGGGTGGTCCCTGTGGAAGAGGAGGACTGGACTGAGGCATTGGCAGCTCCCCACGCCCTGACCATGGCGACATGTCTCCGACTAATACAGACTTATTATCTCCATGCTGCCTACCTTACACCCTCCAAAATGCACAGGGCGGGGCTCCGACCTACAGCTGACTGTCCCCGTTGTATGAGACCAGACGCTGATTTTTTCCACATGGTGTGGTCATGCTTGATTATTAATACTTATTGGAAGATGATCTCGCGAGAGATCTCGTTGACCCTGCAAGTGGACATGGAGCTGACACCATTGACATCCCTGTTAGGGGTTATGGGAGTTTCGGGATTACGCAGAGCAGAACGAACCTTACTAGGGGTGGCATGCCTAGTGGCCAAAAGAGATATTGTGGTGGACTGGAAAGCCACTAAGGCACCGGCCCTGACCAAATGGAGAGGGGGGATGGATTGGTGTGCCCAATGTGAAAACTCGTATATGAGGCTAGAGGGTGCCCGATTAAATATAACAAGATTTGGGGGAAGTGGGAGGGCACGACAACTTAACCCCCTATGCCGCAGACCGACACAATGAGAGGAAGAATCCACACACATTCCTCCAACTCCTCTGGAGGGAAATGAGGCACTTACGGGACACACCGACATTGACGTGTACAATCTATTCATTCAGGGTGTTGTCTGGGGCATTGGATTTGACCACCGTTTGGTGCCCATTGGCGCCTTGTTATTTATGTATATAATTGTTTTGTTTGTTTTGTATTACCTTACTCTATTGCAAAACCAATAAAAAAATCTTTATAAAAAAAAAAGGTACACAAAGGCGGTAACTTCCCCCCCCGGAAGACCCATTATCTCAGAGATAGACTCCTCTACGGAAAAAATATCTGAATTTGTGGATTTCTACCTACAAACAAAAATTTGTCAGTAACCTACCTTCTTTCATACAGGTTACAAAGCTTTCCTCAATAAATTTGATGACTTCACCTGGTCTGAGGTTCTCATCTTTGCAACCATGGATGTGAATAGCCTGTACACATGCATACGTAAATCTTTTGGGATTCAAGCAGTCACCATGTTTCTTAATACTAGAACTGCGGACTGCTTTTCACATAACCAGATGCTTCTTCAGATGATTGATATTATCCTGTCCAGAAACTACTTTCTACACAATAATGAGTGGTACCAACAGACACAGGGGACGGCGATGGGTTCAAAATTTGCCCCATCATATGCCTGTTTGTTTATGGGTTGGTACGAAAAAATACACGCTTGGGGCAAACTCGCCTCGCCCTGGACGGATTTTATTGTCTTCTGGGGATGATACATCGACGATATTATCATCATTTGGAATTGGACTGTAGGCCAACTTACTTAGTACCATGCTTTTCTTAACAATAATCCTTACAATGTGCAGCTTAGCTTACATTATAATAAAAATACTATAGACTTTTTAGACATCAGATTCTACATAGAACGGAATAGAATACAGAGCGTACTCTTCAGGAAATCCACAGCATGTAATAGTCTCCTTCACGCTACCAGTGCCCATCCCCCTTCGGTTATTCATAACATCCCATATGGAGAAATGGTACGCTTTAGACGTAACTGTAGTACCAATGACAATTTCTGTACACAGATTCAGCATACCAGACACCGATTCACTAATAGGGGCTATGATGCTGATATTTTATCACAGGCTGTTCATCGCATCATGAAGACTCCTAGAAAGGACACCTTGATGGTTAAAACACATGGGAACAGTAAGACTCGGAAGGACTTCCTATCTTTTGTGACTCGGTAAACGGCCCACAGCCAGGGTATCTTTAAAATTCTCAAACGTCATTGGCCCTTATTGACCGATATTCCGGGTCTTAAAGGTATCATATCCAACAAACCCAAGATTACCTTTCGTAGAGGGTTAACTCTTAGAGATCACTTGTGTCCCAGCTATATTCCCTCTCCCAGTCCTACTACGTGGATTCCTATGAAACCTAAGGGTTTCTATACCTGTCATGACTGTAATGTTTGTGTTTTTGGTCGTGACAAAACCAAAGATTTTTGCTATCATAATACAAAGAGATTCACCATTCACCATTTCATTAATTGCAATACCAAATTTGTTGTTTAAATTTTGGGTTGCACATGTAACAAGGTCTATGTGGGCAGTACGGTACGCCCCCTGAAACTCAGAATACAGGAACACTTACGAGCTATAAGAAAACAAGATTTTACATATCCATTTGCTATGCATATGATATCGACCCATTCTAATGATCCAATTATTTGGTTTCATGGTATTGAACATGTTCCCATCCACCCTAGAGGGGGAAAGAGAATTGACGTTGCGCCAAAAAGAGGCGACCTGGATCTGCCGCCTTCAAGCGGTAGAAATGGGCCATAATACGGATCATGAGCTGCATTATTTTCTTTAGTATGTATGTTCGACTTGTCACGTTATGTGTTTTTCATCTAGGTTGCCCATATATCAGTGGGGGCGTTTAACACTCTTGCTATTTGTTTGCAACACACACATATTATGATTTATATTTTCTCTGGTACACATTTCTGATGATTTTTCCATGAGTATGCCTTATTTTGTCACATTGTGAACTTGTTGTTGCTCTAACTATGATGATTATTATGTGTCAATTGGCCAAATTTGTCAGTACATGTAATTACATAACGCCTTTATATATTTTTTCGTTAATATGTATACTTTTTCTCTTGTGCTAATCATATTTCGTTTTTTCATACTCATTTCTGGACTCACCTGCCCTCTCTCTTCCCTCTTCCCCTTATCCCTTTCCCTTGTTTTTCCTTGTTTCCCTCGTCTTTTTTATATTTCTTTTTTACTTTCTTTTTTTGATGCACTTATCTATTTGGTTATGGTTCTATGGGGTACCCAGTCAGTTTGGTACATACTGTTTTCTTTTCACAATTTGCTCGTTCTTAAAATCTTTTTAGTATCGTTTTTTTCTTGAAACTCAGGAAACTAATTCCAATATGGCCGCTCTTCTCTTGGTCCTATTTTTGTTTCCAATATTTACTTGTTGTTATAACTACCAGCCGCAATATGGCGGCTTTGCCTTGTCCTTCTTTTATCTCTGGGAGGCTTTATTTTTCCTCTTCCGTGTTCCGGGCGTCTCTCATTAGCACACCCGGACCGGAGGACTTCACCCAGAGGTTTGCTTTCTGGCGTCCGGCTCTACACTCGGGCCGGACGTGCACGATTTTTTGCTGTCTCTCTGACCGCGTTAGTGTAATCTGTTCGTACTCGTGACATGCCGCACTCCAGCACTTGCGGTAAGACTCTCATCTCCCCCGCTCAGTTTAAATTTCTTTTTTCTCCATTACCGGCGTTGTTTTGGTTATTTAAAACTCTTTTTTGTCCTTATTTCTTGGAGTTTCATGGACAGGTTTTTGGCTTTTTGTCGTAAGAATTATCCCATTGCCCTATACTTTATCTATAGCATTTTCAAGCATGTAGTATATATATATATATACTATTTCTGTTACTTTAAAGCGCTCATCTTATATGATTTTTATGACTTTCTTTCCACATGTTTGTATCCCCGTTTTACTTTACATTTTCTTTTACCTTTCCCTTTTTTTTCTTGCTCTTGTTTTTTTAGGCTATCAACTTACCAAAAGAAATATATATATTATATATCTTTTATTATTACCACTGACTGGATACCATTGATGGTACGTTTCTTAGTATTTTGCTTCACTTTCCCGACTTGACACTTGGTGCCCTCCTTCCCTCTCTTGCTTTTGGGATTTTATCTCTCATTGAATACTTACTAATACACTGTGTATGTGTCTTTACATAATTATTTCAATCTTATTTCAGTTAATTTACTGTTCAGGTTTCTTTCACTTAGTTCTCACAATAAACTTTTATGTTCTTCTGCATGGTACGGCACAGTTTATACATGGGTGTATCCCTTTCAGAAATGTGTTGGTACGCAGTATTCTTTCCTTTGTCTCACTTTCATATTTTAATCTTTCATGCAACGGATAGCATAGCACATATTTGTCTTTTTGATTGCATTACAGCCCTGAAGAAGCCCGTTTGTTGGGCGAAACGCATTGGCTGTCCATCCTGAGTGTCATTCAATTTGTCTGTGGATTTGCAAGAACACTTGGCCGTTTTACTTTATCATTTTTGGAACTCTAAAAAATCTTTTTCGTTTATGGAACTGTGTGGAATTAACACTTCGGATTTGTTATAAAATATTTAAAAAGGACTGTTCATCTACATCATTGGAACATTGGACTTCGTTTTTCCTCACATTATATTTTTATTTGCTCTTTTTGCGGTGCACCGCCTCTTAGAGTATAAACCCATTATATATTTGTATATGTCTATATATACATATACAAATATATATTAAAAGAGGGTTTATACTTACCTGTAAAATACTTAAATGTTTGTGGTAAAGGCATGCTCGTGGGAAAAAAGTAATTGCATAGCCTTTCATTGTAAAGATGCTGTTGTGGTTCCAGCGTATCCCAGATAGCTTAGCTACAATATTTGGATTAAATTAGTTTCCAAATGATTTGGCAAGAGGGCTGTGACTTGTGTACAGACCACCAAATTCTATTTCTTATCTTCTGTATTGCTGCAACCAAGATTCTTGTATGCCTTAGACTTGTACGGTATAATCTGAATCAATGCTTTATTTCACCTTTGTTGATTCTGTGCTAAACATGTTTCTGAGACTTATTTATATAAGGCTGACCTTAAATTTGTAATAAACCTTTGAACTTTAATCTTCAACTCCAAGATTTAATGTGTGGCAAAATAGGTTATACTGTTAAGTGATATGAAGCATTGATTGTAACTCCCTTTACTCCTCGGTACTCCTAAAAAGGTCAGTTGAAAGAACAGAAACAAGAAAATGAGCTGTAGCATCATCAGTCACTTTGGAATAACCCAGTAACGATCTGCCCTCATGCGATTAAATTAATCAAGGAAGTATAATGTTCACAAACTAAAAAGTATGATTGCACCCTTCAACCAGAGTCAGTAACCTCCAGTTAGTTTTCAATTAAGGTTTTACTTTAGTGTGAGCAGTTTTGTGACTTTTTGGCTGTGTTCTACTGAAGGATTGTGGCACTTTGTATATCAAATTTAGATTAGTCACTGGACCAACTGCAGCCTATTTGTGAAATTGAAGCACAGGTCAAGTGAGTAATATGCCCCACACCCTCTAAAAGCGGGGTGTGGGGCATGGCATAACAATGAACATTGCTTTTTTGCTCAAAGACGCACACTGTCCCACTATTTAGATTAGTCCATATGACATTCATTCAGGCACTGGCCCTATGCTACAGAACAGAACATTTGTAATATTTACCTCTTCAACATGTTACATATGGACCCCATAGCTTTTTCTCAGATGGAATTAAATTAGCTGAAACATATACTAATAACTATGTACTCGGAGTGTTGACTTGGGTTAGGCGGAACTTGCAGAATTGCATAAAAGCTATGCCGAAGTTCTGCAAACGGTCAGAAAATATGCATGTCCTGCTGCTCCTGCTGCAATTTAGCACTAGTAGTGCGAGCAACACTGAAAAATCAGTTTGAATGGCACCATGCGTTGCGTAAGAGCATGCAGCCATTCAAGTTGATTTTGCCACTGTTCGAGTAGAAAATGTACTTAAGCAGCAGCAAATCGATTAAAGAAGCAGCCCTCTGATCGCGACCACCAGCATTGGAAAATGGCACAAAGGCGCGCCAAATCTTACTCGCATTTTGGAGCCTCATTGGAAAAAATTCTGCCACATGGCGATTGACAGAATTCGTCCAGAACTCTGTTACTCAATTCCAACAATTTCGTTGGAGGCATGAAACAATACTCCCAACCCTAGTATTGAAACAGTTTTATCTGTATATACTTTCAATACTATTACTAAAAGTTCCTTATCTTAATGTGTAATTTAAGCATATGTTTTAAAAAATTCAAGTGGATCTTTATGGTATCATTATGATGTTGTTTTACTTATTTGAAGCACTATATTGTTATGGCATATGCTGAAAACAATAAAACTATTATTCACTGAAAATAACAAAGGTTAAAGGGACCCTATAAATAGGTGAATATGTCAGTTACTACATTAAAGTTGTAAACTCACTATCAACATTAAGTTTTAAACTCAAAAGGCCACAGAAAATCACCAGTTACAGTTAGCAGAGCTAACTATAACTTGCACCCGCCTCATGCACTATTTATGACCTCACATATTACATCACTCATGACATGTTCTATGACATCCCCTTAATGGAAGACAACTAATTCCTTTCAGCACATTGTGAGTCAATTTTCCATCCTTTTACTTTCAGATATAGCACAATGCACTTTAAGATTAGGAGTACAATGATAAAAGGTCTTTTACTGCTTTTCGAAGTGTTAATTTATGCTACTGTAGTACATTGCTATTTAGGAGCAGAAACACAGTAGCTGATTTTTTTGCATTATAGGATCAAGTGAGGTTAATTAAATTCATGATTATGCATCTGAAATCGAGACATCTAGAAACTAACTATTTAGCTAAACTGTAGTAATAGATGTTTAAGAAATCTATCATAAAAATTAATGAGTAGGATGTTCAACTATGATTCAATACACTGTGGAGGATGTGAATATACAACATATTGAATTGGATTACAGAGCATAACCACTTTAATAATGTGATAACATAGTTTAATATTTTAATAATGTAATAACATGTAACACATTGTCGACTTGATGTTTTTTTAATGGTATGATTCTGCACTGGAGTGCACTGTGTAGACAGTAGTTGAAAAATGAATACCAAGGAATTCCACAGTGATAATTATGTTGGCATACTAGTTGTTAGGGAGGCATGAAAAAACAGGATGGATATGCGTGTCATGTATAAAAAATGAGCTACCATGAATCTAGAACAGGCTCAGTTGAAGGAATCTTGCTGAAATACATTGCCCATAATTTTTCCTTAATTGCACCCTTGATATTTTTTCTTTTGTTCACATGAAAGAAAATCATCTTTTTGTATCACATACCAGATGGTTTCCAGCATTGCTGTCTGTAGCCACTGGACAAACAAAGTTGCAGCGTGAAGCAGGAAGTGTAATGTGTCCTCTCCCCTAACGGCCAACAACAGGCACACGGATGAGAGGTGTGCGCCAACGATACAGGGAATTGAGGGCCAGATGTAGCAAGATATGCTTTTGCGAGTCTGAAATTGCGAGTCGGTGCGACTCGCAATTTCAGACTCGCAAAAGCATATACAGAATGGTGTCTCAGACACCTTCTGCAACTCGCTATGGGGTCGCTAAGACCCACCTCATTAATATTAATGAGGTGGGTCGCATTTTGCGACCCCATAGCAAGTCCCTGCACTCACAGGGATGGTGGCCTGCTGAAGTCAGCAGACCTCCATGTCTGTGACTGCTTTTTCAATAAAGCCGTTTTTTTTTTTCATTTTGCAGCCCGTTTTCCTTAAAGGAAAACGATTTGCAAAATGAAAAAAATACCGAAACCATTTCGTTTCGTTTTTTCAGAGTAGGCAGTGGTCCATAGGACCACTGCCTGCTCTGAAAAAATATTTTTGTCGACATTCACAAAGGGGAAGGGGTCCCATGGGGACCCCTTCCCTTTTGCGAATGAGTTACCACCAGTGTGACACTGGTGGTAACTGCGAGTTGCTTTGCGACCGCATTCGTGGTCACAAAGCAATTCTGAATTGCAATGCGAGTCGCAAATAGGAAGGGAACACCCCTTCCTATTTGCGAGTCGCATTCCCAAATTGCGAGTCGGTACCGACTCGCAATTTGGGAATGAGCATCGCGTGAGCCATTTGCATGGCGCGAACTGCGATTTTCGCGGTTTGCGACATGCAAACGGCTTGCTACATCTGGCCCTGAGTTGGAAAGAAATTCACTGCCTCTGCCCCCGCCACCACAACAAAGCAAGGGAAAATAAGATTTGAGTCATGTTTGGTTAGCGTGGGCCATGGTGAGCGGACAAGGAGGTCGCTACTCGGAGCACTGGATGGCACACCGGTTGTTGCCAGCTTCCAGCTAATAGGTACGCTGAACCTGCAGTCTACTTTGTGGTAATGGCGTAGTCTGTTCAACACAGTGGACAATACAAAATGATCACCAAATATCAAAAAATCGAAAACACTAATAATGGGGTAGCCAAACAGGACCTAACCTGGCAGTGATTTAATTGAGTGAAATGAAAATATGTGAATGAGAATCGATTTGAATCTCCAATAATCAAGGGCTTGGAATTTGCAAGGGAAACAAGCATATTTTTCATGAGTGCCTTAAAAATGTAAATATGTGAAATATTAAAGTTATGAGGACAAAAAGGAATTATCAAAAATATAGAAAATATGAGAAGCTTAAATCGTTGTTGGACAGTATCAATTGGAAGCTAACACTAGCTTATAATAATGGGATTGAATTTTGAGCATTGAGGACAGACAAACCAGATGGGAACTAGCTGAAGGCACATTTTGTGGTACACCAAATACAAATATAGAGGTAAACCATGGGCAAATTAGTAGAGCACCAACCCAAGTATTTAAGGAACTAGATAAAGCAAAGAGAATGACATCAAAACAATGGTGGGAGATGGCATCACTTTAAAATATCTGGAATATGGGAGGAAACCTAGAAGCACACACATTATATCATACCCACCTATGAGGATATGGATGAAGATTTAATTAGGGAAAAGTGCACAACATTGAGGATTGCTCTTTGAAACTGATAAATATGCTCATTAAACATGCCAAACCCAGAATGGAACATGTTGGAAAATGGGTTATTGGTAGGGCAGGTAGGTACCTTCACCTAGCAACAAGCCACTAACCTCCACACAGGTACAGTTAGGTCTCAGTAAATTAATCCCAGCTCAACCCTTGGTAGCTTGGCAACGAGCGTCAAGGCTTAACTTAGGAGACAAAGTGTAAAGCATTCAAATATCACAAAACAGTAATTAAATAAAACACAGGAAACAGTTTAAAAATCCAAAACCAATTTATAAAAATAGTTTATATTTTTATCTTTAAAATGACACAAAAACGATTAAAATCGGTTCAGGGGAACCGGAGATATGAATTTTTAAAGAATTATTACTTTTCTAGCGCTTAGAAACAAAAAGCGCCAATCGGGTCATCTGGTTGCACCAGGACCGGGGCAAAGTCAAAGTTTCAGGCCGACCGCGATGGAGCCCTGCTCGGCTACAAGTCGCGGGAGGCCTCGGTTAAAAAGTTACCTTCTGACTTAGGGCCTGATTACGATTCCGGCGGGCGGCGGAGGCCGCCCGCCAGAATTCCGCCCTCCATAATACCGCTCCGCGGTCAGAAGACCGCGGAGGGTATTATGAGTTTTTCCCTGGGCTGGCGGGCGGTCTCCAAAAGACCGCCCGCCAGCCCAGGGAAAAACTCCCTTCCCACGAGGATGCCGGCTCGTAATAGAGCCGGCGGAGTGGGAAGGTGCGACGGGTGCTGTTGCACCCGTTGCGTATTTCACTGTCTGCAAGGCAGACAGTGAAATACATTTTGGGGCCCTCTTACGGGGGCCCCTCGACTCCCCCTCCCGCCATCCGGTTCCCGGCGGGAGAACCGCCAGGAACTGGATGGCGGGAGGGGGAGTCGGAATCCCCAAGCCGGCGCAGCAAGCTGCGCCGGCTTGGAGGATTCCTTGGGGGCAGCGGGAAACCGGCGGGAGACCGCCGGTTTCCCTTCTCTGACCGCGGCTAGGCCGCCGCGGTCAGAATGCCCCGCGGGGCACCGCCGGCCTGTCGGCGGTTCCACCGCGTCCCGCGGCCCTGCCGGAAGTAATCCGCCAGGGTCGTAATGACCACCTTAGTCTTTATTTTGAAGTTTTTCTTCATAGGGACGAACCTGCCAGTTGAATCCGACCTCCTGGAGCCCTTGTCCGGATACGCGATGTGGGTTTCCTCAGTGGTGATTTTTACCTTCGGACTTAGTCGTTTTTTCGAGATGAAAATCCTTCGACCGGGGTAAACCTGGATCTTGATCCGACGTCCGTGGAGCCCTTCTCGGATACGATGGCTGGGAGGTCCCGGTCAACTTTTTACTTTCGGACTTAGTCTCTTTTTTGGATGTTTTTCTTTACCGGGACGAACCACGAAGTCAGACAGGGTCGCGGTTGAGGCAAGCCGGCTAGAATTTCCGCGGCGGGTCGGTCCCTCTCTGGAGCTTTTTTCCAAAAATTCTCAAATCTTTTCCAAACTTCTGGGGCTTCACCCAGATGTTCTTTTAAGGTTCTTTTGGGGTCCACAGCTCACCCCAAGGGTCCAGAAGTTCTGTGATGGTCCTTGGGGGGTGCGGACTTCAACTCCCAGAATGCACCCGGCGCAAACTCCTTTTTGGCCACTGGACAGTGGTCAGCTGGTCGCTTTCTTCAGGAGTTGGTGCAGGGGACTCTGGTTTAGCAATTTTTCACCTGTAGCAAACAGGGAGTCCCTCCTTGAACCAGTTGAAGCCAGGCAAAGTCCTTCTTGTGGTGAAGCCCAAGTGTGCAGCTGGTGCAGTCCTTCTGAGTGCAGGGTCCAGGTGCAGGCCAGGGGTCCAGCAGGGCAGTCCTTCTTCTTCTTTAGTTCCTTTCTTGTTGAATTCTGGAGGGGATCTGAGGTGTGGGGGCAGGTCTGCCAGTTTTATCCTTGCTCCTGGGTGAAAAGCAGGGGGGTCCTGGTCCTCCAATCAGGTACAGGGTCGTCCCCCTGTGATGACCACTTCCTGGGAAGTGTGGCAAAAATCCATCCCAAAAGGCAACAGTCTCTAAAAATCCAACATGGCTGAATCAGATTTTTGGAGGTTACATCTGGCTGAGCCCACCCACTGGTGTGGCTAAAAATCATAAACACACCCCTCTCCTGCCCTCTCCTAATCTAATCAAGGGGGCACCTAGCTGTCTGGGGTTGCAGGATGTGGGGGTGTTGCTGGGTGCTCCAGATGTCCTTCTCTGCCTTTGAAGACCAGTTTGGCAGCCCTCCCCCTTCCTGCCTCACCATCTGCTGAGGGGAGATTCTCTCCCCCAAGCACATTCCTTTGTGTGAAGCCTGGCCACTTCACACCTCATCAAGGCAGCCTGGCAGAAGCTGCTGCAGGCTGGCCAATCAGAGCACAGCAGCAAAAACAATGCAGAGCTGAAATTGGCAACTTTTTAGGTAAAGTCTAAACTTTTTACCTGAACTAGTTATATTAAATCCAACAACTGGAAGTTGTGAGATTTATTACAACAATCAATTTGATACCAAAATCTTGGTATGTAACATTTAAGGAGACTTTAAAATTTAAAATAAAGTCTGCCCATTCTAGCCTATGAAGGCCATTTACTTCAATGAGGGAAAAACGAATTTAGCTGTTTTTACCTCACCAGGGCTTATAAATCTATTTTTATAAAGTCCCTGCTTATAGTTACATGGCACCCAGCCCTAGGGGCACATAGGGCACACCTTAGGGGTGACTTATATGTAAAAATAAGGTAGTTTAAGACTTTGGAAGTACCTTTAATTCCAAAGTCGAATTTGCATATAACTTTAATTTAAAAGCAGCCAGCAAGGCAGGCTTGCTTTTAAAATGACACTGGGAACCTCAGCAGTGCACCTAGGTGTGCACCACCTATGCTGTGGTCCCTAAACCTACATGCCCTACCATATACTAGGGACTTATAGGTAGGTTAACTTAGCCACTTATAATTAGCCTAATTTGCATATCCATTTTACACAGAGCACAGGCCCTGGGACTGGTTAGCAGTACCCAGGGCACCTTTAAAGTCAGGAAAACACCAGCAAAAAGTGGAAAATGGGGGCAAAAAGTTATGGGGCCTCTGCAATCAGCCCTGTTTTCTCACAGAACAATATACCACAAAAGTGGAATCCCAATTGGAAAATAGAAAGGATGAAGAGGAAACCAAGGGATTATAATTAAAGGTGGAGAAAACATTACAAACATATGATGATGAAATCATGGAAAGGAAATTCAGAACATTCACTAGGGATAAATTGGATTACCAATGTGGAAACATTTACACTTTTGCAAAAAGGATTTGGTACTTTAAGAAAGAAAGAGAAAGTGGAAAAACTTATAATGGGTGCAGGAAGCAAAAATGATTCCAGCTAAGAGTCTGTATTTAGTGCAGATGAAGGTGCTTCAGAAAGGGTGGATTTTTTCAGGGTTTTAGGATCTCTTACGCAAGACAATGTGAAAGGGTGGAAGAGGTAAATAAACAAACAATGACAAAGAAATGACATAGAAACTGTAGGACAAGAAGAGATAAAGGAAGAGAAAAGGGAGAGAACAGAATGGAAAATAATAACTATGGTAGGAAAGAACATGAATCCACTATGAAGGCCATAGGTAATAAATATATCTCAATTAAGTTGGTGCAAACCAAGAAACAATACTGTACTAAATTTGTGATTAACGTTCTGTCCCTTGTCCACCCCGACTTCTTGAATGCTACGATTTAAATATATACATTCACTAGAAAACTAAAGTTACATAAGAATTTTGAAATTAAATTGAGAAAACTGACTGAGGAACCCAATCAAAGAAATAAAATGTCAAAATGTAAAATTGGAGATATCCCTGAATAGTCAGAAATTCATGATCTTGTTTAAGAAACATCACAGGCTCCAGAGGAGAATGCATCACTCATTTCAAGTTTAAAAAAATCGGATTCAGTACAGACATAACAACGTCTAGTGGATGTAAACCAAAAAGTACATTTTGTCCCCAACTACTGACAGGCAATACGAATTACCTCGTCCATGAAATGGTGGTAGAAGATCTGAATGATCTCAGGGGAAGAAAAAAGTGGAGGGATCAAGGTAATTTCAACTCCAAAGATGGGAGTGACATTGCTGCATAAAAAAGGAATAACTCATTGATCATAAAGCCATCTGAAAAGGGGGGCAACACTTTAAATATGGACAAAACAACATACTTGGCTTAACTAAATCACCAGTTGGGAATTGTAACACACAAAAAAACATGTAATAAATAATTTGATGAAACAGATGGAGATTTCGTACCATGGGTCATTGAAAAAGTGGCACAATAAAGATTCCTTAGATTGGGAGAAATATCAATATCGATGGACTGTACACATAAAAACAGCCACTATCTACTACTTTCCTAAATACACAAGGCTTTTGAGGCACCACCAAGGAGACCAACAGTGAGTTCTTTAAGGATCCCTTTTAGGGAACACCTCTAGATTTTTGGATCGCTTTCTTCAATCATGCATCACAAGTCGATCCTCATATCTAAGAGACTCCACAGATTCCCTTAAAAAGTAGATGGTATACCATGGATATCAGAATACATTATGGTCACTTTGGATGTGGTATCACTATAACGATGAATTAATCATGAAGATGGGTTGTCTGCTTGTTGCTACTTCCTAAATGATAGAGCGATTTAACTTTTGGAACAGACACAAATGATATTTGAAATGTCACAGTATTGCCTCACACAAAATATCTTCATAGTTGACAGTAAGATCTACCTACAGTGACAGGTAACAGCAATGGGTACCACCTTCACCAGAGGGGACAGAAATTTATTCAAGGGTTGATGAGAGAGTGAGGTAGCTTGGGCAGAGGAAAATGAACTGTACATGATGAATGTTGTACTGTGGATTCACTTCATTGACAATCTAACGTGTGGGACAGTGAAGAATTCAAGTTGGAAGAATTCATATTGAAATTGAAACACTAATGCCTTCAATATCAGATTTACTGAAACACACAGCAAAGAGCACAGTGTGTTTTTAGATACTGAATTAAATGTCAGCAATAATAACTTGAAGGCAACCATCTATAAGAAAGCAATAGCAGCTAACTCTATGCTACATGCCAACAGTGGCCATCTAAATGCATTAAAATGGAATATACCACATGGGCAGTTACCAAGACATGAAGGGGCATATTTATACTCCGTTTGCGCCGAATGTGCGTCAAAAATTTTGACGCACTTTCAGCGCAAACGTTGCCCCATATTTAAACCCTGACGCCCGATCCGGCGCACAAGGAAAATGGCGCTATGTGCGCCAGTTTTTGGAAGTGGCACCCCGCCCTGCGTTAATGACATGCAGGGTAGGCGTTCCCGTCCAAAAACAGATGCACACAGAGGTGCGTCGTATTTATGCTTCCGGGCAAAAATCACTCCCGCGCGGCAGGCGGCGCAAAAAAACCACGCAAAGCACGAATATCGTGAAATTTTAACGCCTGGGTCAGGGCAGGCGTAAAAATGGTGCAAACACACCTGTACTTAATCAGAACACACAGAACAAACAACAGAGCAGCAGAGCAGCAACAGGGAGACATGGAGGTGCTTTTTCTTCAGCGTGCACGTAGACGCAGAGCCCTGCAGCAACAACAGCAGCTACAACAACAACAGCAGGGACCCCAAAGACAGCGCAGAAGGCAGGAGAGGATATTCCGCCCAAGAACAACCCTGCATGGCCTCAGGGAACGAGACATCATCCAGAGGTACCGGTTGAACTGGCAGGCCATTCAGTAGCTGCTGACAAATATTGAACAGCAATTGGCCCCCACTTTAGTGACTCCACGCACTATCCCAACAGAAACAAAGCTGCTTGCCGTACTTCACATGCTGGCAAGTGGCTCCTTTCAGACAACTGGTGCCCTGGTTGGTGGAATATCACAACCATCTTTCTCCGCATTCTTGCCTAAAGTACTGGATGCCATCATTGGACTGACACCCCGCCACATCTGCTTCCCTAACACACTGCAGAAGCAGCAGGAAACCAAACAGGGGTTCTACGCCATCAGTGGCTTCCCGGCCGTCCTTGGTGCAATCGACTGCACACACGTACGCCTTGTGCCACCTGCTGCGAGTGAACACCTCTACCGCAACAGGAAGCACACACATTCCATCAACGTGCAGGCCATAGTCGATCACCAAGGACTGATCAGCCACATCGTGGCTAAATATCCTGGGAGTGTACATGACGCATTCATCTTCCGTCACTGCACCATCAACCAACACTTCCAGGATGGACGGTATGGCAATGGACTACTTGTTGGTAAGGACAAAAATCTACTTATATACTCACTGCACAGACACCCTCTAGGATAAACAACCCATACACCACAATAGCAACACCTAGACAGGAACACACTGAGGTACTCACATCACTAGCCATGTTTCACAAGTCACCATTGAACCTCTCACACATTGGAATTTACTCTACAGCTTAGTGTGAAGACATTGATGACTGTGGTTGCCCAAATGTCACCTTGCAAATTTGAAGGCTCACAATAACCTGTACACTAATGCAATGCATCATTTTTAAGGGATGGGATGGCCTGGGTATGTTCATATGAACGTTTCTAATACACTTTCATGTTACAACTCTGCATGGAACTATCATCACACCCCCAGTGAGGACACACGGACACCTGTGTCACAAGTCACAATGCAAGGGAGGGCACACTGTACTTGAGAAACCAATACATCCTGCTGACAAACAGTTAGCCAACAAACACTTGCTCAGCCAAGGGAAAAAAACAATGCCAAAGTTTTCACCAACAACCATAGGTTGTCACATTAGTACACAAAATAGTCACAGACAACACAACACAACTACTGCCATCAAAGATACGTACAACAGTGCCTCCTACATCTAATTGATACCATTCTGTGTTTCTCTTTCAGCTGATCAGGGGTATGGCATCCAGCCTTTGATAATGACACCATATGGGAACCCAAATACTGCTGCTGAGCGGGCATACAATGACGCCCACAAGAGGACACGCAGCATTGTGGAGCGGACCTTTGGGATCCTAAAGTCAAGGTTCCGCTGCCTTGACATCACTGGCGGTAGCCTACTATACTCCCCAGAGATGGTCTGTAAGATCATACTCACTTGTGCCATATTACACAATATTTGTGTGAAAAGGAACATTCCCCTCCTTGAACCGGACCCAGACATGCCTGAGGATGACGATGAGGAGGATGCTGGCCTGCAACAGGAGGGGGAACAACCTAACACGGCAGCAGGAGTGCGTAGGCGCCAACAGATTGTCAACAATTTTTTTACTTAAGTTATTATAATCACTTGTATTCCACACTTGTAAATAAACACAGATAACAAACACCACATCATGCTTTGGCCTATTCATTTCAGACCACCTTTAGTTTGAAATTGCTGAAGATGAATGTCGTCTCATTGAGCAAGAATGCTATAACATTCATCACACCAAAAATAAACATCACAAATGTATGCACAGAGGGTAGGATGTGACATGATACATTAGCATACACAGAGCCTAACAAGAGTACAAATGTGACAATTACAGATGCCGGATCCAAACAATTGAAACAGTCTCTCATCCAGCTCAAAATTGGAGATCATTTGAAAGTCACATCACAAGTGTTCAGAGACAGGGTGGGACCATCCATGTGTACGTGACCATGTCATCAATGGCTTCTCTCAAGTGTGTGATATGAGCAATACACAATTGGTACAACATCAGCTGCCACTAACTCAGCCAGAGACCTTGAAGTTACAGTGACAACATACACCCAGACAGGTGATAGTGGATCCACATTCCCACACACATGTACACATATTTGAAAGTAGACCATCACAGTTGTGTCCCAGTTTGAACCTAGCAGGAAGATAGATTGTAACATGACACTAAACCAGTTTATGCAGAAAGGGACACAGACAACCAAAAAATTATTCTCATGATCACATCGGGAACGCTGAGAGTCTTGCAAACATAGTCATAGGAAAATGGTATGCAAGTTAGCTCCAATTCATCATTACTGCAAACGTCAAATGGGCTAATGAGATGAATGAATGGTCAACAGTCATTCATACCATATGGCCTTACATTAGCCTGCTGCTGCAGGTTTGCCATGATATAATAAATATACTCCATGGATACAGTAGCTATTCTGGATGGTCAAATCCTAGGGTGCTGGGGGCCTAAGTCCACCTCTACCGCCCGCAAAACATACAAGAATCATGTACTTGTGAACTAAACACATGCATAAGGCACATGTGTGGCCTCCATGTCATAAGTCCAACACAAATCTGAAATACAAAATCATAATGGGACATGGTTAGCCCCATAAAAACTGTAAGTGACTCTTCCACTCCCTGTTAGGACTACAGATAAAAGCATCACCATCATAAATGTGGACACATTTTGGAGACGGAATACATAATGGTATCCCATCCATCATTTCAAAATAGCCATCAGCAATTACACCAAATATGTCGTCAAATCTGGTCAATACATTAGTCAACGTATCCCAAACATTACAGTGTGAATGCCTTCTATACATAAAACAACGGACATGTGTCATATCCAAACACAAATGTGTATCACATTGCACCGTTTGACCATGAAAAATCACCTTTCCAAAGGTAAAAACATGAAGACATAAGGATAAATTTGCTCCATATTCTACGCATACAGCATGGGCGTCATAATTTGTTCACGTACATGAGTGCACACAATGCAGAGTCAAATACAAATGTATCCAAAAGTGTCTTAATATTTCGCCTTCAAAGTATATTTTACATCCACAATATTTTTGACTCTGCATCAAGTGCACTACTGTACGTGTAAAAAAATTGACGCCCATGATGTATTCGTGGTAAAATTGACGCTACATGGACAATATGTTGGTCATCTCATGTACATACAAAATTATTAATATTCATATCATATTTTTTCACTCCGTATCATGTGCACTACTGTACGTGTAAAACAATTGACGCCCATGATGTATGCGTGGTAAAATTGACGCTACATGGACAATATGTTGGTCATCTCATGTACATAAAAAATTATTAATATTCATATCATATTTTTTCACTCCGCATCATGTGCACTACTGTACATGTAAAAATATTGACGCCCATGATGTATGCGTGGTAAAATTGACGCTACATGGACAATATGTTGGTCATCTCATGTACATTAAAAATTATTAATATTCATATCATATTTTTTCACTCCGCATCATGTGCACTACTGTACGTGTAAAAAAATTGACGCCCATGATGTATGCGTGGTAAAATTGACGCTACATGGACAATATGTTGGTCATCTCATGTACATACAAAATTATTAATATTCATATCATATTTTTTCACTCCGCATCATGTGCACTACTGTACGTGTAAAAAAATTGACGCCCATGATGTATGCGTGGTAAAATTGACGCTACATGGACAATATGTTGGTCATCTCATGTACATACAAAATTATTAATATTCATATCATATTTTTTCACTCCGCATCATGTGCACTACTGTACGTGTAAAAAAATTGACGCCCATGATGTATGCGTGGTAAAATTGACGCTACATGGACAATATGTTGGTCATCTCATGTACATTAAAAATTATTAATATTCATATCATATTTTTTCACTCCGCATCATGTGCACTACTGTACGTGTAAAAAAATTGACGCCCATGATGTATGCGTGGTAAAATTGACGCTACATGGACAATATGTTGGTCATCTCATGTACACAAAAAATTATTAATATTCATATCATATTTTTTCACTCCGCATCATGTGCACTACTGTACGTGTAAAAAAATTGACGCCCATGATGTATGCGTGGTAAAATTGACGCTACATGGACAATATGTTGGTCATCTCATGTACATAAAAAATTATTAATATTCATATCATATTTTTTCACTCCGCATCATGTGCACTACTGTACGTGTAAAAAAATTGACGCCCATGATGTATGCGTGGTAAAATTTACGCTACATGGACAATATGTTGGTCATCTCATGTACATAAAAAATTATTAATATTCATATCATATTTTTTCACTCCGCATCATGTGCACTGTAATGCGTAAAAAAAAAATGACGCACAACTGTGTATGCGTGAAAATATGACGCATAACGGGAAAATAAAAACGGCGGCCATTTTATGCAGGAAGTGATGTAATAGGATATCCTGTTTACCAAATCTGTACTGGGAGTAAACTTTCACTTTCACTTTGCAGTCTCAGATTTATCTAGACTGTGTGGTTGTGTGAAAGGTGTTGTCCTGTGTTTTACTGCTTCAGTGTCCTGTGTGCCTTGTATTTTGTCTTAGTGTCAATCTATTATTGTTGTATAACATTGTCTCAGTCTGTTTAGTCTTGTTTTGTCTATACCTGTGATAGTTTGTATTGTCTGTGGGAGTCTGTTGTGGGTAGCATAGTTTGGGGGGTTAGTTGGGCTATTTTTCTCCTTCTTCTTTTTCTTTCACACCTCTACCTTTCCCCATTTCCCACTTTTACTTTCATATTTCATTTGTCCATTTTTAGACCTCTCAATATGTTAGGTAGGCCTCGCCTGTCCAGGATGGGTGAAGACGAATTAGGGGGGTTCATATGGCTAGTAAGCCATTTCCTCCCACTGATGCTGGAGGCTGGGGGCCGTGTGATACAGGGGTATCACACGGAGGCGAGGAAAATCCGGTGGGAGAAGGTGCGCCATCACCTGGTCCGGGTCTACGGGAGTCTGCGAAATGTCCATCAACTCAAGCACTGCTGGGCAGATCTGATCACCAGGGAACAGGACCTGCTGGACCACCTGGGACTCCGGATTGGTGGCCATGTTGGTGAGTACAAATCAATTACATGGGAATAATAGAAATCTGTGTGTGAACATGTGATGATTGTTAGCCAATCTGCAAAATAAGTAGCTGACTGTGTGTAATGCTAGGGAAACCTAGGCCCATGGTCATACACATAAATCCCCATTTTTGCAACACATGTACACGCAATAACAGCAGTAAAATCCAACATCTATTTGTATTTTGCTAAGTAGCCCCCTCTCTGCGTCACAAAATGATGTAAATGCTGCGATACAAAGGTATACATATGTGTCCTAATGTGTATTTGTTGCAGAATGTGTATGAAGACCTATGCTACCAGTCCGATGGCTCATTTTTGCAACACATACCAGATGCCTGTAGCTGCATGTAATGTAGTGTTGCATTTGTGTCAGAAAAGCAACACGTGAACTGCTCTATTTGTACTCTACTGGTCATAATGGCCAGTGAGTACGTCATGTAGAAACAACATACCTACATATGTAGACGCCATAGCTAGACAGAAAATTGGAAACACATGATGATGCTATACATGTGTGTTGCCTTCACGTCACATGAAGTTAGTCATGTTGTCCACACATATGTCACATGTGTGTCTGGTTGCTGTGTGTTGAACCTGTCCACATAGCCTGTTTGATTGTGAGTGGTCATGCAGTCCTCATGGAACCAGTTTTGGAATGTCTCTCTGGGATGCACATGCTGAGATGTATGGATAACATTATTGTTGGGGCATACTAATGGAGGATTAACTTGGACGACACATGACTGTCCTGGCCACTGCATGAGTGTAGTAGGGTGTGTCACTGGAGCAGGAGACTCATCCAATGATAATGTTGAATACAAAGTCATCCATGCAGGATGAGCATGTGTGAAAGTGTATCATTACCATGTCATATTCACACAGTGTCATTGTAACAGAAATGATTTGTCCGTTCACCCAGTCTGAGTATATTCTTCCTTTCATGCTTTACAGGTGGACCAGCCCCGTACACCGTGGGAGAGGTGGCTCATTTTGACGACCCCGATACCTACAGTGAGTGTCGCCTGAGTGCTATTTTCATTGTTTGGTAATGAAGCATGATGGATTACTGTGTGTTCAAGAGAATTCATGATTTGATGTGCTGGCCGTTCATTGGCTTGGTTGTTTTAGTGTGATATCAAATAGGAATAATGTTTCTGTAAAGCAATACCTAGTCATCTCTCAGATTGAGGGGCTGTAGGTCATTCAATTAGGGCGGCAATTGGGAATGGTATGACTCATTTGGAATACACTGCTCAATGTTAGACTTGGTCAGGGACTTGCCTTTAACTGAGTCTGCATATCAGACTGACAGTCTCCCAGATAGCTTAGGGACATGGCTTTGATGACAAGTGCTTCTTCCTAGTTGAGGATGGACTGTGTACACTGTAGGTCGGATCTTCCGGGGGCATGTACTTCCACAAGGTGAACTCGAAGTGTGTGTGACTTGAGTGCAATGGCCTAGGTGTTCTGTCTAATCATGAGAATGGGTGTTCTACCTCCTCTGTGTGTGTTGTAAAACATGCCTCACTAATAGTATGTTATGTTGGGCTAAGTCATATCATTTTGACATGTGTGGACCTGGGATGTGACAAGGTTGGGCTGACTACAACGTGTTGCTAGCCCTTCATAGGTGTTGTGTGTGAAGGCACATACTTGTTGAACTTTCTGTACACTCCTGGGTGTGCATTGAACATGGGATTGTTGGTTGTTCTTCCCACACCACCCACAAAGACTGGGATGTTACTGTGAAACAGGGTACCTAGGACTGTAGCAACCAGTATGTTACACGTACTTAACACCTTTTGTGTCTTGAGTTAGTACCTAGGGCCAGATGTAGCAAAATGTCTACACGTTGCAAATGGCATAAATTTCTGTTTGTGAGTTGCAAACGTCTGTTTCCTATTCCAAAATGTATTTGGTGGTCATGTACATATTAGCAAAATGCTTTTCAAAATGCAAATAATAAAGGGGTTTACCAGACCTACTTGCAACTCACAGTGGTAGGCAATCCCATTTGCAACCGAGTACGTGGTTGCAAAGTGAGTAGCTGTTATCATCCACTTGAAGTGGATGGTAACCAACTTGCTGACTGGAAGGGGTCCTCATTGTAAAACTTCACCTTTGTGAGTGGACCAAAAAAATCCTGCGCAAAACAGCCAGTGGTCTAAGGGACCAATAATTACGTGAAAATTTCCAAGTTGAATTGTTGTGATTTTTAACTAATTGCAGCTCATTTTCCTTTCAGGTAAACAGCCTACACTTGGGGAAAAATAACTTCCTTTATTTAAAAGCAGTCACGTCTATGGAGTTCTGCTGTTCCCAGCAGGCCTCCATCCCCGTGAGGGCCCATAGTTGCTAAGGTGGGGCAACTTGGAACCCACATCATTGATGTTCATGAGGTGGGTTTTAGGGACCCCATAGCGACTCGCAGACGGTGTCAGAGACACCGTTCTGCTTTGCAAATTGCTAGTTGATTTTTCAAAATTCCTACATCTGGCCCCTAGTGTGGACATATGATTCTGGGCCAGGGGTTCAATCTTAGCACACAACTAATTCCAAATGCCATTGAGTGAGGAGTGTGATTGTTATCACATAGAATGACATATGTAGTGAAGTCAGTATGCGGAAGAGCTGGTGCCATAATGTCTAATGCCTTAGGTATGATTTGGATGAGTAGTTTAGGGTGATGTCATCCATCATGTAGATATGCCCTTATGTATGCATGATTCACATGTACTTCCTCTGAGCCTTTCCGTGAACTATGTTGTAACAATTGCTGCAACCAATACATTTTTAGTAATGGACAAATGACCCATTGTGGTATTCAACCCACTGTAAATTCAATGCTCAATATTTCCCTTTTCTCTTCACAGCTGCAAACCTGAGTACCGCAGATCGCGACCATTTCGAGCGCCGTGCGATGAGGTACAGGCACATCCTGCAGGTGCAGTGTGGGTATCGGAGGATGGCCCGCAGATATCATTCGGATCGGGCCTCCGGGGCGTGGTATGCCACACCACAGGCTCCCCCAACGGTGCCACCAACAACCACCGCCACTACATCCACCAGGTCTGCCCAAGTGGACCCAGCAACGGACCAAGCATCTTCCTCCAGACCTGGACCCAGCCGTGTGGTGGGAGCAGGGCTGTCCCGTGGCCACACAACTCCAGCAACAACATCCACCTCCACCGGCACGCAAACCAGCACTGACCCTCCTATCGACCCTGCGGCCTTCCAGTCATTGTCCCGAAAATTGGACAGGTTGATTCGAAAGGTTGACAACCTGACAGAGGACATGAATGAGGTCAAGAAGAAGGTGCGCTCCATCCGGCGCACACTACGGAGGGCAAATCAGTAGTCATTTTGCCCTCCTGAACTTTTACCCCTCCCCTCTCACCTCTTTCCTATTTCATACTGTTACTTGGGTTTGGGGGGTTAGTTATAGGATAAGTATAGGTAAGTAGCTTAGTTAGTGTTAGGGAAGAGGGTGTGGGGTCCTTATTCTTTCTATCTTATATTTTTGTGTGGGTGGATGGGTGGGCGGCAATGTTGGGATTCCTGTTTAAAAAAAAAAAAATTACAATTTTTTTTTTAAAAAATTTAAAAATATTCAAAAAAATATATGTTTGTTTAGGATAGTATAGTATGTGTGTAGGTTAGTAAGTGTTGTCCTGCATGTGTCTTGTCTCATAATGGTGGGTGGGGGGTTGATGTTTAGATCGTTTCGTTACATGTGTAGAGTAAGTTTAACTTAGGTTAGTTAGGGACAGTTGTGGGTTAGTAGTAGTCAGGTTAGATTAGTGTAGGTTTACCTTTCCCTTAGTTGCCTCTTTTATTACTACTTTGAAATAAAAAAATTGTTAACCCTTTACATGATGCGTTAGGTGCTACCTTTTCATGGCCTTGACATCAGTGTAGCAGAAAGTTTTAGTATGACATTTGTGTCCTATGCTCGCTATCCCCAGGCTATTGAGGTTTTACATGCCAGCTACCTGTGTGCTAACTTGGTAAGTACCCACCATGTGGGAGAGCCACCATTGGTAGTGTGCATTGATCAGCAAGGTTTGGGGTTGGTATGTATCCTACTTCACAAAGAGTGCTTCCAGACTTGTTATTGTAGGTAAATAGATAGGTCGGACAGCAGTGTGAAGTTCAGGGAGATCTTTGTAGATGAGGATTTGTTCACACTCTTGTCTTGTTGCTGTCCTTGCTGACCTACATCATGTGTGTACTGATTCAGCATGACTTTCCTTCATGGAAGTATACGTCGTAAGGGTGATTGATGCTGTGTAATTTGTTTATCATTCCTTTCATTTTACAGCATCATTTCTAATTTTAGTATTGCATGGTGCCTACATTTCTCAGCCACCATTAGTTGTCTAGAATAGCTATAGATGGTGCATCATTCTGTCCAACACAGCATGATTGTGTGTGCTTAGTCCCTTCATCAGTTATTTTCCTCAGTATAGTAAAGCTATGATGCAATCCTGGCCACTGCACAGATGTTTCAGTATACATGAAATCAGGACAGTAGTATAGAGATTCGACATGGTTGCCACACAGCCACTTTGGAGTTATGTACTGCACAGTTGAAGTGTGAAATAACACAGAGACACAATAGGTGTGCAAGTGATATTTATTTTTAGGTGGTGTAGTGCAAAATGTCCATTCACAATGTTAGCTGAGTCCGTTCTGGTGCATTCTTACATGGTGATCCTACAGACGGGGTGTGGATGATGCTCCTGACATGCTGGGGTGATGTCACAGACAGTGCAGAGGAACAGGAATTGCCAAATAGTAGGAGAGAAACATTCACTGCCAATGGGGACAAGTCATACAGTGGATTGCCGAACAGTCATTGAGGGTAGTTGTAGTGAGACTGGCATGTGTCAAAACGTAGGACCTTGGTCAGAGTAGGCCATGGTGCAGGGACTAGGGCTTCCGGGTACTCTTGCGTGTGAATGTTATCTGTTCCATGTCTTCTTCTTCTGATGTGTGTGTTGCCTGGTGTATCCTTGTTGTTGTTGGTTGTGAAGGGGCAACACACACCTCTGTGTTAGAATACATGGAGGCAGACATCCCGGGGGCTGATCCCTGTCGAGTAATGAAGGGCAGTACTGCAGCAAGGAGGGCCTGCTGGTTTTTCAGAATGGCAGCCACATCCCGATGGTAGGCAGCCAGGTCGGCCCTGAGGGGTTCTATGTTGCATTCGTGCACACGTTGACTGGCTTGCAGTTGGAGTTGTTGTGTCAACTGGATGACAGCTGTGCAGATTTCCTTCTGTGTTTTTAAAAGTTCCTCCAAGAGCGATGTTCTGGCTTGCATTGCAGCTGCCTGATCAGCAGTTGACAACATGCACGAACGCACCCCCTCAAGGCTGGCTGCCATAGTTTGCATCCCCACCCGCACCTCCTTGGCCAGCTCCCGCTGGACCCCAACGACTGTTCTTTCGAAGCTGGTGCCAGTGTCGTCAGAGTCCTCAGCTGTGTTGGAGCTGGCAGGTCTTACAATTGGGGTGGCGGGTGGTTCTACTGTGGTGGCTGCTTCTTCTGTGCTCCTCCTTGTGACTGAAGGTGGGGTTTGGAGGCTTTCAAGGACCATGTGAATGGTCTCTTGTGGGAGGTTGATGGTCTCGTCATCCATGTCATCAGGGAACTCATGGACAGGCAGATCGGCAGGAGATTCGTGTTCCTCTGCAATGAAACAGGGTACAATTAGTGTGTCTGTGTTGTGACAATTTTGCACTAAGATACAAGCCTTTGGATGCCTTAACTTTGTACTCTGTGTTTGTCTTGGTATCTGCTGTCCGTCATAGGGCATTGTTGTAGGCCTATGGCCCACCTGTGTGTCACATGTCTGATATGGAGCTATCAGACATGTCTGCTAGGTCGCCTCTAGGTGTTGCTTTGTAATTATTTAGGAATAGGCGTGTTTTTGTCCTACTCCTCCTTCGGTGTTTCACTATTGTTATGGAGGGACATTTTGTTGGGTGGGCTCTCATTATCCTACATGTGATTCTTGGCTTTCTAGGCAGCAGGATAGCTAATGGTGTGGGGGACTAAGTTTGACCCACTTGTAAATAACTCTGTCACCCAGATATTCAATTTAGCTCAGACAGACTAGCAGTGCCTCTGGTCTCCCACATCAAAGGAATGTTTAGACATCCGAGCGCATGACATCTTTGGAACTTCTCAGGGAAGTGGTGGTCACTCAGATCCTACACAATTCGATCTTTTCTGGTATGTTCCCATACACAAATGACAAAGACAGTATTTGTTTAATATGAAGTTTCATTGTACAACTGAGTTGTAGAAATTTAGGTGTGAGCCCCAATAACCCAAACAATACACACTGTTAGAATTGAAATAGTCCGCAGGAGAGTAATACATTAGTACACAGCTATCATGGTGCCTAACAGTTTCTACTCTCCCTCTGCTTGTTCTATGTATAGCACAGCATGTTAAGTTTGGAGCTTGCCTGTCTGAATCACAGGGGAGACATCATCCCTCATATCAGAGGAATGGGCTGGGATCTGGTTGTGCATCAGCAGCAAGGCAGGCAGCATCTAGTGGTGATTTTCTGTTTGGAAACTCCCCCATGCGTGTCTTGGGACGAGGAAGTGAATTTAAAAAACATATGTCATGGTGATGACAAAGTTTCCCTACGCAGGAATGCCAAACCTTAACCCCTACCACATCTATCAGCAATGTACCAGACGGTATCCTTGACTGGGGCACAGAGTGAATATGTTCTGGCAAACTCCAGTGCAGAAGTAGGCAAAACAGTGTGATTTGACTAATTGACAACACCTTAGGACTGACTATTTGATACATTAACTGATAGGAAGGGCAATGAGATTCATTTAGTGCAAAGTGCTCTGAGGCTCTTAGATGTGAGCAAATGAGTATAAGTACATTCAGGGTAAGATGCACAAAGGCCTCCAGCCTGAGGCTAATGCGCAAAGTATACGTTTCACTTGCCACACTACACTTTGACTGACTGTGCGTGTTGTGACTGCCATGCCAGCACACTTGCCTCTCAGGCCCTGCCCCATACACTTTTTATTCACATTGCATGTGCATGATCTGTACATGTTACGTGGCATTACCTATGCATGTCAATGTTAGGATGTGGTATGGATGTAAACATTGTTGATGTTTGAATATGATGGGGTATCATGTGTGTCTTACTGGATTGGCCTGTTTATCGTATGAATGTCCTATTTGTTTGTCAGACTGTGCAGATGTGTTTCAGTGACCAGTTGCCTGTGTCCCCTCCTCAATGTTGTTGTCTGAGCAGTATGACATTAGTGATGTAGCCTTGTTAGCCAGGCACATGAGGGACCCTGACGTATGCAGCATGTGTGTGTCGTTGGTGCTGTGTGGCTCCTATTGCTGTTTCCTTAGGCTTATGTATGTGTCAGTTATGGACATTCGGCATTTGAGTGTACTGGTACCTTTGTCTTATTTCTAGGAGTAGTTGCGGATGTCATCCTCACCCCCTAATTTAGGTATGTATGTTCCAGGGTGGGGTTCCTGCCATTTGGTACTATAGCTGCACAGAGATGAGAGGTGTTATTGTCAACTGTTGTGGCAGTTACGTTGCAGTTGTTGTATTTGCTACTGCATTACAGGTAGGGACCTAGTTGATGTAGAATAGATTTTGCAATACAAGTGCCTGGATGTGGATTTGAGGTAGTGTCCTTCCCACCTGTCACTGCTTTCCCTTGGCTCTCTTGTTGTAATTACAGGATGTCCCCGTGGGACTGTTGTTGTTGCTGTATTTTGTCGTGCCCCAGCTTCGGTCAGTACTGGGCATGCCCCCCTGCCGTGCCCCTTTCCCCATGCCACTTCATATATGTGCTAAGTTACATGCATTGTGTAGTAGGTATCCCCCCCCGCTTACAGTCCCCATTATTGCATTTTAATTCCCCATGCGACTTACCCTGCATGTGCGTTGTGTCGTGGTAGTCTGCGCTGTCCAGTCCTTGAATCCCTGTGACGATCTCCTCCGGGATGACGGCTGCGACCATCTCCTCCATGTGGTCCAGGGCCTCCTGTTGTGCTGGACTCCCCCCTCCAGTCTGCATTGCTGCCTTCCTGTTCCTGGCCATTTTCTCTTTGGTCCTACGTTTGCAGTCATGCCAGCGTTTCTTACACTCGGTGACTGTCCGGCGTTCTTCAGCCACACTGTTAATCTTGTCCACAATATGTTTCCAGATGGCCTCTCTCCTACTGAGTGGCAATTTTGAGGAGATGAAAAGTTGGTGCTGGTGTTCCGTCACCTCTTTCACCAGGATTTCCTGTTCCTCTGCACTGAAGCGACACTTTCTTTTTTTTTTTTAAATGTCCTGGTTCCTGTATGGATCCTCCTGGCTGGTTCCTGGTCTGCTCTCATCCTCCTGGGGTCTGTTGGGGCATCTAGGATCCATTTTGGCTCTCCTCTGCTGAAAGGGCAGTTTTCGCGCAAAAAGTAAACGCAATAGCGTGAAAAAAACGGCGTTTTCACGATTGCGCTGTCGTAAATCGACCCACAGTGATGTGCGTCGCATTTACGTTGGTTTCCTTTACGACAGACGGACGCTGTGTGCGTCACGAAATAATGACTCCCACCTGTTGGTTGCGCCGCCGTACGTCAAAGTATAAAATTTGACGCCCGCATGGCGCATCAAAATGGCGTTAGACGGCGCAAATTTTTTTGACGCAAAACTGCGTTAGCGCAATTTTGCGTCAAAAAGTATAAATATTGCCCGAAGAATTTGCTCTGTGGAAGAAGACAACTAAAATGATAATGAGATTCATTTGTTGGGCCATCCCCTTAGTTTCCTTAGCAATGACCTATAGAGAGCCTATGAAAAAGAAAGGGATTCTTAGCTTTGCGGATGCAACCAAGAATTAATAAAAACACATGTTGGGTCCAAGGATAAGGGCAACATATGTTGACTCTTCCTGGAATACAATCAGGCACAATCTGACATTAAGAAATTCTTGAAAAAGAATTGCCACAGTTTGGAGCATAATCAACACTTAAAAATGATCACTGGTCCGGAACCAAGAATAACTTCGCACAAAACAAAATTGCTGGGAGGTAATGTGACACAGAGCTTTTATGATCATCAAAGGGAGAGAGATTTGTTAACTGAAAGTGGAAAGGGCTTTATCAAAAGTAATACTTATAAAGCCTGCCAGTTTGGGCAAATTTGAAGGACTATAAAACCTCTGAGGGACCGACAAATGCAATCCGAGGCAAAATAACCTGCAAAATGAAATTTGTCATATATGTATTTGAATGTGATTGTGGGAAGGTATATGTTGACAGTAGAATTAAGAAACTGAAAAAAGAACTCTCCTGCATATAAAGGTGATCAAGAACGGTGGCAAATGTTACCCAATGGCTAACAAATACATGCAGTACCATCTGGGATCATTATCTGGACATACATTTTATGGGATCAAACATATAAAAGCACACCCTTGAGGTGACAGGGAAAAAGAGTTGAGAAGAGAGGAATCCAGATTTGCCTTCACTTTGGGAACAGAGACACCATGGGATCACAACACTGATGCAGAACTCTCTGTGAATTTATAGATTATGGTGTGGTAATCTATAAATAAGACCTCTTGTGCATTGAACAGCATTGTCTATTACATGATTTTAAATTGTATTAGATCCGCTCCATGATATATGATTTGGGTGCAATAACCTATTAGGAATGTGTGGGGACAGATACAGCAATTATAAGAAAGGATGAGTGTAACTTGGAGATTTTGAGTTCATTAGCATATTAGGAGAAAAGGGCAAAGAAATTAGAAAATCAAAGTGAAATGTCCTTCAGTGTGCTTATTATTCCCCTTTCTCTTTTATTGACCCATAAGCATGGTTGTGTTTTTAGGTTTAAGGTATATGGATCAACATCATCCCTTATTTTTGTGGAAAGCACTTTTTGTCATTGAATAGTGCAACAGGGCTCTGTATTCACCCTAGCTCCTCGCTAGATATAGAGTACCTTAAATAAGGATGGTAATAAATCAGGAAATATTATAAACATCACTTATTTGTGAGATTTTGCACTTTCTGCTACAAATACACTTTGTCGTAACTAGTGTCCTAAAAACAGACTGTTTCTTTATATGCAAGGAGAACACACATAGAATGAGCAAACATCATGAATGATTGTTTATGTGTAGGAAGGTGTCTCTTCCTGCACATAAACAATCATTCAATAATGACGATTTGCTACTTCTATGTGTGCTGCCTTCTGCAGCACATTTTGAAGTGCCAAATCACCATTGTAGATTGTTTATGTGCAGGAAAGGACACCTTCCTACACATAAACAATCATTCCCTTCAACGCAGACAACCTTGGACTTTGGTACGAGGATGACTGCATTGACGCTGGCAGCTAAATTTAGCACCAGCGCTAGGGGAAAGACAGAGGTGCACTGTGTTTATGCAAAGTTGGTGCATCCCTGTGTTGCAGAACTGACGCAGTTCGGAGCTGCCAATTTTGTCACAGCACCAAGCTGCGCCAGTTGCTTGTAAATCTGGAGCTATGTATTTGGCGCTCGTCTGTCATTGGGCTATACTTGGTCTACATTTGGGTGATATCTGTGCTACATTTGGGATCTTTTTTCTCTGGTGGACATCTTGGGAGACTTGTTTTTTGAAGCTTCCTAATCTCCTCATTTACTGCAGTATCCTGGGACAAAAATGCTTTCAGTTTTCCACTTTGATTCCATCAACATGGTGGTCATATGTTGCAAATTCAGAATTTTAGCACTCTAGTTGCTCATTAGAACACTGTAGTAAATCGCAGATCACCAGAGAGTTGCCTGGCAGGCTGCTGCTGGTGTTGAAAGTGCATGTTTCACGCTGCATGCCATAGTGTTTTAATGAAAAAGAACAGGAAGATATTTGAGAACTCACTTAAACCGTGTTGTAATTTTTCTTTCTACAGCACTAACCATAATTTCTATGGCAACGTGAAAACCCCTCATGTTGTTCCTTTCTAAATTAAATGTTTTAAGTTTCACCAGTGTGACTAAATCAAAATGGCTGCAGGTGTGCCACACTTTTGTCATAAGTAGGACTGTTAGTGCTCTAGTTGTTCTTTAGAACACTCTGGAAGGCTGTAGTAGAACTCAAGGGAATCAACTAACAGGTTGCTCCTGTTGCAAGTACATAATTTACTGAGACTGTCAGATTCATTGTCATATGGCTGAGAAAGTCAGTGTGAATTTACAGAAAATATACTTTCATTTTAGCTTTTGCAGCACCTTCCATAATCTCTATTGGAAAATAATGAGTAAACAGTTTTCCTTCAAACATGAGTCACAAAATCCCAACAGAAGCCTTTTTTCACAGAGTAAAATTACCTTAGCAACAAATGATTTCTATTGAAACTAAAGTCTGGTATCTCCCTTTATACGTTCTCCTTTTTGTGACCCTCAAATCCTGCCATATACTACAATGCATTTCAGTGGGGGGCTAGCATGTTTATTGGTCCCATTATGGCTGACACTACTTTCTGGTTGAAGTGCTGACAGCCAATCAGATCTCACTATCAGTTCTGTGCTTAGGCTTAGATATTCAAAGGTCTCTTTCCTTTATTATCTCACAAGCTTCTGAACGGATTTACACTGAATACCAAAAAGCTTGCTTTCTGGACCAAGAGCTACCCTCCTACCAAATTTGGTGTAATTTCGTTCCGTGGGTCCGGGCTGTAGCTGTGTCTAAATCTCTATTTGAACTAACAGAAGATGCACACTCCCCCCACCTTTCCTCAGCTCCCACTTGACGGATCACCATGCTTTTTTTTTGGAACATTTCATGAAAATTCGACAAACAGTGACAAAATTATATAACCAAGCCAAAACACACATTTCCTAAGGAAACTAGGTCCTAACTACAACTACCTACTAGCTATAGTGCTTCTTTTTTATTTTTAGCTCCCAGGTGGCCCAGGTCCCGGGGGCATATGTAATTATTAAAATTTAGGAGTGGGGCACATGCGGCCCCACTACCTAAGGGCACTTTACACCCCAGGGACCACCACCTCCTCTGGGCTTTATTATACTGAAATAAAATGAGGGGGTGGCATAGCCCCCCTCTGTAAGTCTTTACCGGCCCGGGAACCACCACCTCCTTGGGGCTAGCCTTAAAAATAATTGAGGGGGACTTTGAGGACCCCCCCTCTTTAAAGAGCATTTGCCCCAGGAACCACCACCTCCCTAGGACACACAGAATGTCAGAAGGGAGAGCCATGTTTGTCCCCAGGGCATAGCCAATATAGCAAGGGGGAGCGGGGCTGCACAACCCCTCTTGGGCTGTTTACGGCCCTGAGGACCACCACCGCCCCAGGACTGGCCCTGTGCAAACAAAAGGAGGCCTCCCTCCTGGAGCCACTAATGACCCTGGGGACTGCCGGCTCCCAGGGCTGTATTCCTATCTCCTGAGGTCCCTATCCTCTGGAGATAGACGTTTTTTCTGCTTGGTGAGAGCTTTGACAGCCCCCACCAAACGGGCGCAAACTGTAAGTCCCCTGCTCCTGCTAGCTAGGAGCGGACTATTCATCTGTTGTCCAAAAAAGATGAAAAGATTGCTCCCACATGCAGGGAGCAGCATTTTTAGATGCTCCCTGTGTGCGGGAGCAATGCTGCCTCCTGCTAGTGGCTGGGAGCTGACAGGGACCGTGGGGGCCTTGAGGTTCCCCCTGTGTTCCCCATAAGATATATGGAGTGATATGCAACTTCTTCCCGCATTTCTCTAGGATGATGGACAGTTTACCAAAAGGCCCTCTCAACACATTTCCCACTGAACATCTGTTTTTAATGTAGAGGAATATGAGCACATCTCCAGCACACAAAAAAATCACTTACTAGATTTAATTAATAGGAAATATCCTTGTATGGTGGAGATTCAACTCTTTGTAGTCACGTCCTCTTCTGTAAATGAGGATTCATGTTATTGCAGATTTCTGTATGAAGAAGCTCAAGGAACAACTACAATGCCAAAAAACAGATATAAAAGGCCACTGGAGACATTACCTCAGGGTCCTTTATGCAGGTGTAGTGTGAACTATGGACTATGCATTTACCCAACGAGGTAGCTCACTTACTAATTAGCCAGTAGAAAGTACTCCAGTTAGGTAGGCATTTTGCACAAAACTGTGGCCTCTTCTTAGATAAATAAGCAGGTCAGGATGCATTCTTGCACTGATGCTCATTTCATCAAAATTAAATATCACTCCCCACCTCACCCCAGCCGTGCACAGTAGCCCAGGTTAGATGCCTAGGGAGATTTAGTTGCAGTGGCTGGCTGTAGGCTAGAGCCTGCAGTCAACCCTCTGCTGCGCCAGGCGAAGGCCACGCATGGTGCCAGGCCCTGCAGCCAATCCCTGCTGCGCATGGCCAAAGACTGTGCGTGCCACAGAGTTAGATGCCTATGGACTGTTACCCTAAGGCCAGGCACTGTGGCCAAAACCCCACTGCCAAAATAAAAAACATAGAAATTCACTAAAAAGAATGGAGGGGTCACAAGTTATGGCTACCTTAAGGCATGAGTTATAGTTACTTGAAATACAACTAACTACAACAGCTGACTGTCTATGGTTTTGTGCATGTAAATTCAGGACCTAACTATAAAGGCCCTGTAACCTTATATAGATATATATATATATATATATTTACATCCATGCACATATGGATGTGCACAGTGAAATATGCTATTTATCATCACTGTTGAGTGTAGGAAGGTGCCAGGTGTCTCAAAAGGTGAGGCTTTGAATGAGTCATGATGCCCTTTCCACAAAAATGGTCAAACATAGTACATTACATTTTGAACATCTGTTTATAAGGTTTGTGTTGCATGGGATTTGTTATGTACATTTGTTTTAACAAAATATATAGAACCAAAACTAGGATTTTATGGGACTAAATTTGTGCAGCAAGGTACATTTACTTTGAAGACCTTTCATGACTATTAGGCGAGTTTCCCTATGTAAACTAAATGCTGTTTGTAATCTGTAAAGCAATAAAATGTGTCTTGCATATCAACTTTGCTGCACTGTGGTAAAACTCTAATCTGACCTTTGCACTGTAGCACTAAATGTGTGCATGCACTTTTAACAGCACAGTTGCTCTAAATAATTAGCTTTCCTGGTCCAAATATATTTTCGGTGGTATGACATCAGTATATATATATATATATATATATATATATATATATATATATATATAACACTGATGAAAACCACTGTTAAGTTATGATCCAGCCTCACTTTCCATTTAAAAAGCAATTTTTGATTTGTCTATAACTATTGACCCCGTGGATGGATTTGCAGGAAATTTGAATTTGACAGGAACTTGATGCAGAGGTTTAAGAGGGGTGGGGGTGGGTGGAGAAAGAAGCATTTTCCCATTTTATCTTCTAATGAAAATTTTGATTTTGCTGACTGCCCCAACCGCTGAATGAATTTGTACCACACCTGACATGAAAGTAGAACTTTATTTGGAAAGCCTTCCATCATTGGTTTGGTGTAAATCAGTTCAACATTTTGAGAAACTGGCATCTAAATAAGTTGGGGAGTGGGTTTGGATGGGTTATCTCTTGTATGCTATGCCATTTAAAATCGTGAGTCATTGCTCATAACTCCTACAAATCACATTTTGGTATTTTTTGGGAAATATGATTCGGTCAGAGAAGGGCTCTGATTTTTTTCCCATTATCTTGAAACTTTCAAGTTGATGCAGACTCAAACTTCACGCTATGGAAAAATAATTTCCACAGTCACAATGTGCCACCCACATAGGTGTTTGACCTAAGGGGTGTGCAGAGAGGTAACCAGGAGGTGTGGAAATCTCAAGTACTAGCCAAAAAATAAATGCAGAAATCTGCTTGTGTCTTGCGAGTCAAAATGACAGCACAAACGCAGGTGTTGCGATTTTAAGTAGCAGATTAGTCCAAAATTGTACGCCCAGTCCCTGACGCCAAAAAAAGAAGCATCGACTCCAACAGCTCACAACCACCTGCCATGTTCTCTTTTTAGTTCTTTCCTTTTTTCAGTCCGTTAACAAATTGGTGTTTTACAAATGGCAATAAGCACAACCTATGGCATATGTTGTGTGCTTTGGTAACCGTAAGTGACACATTTCAGTGGTTTTCCGCAGGAGAGCCATAAAAGATATTAACTGACGTTTTTTCAGCAAATACACATTTATGCCATGACAGTGAACATAGATGTATGTTCCTTAGTGATTTGTCACGAATCTCAGGATTCTGAGCCGACACCAGGTATCAAATTTACCAAAATCGGCCACTGCTTACAGACTGGCTGTCATGCAGTCACAGAAACCCTCCATAGTCTCAGCTCAGCTCTCCCAATCAGAGAAGCACACCCTTCTTTGGTCAAGAAGTACGTGGAACTGGAATAAAGTGGAAGGGTTTGCGTCCCTGTAAGGAATGCAGTTTATTATATGGTTTGGTTGTGAGACCTCTCCGAGTAGTAAACTCGCCACCTGTACTGGGACCATTCTGATTTATTTGTAAAACCTTAGCACAACACTGGGTAGCTGTGGTTTTGCGCAGTCAGGCTTTATCAAAGGAAAAAGTGTTAAGTATTAATTAATAAGTACCAAAACAGTTTAACAAGAAAGAAAAGCAGCTCACTAAAAATATGACACTAATTTCTAAAATTCACATTGCATTTTTATCTTTAAACACCTCAATGTCAAAAAAACCACCGGAGGGTGAAAAAAAGAAGCTGCCCCTCGTGTGTGTCTACCATTAGCCATACAAAGTTGGCTTCTACTTTGAAGCTTGCCTTTTGGGCTCACACCCTGTTTGTGTTCCTTCCTGAGTTGGTCGCACCTTACCCCAGGAGGGCAGAATGCAGTCTTGCAGTCAGAAATCGTAAATGGGCAACAAAGTGGCTACTAACTAAAGTTGACATTTGTGCAAAACGTAGATTCAATTCGACTTCACGATCAAGTCAGGTTTAAAGCAACAATTATTTTAATTCCTTGAAATATCATATTTAGTAGTCCCATTCAGAGGTTAACTGTCCTGCGTTGTCAGCATGTAACTCTGAATTCATCAATGGGGCTACTAGCCTTTCCAAAGTAAAAAGGACAATGTAGGATTTTTACTGTTAGGAAATGTAAAGCTGTAAACACATGTCTAGCCTTTTTATTATAATGAACCCTGCTTTTAGGACTCAGGAAGCCTGGCTTATGGGTGACTTATAAATATTAAAAAGGAAGGTTTGGGCTTAGCCATTACATTAAAGAACAAAGGCCCTCAATACGACCCTGGCGGTCGGTGATAAAGTGACAGTAATACCGCCAAATTATGACCATGGCGGAAAGATCTCCGAAAGACAGCCAATGTACCACCCTTCCTCCAGAGCGGAAACAACAGCCACCAGGGCGGTAGCCACATACAGCCACCCAGAAGTCAATGTTCCGCCTACCATATTATGACCCTACAAACCGCCACCTTTTCCGGGGCGGTACCAACGACATCAAAAGCCTGGTGGAAGCTGAGCTCAGAAGGGAAAGGACTCACCATTGGAGACACAGGGAACAACCACGCCGCCATGGAACCTGAACTGCATGTCGTCCCAATGATCTTCTATGTTCTGCTCCACCACAAACACCAGCGCCTGCGAAGACAACGGTGAGTGCAGCCGCCTAGCACACAAGGGAGGGGGGAGGAAAATGACAGTGACACACACACGCACAACACACATCCCACACACAAACACACCATACACACAACCAGATGCATTATAAAAACAATTTTTCCCATCACTCAGCTGAATAATGCAAGGACAAAATGAATTCGAAAAAGTGAATGTAATGAGATCAACATAGTATGAAAAATAAGTTAGGCAAGATAATAGATAGATACATATGTACAGAAAAAGGGACACAGCCCAGTCCACAAATGTTCGTAAGCCACATGGACACAGGGCAAAGTCCAAGGCCACATGTCACCTGCTTCAACACAGAGAGAACTAAGCAGGGGCATCAGTTAGTAAATAGGCAGATACCTCAGGGGGACATGGGACGGGGGGGCACCTCAGCCAGGAGATGTTACAAGACCACTGGTTCTGGAGGGGGCAACATGCCCTGTGCTCTTGGTCCTGGGGAGTGATGGCCATGTGGGTGACTTGCCCACTGGTTCTGGAGGGGGCAACATGCCCTGTGCTCTTGGTCCTGGGGAGTGATGGGCCACAGTCTGTCGAGTGGGTGTCTTCCCCACTGGTCCTGCCCAGCTGCCAGTAAAACCAAGGAGCCTGTCCCAGCAGGCAAGAAGGGAAAGGAGCCTGCCCCAGCTGCCAGGAAGACCAGGGAGCCTGCCCCAGCAGGCAAGAAGGAAAAGGAGCCTGCCCCAGCTGTCAGGAAGACTAAGGAGCCTGCACCATCAGTCAAGAAGGGAAAGGAGCCTGCCCCAGCTGCCAGGAAGACCAAGGAGCCTGCACCAGCAGGCAGGAAGACCAAGGGGCCTGGGGCAGAAACTGTAACGGAGCCCCCACCATCAACCATGGTTGTGCAGCCATCCGAGGTTGCAGGGGATGGGCAGGAGCCTCCCCCCACCAGCACCACCACCACCACTGTGCAGCCGTCCGAGGTTGCTGGGGATGGGCAGGAGCCTCCCCCCACCAGCAGCACCACCACTGTGCAGCCGTCACCACCAGCAGATGGTATGTAATCCTGCCTCCATGGGCTGCTGTGCAGCCTGCCCCCTCCAAAGCCAGTGGGCATGACACCCACCTGAGAGACTGTGACCTTGCACTCCCCAGGATCAAGCACAGGGCATGTTGCCCCCTCTAGAACCAGTGGGCAAGACACCCACTCGACAGACTGTGGCCTATCACTCCCCAGGACCAAGGGCACAGGGCATGTTGCCCCCTCCAGAACCCCAGAACCAGTGGGCAAGACACCCACATGGCCATCACTCCCCAGGAACAAGAGCACAGGGCATGTTGCCCCCTCTAAAACCCGTGGGCAAGTCACCCACATGGCCATCACTCCCCAGGACAAAGAGCACAGGGCATGTTGCCCTCTCCAGAACCAGTGGGCAGGACAACCACATGGGCATCACTCCCCAGGACCAAGAGCACATGGCATGTTGCCAGAACCGGTGGGTAAGACACCCACATGACCATCACTCCCAGGACCAAGAGCATAGGGCATGTTGCCCCCTCCAGAACCGGTGGGCAAGTCACCCACATGGCCATCACTCCCGAGGACCAAGAGCACAGGGCATGTTGCCCCCTCTCCTTTCCCTTGAGGCTGCCTGGTGCAGGCTCCTTCACCTTCAGGACATGTGGCCTGGATCCTTTTCCACCACGAGTGGATGTGGTGATGACTGGGACCATATACTGTGTGGCTGAGGTGCTTGGCTGGGTTCTTCCTACCCTGGCCATACCTTCAGGACAGGGAGGGAGGGGTAGGGAAGAGGTCAACAGTGGATAGGAACTGTTTTTTAGGGACATTGGGGAGGGAAGAGGGAGAAGGAATGGGAGTGGAGGATAAGGGAGTGGTTGTTGGAGGTGTCCGTCTGCTGCTTTTGGGTGCAGGTGCATGGCCTGTATGCTGTTGTGAGGTGGATGGCTGTTGGGTGTCTGAGTGCTTGCGTTTGTGTACTTTAGGAGGGGGGACAGACACAGTGGGAGAGGACACAGGGGGCGTGTGCATAGCTGTTGTGGAGGTGTCAGCCAGTGAGGTGTGTGTTCTGATAGGTGTGGTGATCCTGGTAGTGAATGATGATGTAGTGCATGCAGGTGTGAGTGTGGACGAAACTGGGTGGGAGGTGGTGGAGGAGGAGGAGGGGGAGACAGTGGAAATAGTGGATGTTAGTGTGTCTGCAACTGGATGGTGATTGTGTGAGTGCCTGTGGGATGAAGTGTGGTGCTTGTGTTTGCCTGTGACACTCTTGGCTGTTGTCTTGTGCGCATGCCCGTCTGCCTGTGTGCTTGGGATGGGTTGGGGTTGAGGAGAATGGGACTGGGCAGTGGAAGTTGGAGGCAGGAGGGTAGAAACAGGGACAATGGCTGCCATCAGAGAGGAGGCGAGAGCCTGAATTGATCTCTGTTGGGCCGCCAATCCAGTGTGAATGCCCTCTAGGAATGCATTAGATTGTTGCATCTGGGCTGCCAGCCTCTGGATGGCATTCACAATGGTTGACTGCCCTACAGAGATGCATCTCAGGAGGTCAATAGCCTCCTCACTCAGGGCAGCAAGCCTAACTGGGGCAGGGCCTGAGGTGCCTGGGGCGAAGGAGATGCCCACCCTCCTGGGTGAGCGGGTACGGGCAACTCGATGACGGGCTGTTGGGAGGGCGGTGCTGGTACAGGGGTGGCAAATGTACCTGTTGCTAGGATGGTCACAAAATTGTCCGCCGCCACCAGGGAGCTTCCATTGGAGGAGGTAACTGTGTCAGAACTGTCCCCTTCAGTCTCCGCCGTGGTGCTTCTCTCACCCTCCATCCCACTGGTGCCCTCACCATCAGTGGACTCTGCCTCCTGGGTCATGTGGGATGCAGCTCACTCCGTCGCCGGTGCCTCTGCTCCTCCGCCAGATGATGCTAATGCACATAAGGACAGGATGGCAAAACAAAAAGGGGGGGATAAAGGATACACTTGGTCAATGGCTGCAGCAACACCACCGTTAGCGTACATAGCACCCTCACACAGAGAACAGGCCTACGCAATATGCCATAGCACTACCAGAGAAATAGTTAGCAGCCAAGGCATGGGGAGGGGCACACACCGCCAAATGCAGCACACCTGGGACCCACGCAGCCCTGACCAGTAGTGGATGTCTACGAGCTAGGTAGCCAGATTTTCCCTTCTGAACCCTAGCCACCAGGCGACCTATCCTGCAATGTCAGGCCCTGGCCTAGGGGCACCCACTGACACACATCTCCCACCCGGACACCACCCTACCATGTGTAATTTGTAATAATGGGCACTGTACTCACCCCCTTGTGGCTGCCGTGATGCCCTCAAGTGCCCATCCAGCTCTGATTAGGCCCCCACCACTATGCAGGCCATCAGGGGGGTCAGGGTTCGACAGGTACCCCTTCCTCGTTGGGAGGCCATCGCCAGCTGGGCCTCCGCCGTCTTCCGTGGCCAGCGTCTCAGGTCCTCCCACTGTTTCTGACAGTGGGTGTTCCGCCGGCCATAACCCCAGGGACCGCACCTCCTTGACGATGGCATGCCATATACCCTTCTTTTGATGGGCGCTGACCTGCAGAGGAAATACACACAGGAATATACCATTAGACAAACAGTCCAGCCTGTTACATATATGGCCCACTATACCCGTTTCTATCACCATCGGCACACACATGTCCCAGCACACAACCTATATGCTGCCCAGAGGACATCCACCCACCCCCCTTACACGAGGCCTTCACACACACCACTCCATGCATTCATGCCACATGCTTCGTGCCCATAGTGTACTCACCTGTTGGTCTGGAGCAGTCTGTACTAGGGTAGGACCCCATCCACCAGTCTCTCCAACTCCTCCAAAGTGAAGGCAGGGACCCTTTCCCCAGTCACACAGGCCATGGTAGGTTCCAGACACAAGTCACAGCAGCACATGCGGTGCAGGACCTCTCCTGTGGAAGGTCAGGTAGCAAGTGAGGATTGAGATAGAAAATGGAGGTCACGTCCGCGGCGGTGCATACCGTCACCTCCGGCGTAGATCACCATTGGCCACTGTACCCCATAGGGACCAATTGTAATCAATGAGGAGTTGTACAGTGGTTCCCCACCGCTCCCGCACTGGAGCACAACGTCAGCGGAATTACATCACTTCCACCTGTCCCTCCACACAGGACAGGCAGATGCCATTTTAAGGGGGGGGGCAGGCCCTGGAAAATTGCTGCGTTACTGGTGATATTAGGACATACTGGACAAACCACATTGACCCATTACAAGTTAACTGGAAGCAAAGTTATGTTGTATCTCCACTGTTCAGTTTGTGACTGGCTCCTCACTCTTTTGTCCCTTAGATTCCTACCGCTGCGGATGAACAGGAAATGGAGACATACCCCCGTTTACAGACCCCTGGTGGACTTGGCAACACTGGAGGACATGCACATTATTCTCACCCATAGACTTGACAGGGCCACAATCACAGCGCTGTGTGCCCAATTGGAGCCTGACCTGATATCTGCTATGTCACCGCACTGGGAGCCCCCTCTTGTGCAAGTTCTGTCCGTGCTCCATTTCCTGGCAACTGGTTCTTTCCAAGTGACAGTGGGCTTGGCAGCAGGAATGTCACAGCCAATGTTCTCAACAGTGCTGACAAGAGTGTTGTCTGCCCTGGTAAAACACATGTGCAGCTACATTGTTTTCTCCCAGGTTGAAGATTTGGCCACAGTGAAGGCTGAGTTCTATGCAATGGGACATATCCCCAACATAATTGGGGCGACTGATGGAACACATATTGCATTTGTCTCCCCCTGCCAGAATGAACAGGTGTTCAGAAATCGAAAGAGTTTCCACTGTATACATGTACAGATGGTGTGCTTGTCGTGCCAGCACATCTCCCATGTCATTGCTAAGTTTCCTGGGTCGGTACATTATGCCTTTGTCATGAGGAATAGTAGCATCCCAAATGTGATGGCCCAACTACAGAGGCACAGCGTGTGGCTAATAGGTGACCCCTTGTTCCCACCTATTAGATGTTGGTGTATGGGTATGGTGTGGGCCATATGGGATAGTGTGTGGCTAAATGCTGTCCCTCAAAATTTGCAGGTGACTCTGGTTACGCCAACTTCTCATGGCTGCTGACCCCTGTGAGGAATGCCAGGACAAGGGCGTAAGAATGTTATTATGAGGCCCACGGGGAACCAGAAGGATAATTGAAAGGACCTTTGGCCTCCTGAAAGCCAGGTTTGGTGTCTCCATCTGCGAGGTGGATCCCTGTGCTACTCACCAAAGAAGGTCTGCCAGATAGTGGTGGCATGGTGCATGTTGCATAACCTGGCCTTGAGACGCCATGTCCCATTCCTGCAGGAAGAGGAGGCTGGAGATGACCGTGTGCCAGCAGTAGACCCAGTGGACAGTGAGGATGAGGAGGCAGAGGATGAGGATGAGGACAACAGAACATCTGTGATCAGACAATACATCCAATGACACACAGGTAGGACATATTTCAATGACATTTGTTTGAATTTCTGTGGCACTGGCATGCTGATTTTTCCCACCTCTATGCCCACTTACTGTTCCCTCTGGCAATTCATTTTGCAGATGTTGGTGACCTCACATATACTCCTTGTGTGATCACTGCAGCCAGCTACAGGTCAACAATCTATGCTCAGTTTCTGTACAGTTAATTTGCAATGTTTGTACCTGCTTCAATGAATACATAATTGATATACATGACATACTCCAAACTGCTTTTTTTCCAAGGGTGTTTATTGAAGTGTTAAAATATATAGGGGGCAAGTGCAATGGGATGGGGTGATGATGGAGGAAAGTCCAGGGTATTGTTCCAGTCTGTTTGTATCACAGGTGCATTGTCCAAGGGGACATAGGAAGGGAAGCAATGGCAGTACAAGGTGGACAGGGTGACTGAGTGGGACACAAGGGTGACAATCAGGAGAGTTTTATTTCCTGGCAGGGTCTTGGCAAGTGTCTCTGGCTTCTGTCTGGATTGCATCTGGATCGCAGGGAACATTTGTAGATGGGTTCTCTTTCTGCAGGGGGAGGGGTGCTGGTGGCCTGTGAGTCCTGTGGCGGGGCCTCCTAGCCACTAGCGGTAGGGGAGGTGGAGGCTTTTCAGACGTCTGGCTAGTGGCAGGGACCCGCTATTGTGTGACTGCCTCCCTCATTATATTGGCCATGTCTGCCAGCACCCCTGCTATGGAGATCAGAGTGTTGTTGATGGCCTGCAAGTCCTCCCTGATCACCTGGTACTGTCCCTCCTGCAGCTGCCTGTTCTCCTGCACATTGTCCAGGATCTGGCCCATTGTGTCCTGGGAATGTTGATAGGCTCCCAGGATCTCTGCAAGTGCCTCCTGGAGAGTCGGTTCCCTGGGCCTGTCCTCCCCCTGGCGCACAGGACTCCTCCCAGTTTCCCTGTTGGCCTGTGCCTCCGTCCCCTGAACCGTGTGCCCACAGCCACTGACCCCAGGTCCTTGATTGTCTTGGGTATGAGGTGTGCCTTGGGGTCCCTGTGAAGGTGGACATACTGCTCATTGACGTGTCCTGGGGACAGAGGTATGGATACGCTGGGTGGGTGCTGTGGTGGTGTTTCCTGATGGGGGAGGCACTGTGGTGGTGTGTGGCTGGGCCTGGGTAACCGGCTCTCCCAAGGTCCCTGATGGGCCAGGTATGTCATCCAGATCCTGAAGACCAGAGTTGCTGTCATCACTGTGGGCCTCTTCTGTTAGGGGAATGGATATTGCTGACACCTCCTCTCCACTGACATTGGCTGGGGTATCTGTGGGGGGATGTAAATGATGTGTTATGGTTTCTGTGTCTGACATATTGTGCATTCATGGCTTGCCCTTTTTGGTTGTTTTTGCCCTGCCACTTTCACTTGTGTACGCTGGTGTATGGTGGGATAGGTAGTTCTCTATAGTGTGCATGCTTTAGTGATGAGTGCCCATGCAGGGCCCATGCAGGGCTGTGAGTGGTGTCCATGCATTGGTAGAGCATGCAGGGCTTGGCATTGGGATGAGTGAGATGTGATGGTTGGGTGTGTGGGATGTGGGGGAGTGATGGAAGTGAGAGTGAGGGTATGTGATGGCATGCAGGTAGGGGGGTAGTAGTAGAAGAGAGTTGACTTACCAGAGTCCAGTCCTCCTCCTACTCCGGCCACGCCCTCAGGATTGTCAAGACTTGCTCCTCCCATGCTGTTAGTTGCGGGGGAGGTGGTGGTGGTCCACTGCCAGTCCTCTGTATAGCGAACTGTTGTCTTGCTGCCATGGAACGTACCTTCCTGACAGACTGGTGTGTGTCATAATATGGTGAATGGATATCCGCCGTGGCGGTGGTAAATTGGCAGCAGTCAGCGTGGCAGAAAGTGGTATTTACCGCCAATGTCATAATGAAGGCCAAAGTCCGATTAGTATTCAACAACTACTCTGCCAGCTAGCAACGGCGGGCCGTGAGTCACACTTTGCCTTCTCTCACTCATCATGGCAAAGTAAGTGCTTTAGTCGATGAGAGACATCTTAAATTACCTACCCTGGGTGCCCGGGATACCATGTACTGGGGACTTAAAAACTATTTATGCCAACTGGGGGTGAACAAATTAGACATACACCTTTTAAGGGTCAGAGCAACGGCATGTAGGCTTGTTTAGAAAGAGTCAGTGCACTGTCAGAGCCAAAGAACAGCAGCATCAATCCAAAACCTTTGCAGTAATCATGCAAAAATGAGGCATGCCCTTACAGTCCCACTTTGGCACTCATTTTCGAGACCAGGAATGTGAGTCAACTGTTTAAGGACCTGTAAATGGATCAGATTGCTTCCATTTACAATGTGATTTTGGTCACAGCCTTTGTGCAAGATGTGGCCATTATAGCATATGATACTGGCTCCAAGCAGAAATATTTGAATAGTGTGAAGAATCTACAACTGGCTGTTATCAGCCTTCCTGAAGTAGCAATTAGGGGCAGACAAAAAGGCAGGCCTTGCCTAGCAACTTACCCCATCTTTAACAACATAATCTGCTGTCTCACCCTATCTCTCCACTACCACCCACTTAATGGACGTGCTCTGCAAAGAAAGAAAGCACTTCATTTTTGTATCCTCACTACAGGATCTGGATTTCCCAACACTATCTTCCTGAATGCAACCCGTACACTTCCTCTGAATGGGGTAAGCTGTATTCATCCTCCATTTTCTACCATGTAAACTTTAGGGGTTATTGAAACTGGATCCTACTCATCCCAAAAACATACTGACATTGCACACCGGCTCACTGTCATGTAAATACCGCACATACACACATATTCAACATGCACACTGAATGTCAGTGCAAGGGTCTGGGTGCCACATAGAAGCTGAATTTATAGTTGAGTCAGGTCTGTAGACAACATTCCTTTTTGATTCAGAAAATTGATCTGGTCTGGACTTGTAATTTGCAAAAACCAGAACACCACCACTACAGTTCATGTCAACAACCCAGGACATAGACAGTATCGTACAGCAACAAAGGAGGGCACACACCATGTCACAGAACCACTTCTGGACCTTGACTTCTGGACCTCACCCTGGATAGATGTAGGCCACAGCTTGAATGCTGGATTAGTGTGTAAGCTGGGATGGTAAGAAGTCAGGGCACCAGATTCATGTGCAGTTGGATCACTCAAGGCAGGTACACATGTCTGTATACCATGCCTGGGACATCCCAAACAGCAGCTTGAGGAAAACCCCACTGTGCATTATCTTTGACCACATCCTGCCAAGGGCAGCCAACCCCAGCAGTGCATGACCTGTGGTTGTATGTAGTATGGAAAGGCAGCCAGCCGAGGACTACATCCAGGCCCTGCTTCTAACCTGTGCATGTGTGGCTTGTTGGTCAAGCACTGCCATAGTGCAACATTATACTTATATTTTTTCAGGATTTGTGAATCTTGAAGCACCAAGAGTTTCTCTGGGACTCAGGAAGGGTTCAAGATTTTGATATTTATTTTATTGCCGGGGGCTCCTTTGGGCTTCCACATAGATGTGCCTAGGGAGACGGTGGGTCACCCTTTATTCCCCTTTTCTGCTTATTTATTCCAACACGTTGTACCTTGTTGGGCAAGGTCAGACACAACAGAAAATGTTCTTTGCTGACCAGTCAATCAGAGCACACTGGATTTGGGAATCCACAGCCAAATTCATTAATCCACAATGACCGGATAAAAACAACTAGCTGAATGGACAAGCCTTTATGTGTTTTTTGTATCTGGATTTGTGAATCCTCCATGGATTTACATATCCATGGAGGATCCACAAATTAGGCATCCAGCTCATATATTTTCAGATTACTGGACAGAGGCACAAGCAAAAACCTGAAACCAGAAGACATGATTATTAATCTGGCCTCCTTTTGTGGCCCAGTTGTGAGCTCTTTGGCAATCACTTTTTCTATTCCTCTGCTACCTGACTAGGAGCATTTAAAGTCAATGTTAAAGTTGCTAGTATATTTTTTATTTGAGTTCATTCGGTCTAGAGATCTAGGCCATTTTGAGTAACAAAGATAACAATCATACATGATAAAATAGTATTTGTTAAAAAAAAACAAGATAACAATAAAAAAAACAGTAATAATCAGGACAGTATAACAATAAGATCAACAAGACTAAGTATTTGATTATAGATAAAAAGTACAATAAATAAGACATGGCTAAAATATTAAGGATAAAAAAAGATAAAAAACTAGAATATAGAATTCTGTCTAACATACCAATGTGTGCAATTGTTTCCCCGTAAGACCTGGCCCTTGTCAATCCTCATATGGAGGCAAAAAAATAACAGTTGAGACTCCTTCTGTCGACTAATGTCATGATGGCTCACATGCCCTTTGAAACAATAAGCCTACGCCGGATGTACCAGGCCTCCGCTAAAAATTTGGTAACTGTAATAGCTACCACGGAGGATGAGTCGTATGTACAGATTCTGGTGGTGTTTGCTCTATCATGTAATGACATATTTTTGCAGAGGGGAATGATCCACCTCCCTCTGGGACTTTTATACAGAGGGCAGAAAAATAGTATATGCTCTATTGTTTCTTTACAATTTTGGCAAGAGATACATCTATCATTTGAAGCGATGTTAGATGACCAGTGAGCCGTAAAACCATTAATAGGCAGTGTACCATATCTTAATTGGAGATATAAAGCACGGGCGTACGGAGGCATGGGAAGGTTCAAGAAGTTCTCAGGCCAGGGCTCGTGCTTGAATTGGAGAAATTCCATTGTTAGCCTGCCCGCCCCTTTTTGGTGCAAGGAGTCTTCGTTAACTTTCTCCCAATATCTTTTTGTGACAAGTTTCTTTGCATTATCCGGGATTTGATCCGGATAGTTCCAGTAGGAAGGAAAACCTATTTTGACCCAGGCAGATTTCATTTCCTTCAGCCATGGGATTTTCTCCAGTGCCTGGGGGGTGGCTATGAGCTCTCTTATAGCCAGCCTATATGGTTCGAGTTCAACAGATTTCCATAAGCGAATCCAATAGGAGAGAGGCCTTAGGGCTGCTGTGGTTTTGATACTGTTTAGACCTAGGTCTAGCCTTAGAGGGGTCATTGGTGAGCCCATACCTAGCCGGGCAATCTGTCTAAGGAAATGGTTTTCCTTGGTTTGCAGAGTATCAAGGTTTTTGTGGGACCCCCAAAGTTCCGCTCCATAGAGGGCCGCTGCTCTGATTTGGACATTGTAAAGCTCTGCAAGTATGTTCAAGGGGGGACTCGGAGCCTTTCTCGATCTACGGACAAGGGCCCCACCTCTCTGGCTTATAATGAGAGCCCCTTTGTCAATGGCTGCCATCCATTTGCCTGTGGTCGATAGTCTGAAACCCAAGTAGTCAAACTCTTCTACTTTCTCCAATGGAATCAAGTTCATTTCTATGCTAACGCGCGAGCGTTTCTTGGAGGTACTATATATCATGAGTTTTGTTTTCTTAATGTTTACGTCCAGACCATAGTCACTACAAAAAACACAAAATTGGTTGATCAGGTTTTGGATTCCCATTGGCGATTTAGATATCAAAATTGTGTCATCTGCATATAGCAGACACAGGATTTTTTTCCCAACCAATTTAGGTGAATCATTTATACAGTTCTCTAAGTAGTGGATGCAATTATTGATATATAGCAAAAAAAGAGTGGGTGCCAGAACACATCCCTGTCTAACTCCTTTTTTAATAGCTACGGGGTCAGTCAACTCACCCCCCTGGCCACATCTAATTTGAGCGAAAGTATTTTCGTGCAGTTGAGCAATGAGTTTCAGGAGACCAGATGGCACTCCCATGTTTGATAATGTTGACCACAGCAGGTTCCTGGGGATCAAATCAAATGCGGCTCTGAGGTCTATGAAGACCACATAGAGATTACCCCCCCCCAGGTCAACATTCTTCCATTTTATTGACATGAATCTTAGGGCTTGGTCAACTGTACTCACGGCAGGTCTAAATCCTGCTTGTAGGTCAGAAAGAGCTTCGGACTCCATAATCCATTCCTCAAGATGGAACAAAAGATGCTTTGCATAGATTTTTTGGGAGTTATCAAGGAGACTAATCGGACGATAATTGGCAGGGATGTTCGGATTTCCTTTTTTAAAAATGGGTACTATTTCGGCCCCTTTCCAAGTGGGAGGAGCGGGGGCCCCTGCTGCAATAGCATTGCAGATAAGGTTGAGATATGGTGCCCATATATCTGGTCTTGATTTGTATAGATCGCCTGGGATCTTGTCTGGGCCAGGGGCCTTTCCCCATTTCAATGAGTCTATTGCTGCTCTTGTTTCGGTTAGAGAGAATGTGATCGGGGTAGTCTCATGGTTTATTGGGGCATCAGGGGCCCACAAAGATGCTTCAGAAGGCCCTTCATATAGTTGCCCAAAGTGCTCTACCCATGATGCTCAGAGAATTGAGGAGCCAGGTGCGGCAGGGGAGATGCTACAGTCATCAGTTATTAGTTTCCAGAACCTAGATGTGTCATTGGATTTAGCAGTCTCCAAAATAATAACCCATCTGGCCTCTTCCCAACTTCTGCGTGCCTTAGAACATTCCTTCTTATAAACTTTTCTGGCTGTTCTTAACAGCCCAACATGGCCATCTTTTATTGCTTCCAGGAGAGACAGTTGTGCTTCTCTGCAACAGTTGTCAAACCAAGGAGCGCAGTGCTTTTTGTTAGAATTATTGAGAAACTTTTTTGTGAAAAGATGCTTTAAAGATTGGAACAAGTCAGTGTGGGCTGCTAAGACTCTGTCACCCTCCCCGTTCTCGTTTAGGCGGATCATACACTCCATCTGGTTGGCAAGCAGGTTGTAAATAGATGCTAGGTGTTTAGGGGAAGAATTAACAGATTCCCATTTTAGGTTGCGTCTGTTATTAGTTAGAGCCAGCTGGGAGGCATGGCTCTTGGAGTAGGGCACAGTAAACGAAGGAAAAAGTCCTCTGGTCGATAAAATCAACGGGTCATGATCACTCTCAATTTGCTTTTGGACCCTCATATCAAACATGTGGCTCCACAGTCGGATGTCAAGAAGTATATAATCAATATGACTACTGAGCCCTCCGCGCCTAAAGGTAGCTTGTAAATTTACATCCGAGCGTGAGCGACCGTTGCAGGCTCGGAGGCCATGGGCTAGTGTGATGTCGGCCAGTAAGCGCGCAGATTTATTCAGCCTTGGTCTTTTGTTGGAGACTAGCTGAGGGATGGCCCAATGGGCATCCTCTTCTTTACATATTCCTTGGACTAGAGGATTAGGTTCAAAAGTGACATTAAAATCCCCTCCAATCAAAACAAAGAAGGAAGGATTGTTTTTAAGAAAACTGTCCAAAATGGACAGGACATCAGAATCGGTGTGGGAGCTCACATTCCTGTTATAGATATTAATTAAAAGTAACGGTCTCTCTTCAGAAATCATTATTAATAGGACTTGCAAGTCAGGGCAACCCGTATCTATTTCTTCTATCTTGCACCTAAGAGAAGTGTTGATCCACACAAGCAGCCCTCCCGATGGTCTCCCAGGAGAGGACTTGCGTGCTGGAACCCAATAGCTTTTAAAGCCTAGTCTATATTTGGGTTCTAATGCCCACGTTTCTTGGAAGAGGCAGATCAGGTGATCATCAATAAGACTGCCCCATCCTGGACTTTGTAATTTGCTTTCCAACCCTGCTATGTTCCAGCTGAGTACCTTATCGAGATCCTCTGTTTTTATGGACCCTGCTTTATTCTGAGGATATTTCCTACAGGGGGAGGAACTGCTAGGAACCATACTAATTCCCTCATGTATATTAGGACCAGTGGCTTTCTCGCTATGTGCCATGTGAACCTCGCTGGATGTGGCCCCAGCTATATATGAATTGGGTAGGTTGGACATGCGGGTGGACACCAGAATGTATGGAAAAATTGACAGGGACGGAATACATTCCTCGCTGACTTGGCTCGTGGTGCTTATGGGTGATCCCTGGTTAACAGGATCTGCCAAGGTCGAAGGGGCAACAGAGTTAGAGATGCTGAGGGCAGTAGGGTGAATGTCCTCAGCCTCACCCTTGCTCGGAGACACTTCCGAAAGGTCGTCTCCTAGTCAGTCTGTTTCAGAAAGAGATGACGAAGGGCATCTGGGGCCAAATAGAGGGATAGACTGTGTGTGGATAGCCGGGGAAGCCCCGTATAATGTTGGCGGTTGTCTACTCCAAACTGGCGTGGGAGGTGGATAAAACACTTGTAACCTGCAAAGGGAGGCTTTTCCAGTTATAGGATAAGGTCTATTAGCATTTATAAAGAGCCGTTGGACAAGGTCTGGAGAATTGAAGTTGATAACTATGCAGTCCCCTGAACCGATCTTTACTAGGGAACCCACCCACCCTACCCTTCTCACCATCAGTATTGAGGGTGTCATGGAAAAAGCAAACCCTGCGTTCACGTGCAACCAATGAATAACCTTGTTTTTAAGTTCGGTAAAAGATTCAGTGGAATGAGGTTTGAGTTCAGGAACATTCGATATAATGAGTACATAATGACATGATTCTGGTGGCAAATGGAGCACTTTTGGATCTGACAGACCCCTGAACTTGTCGCTCTTCTGGTGTTCTGTATGCAGGTGATCCCAAGTGGGGTTGCCATCTCCCGAATTAGTTACAGGGTTATTCCATGTGGCGGTTCCTTTTAAAAGGGGAACTGGAACCATATGGGGCTTATTCATTGAAATACTAGCTGTTTTGACGGAGCTGGACCAATCATGGTTTAAAGAGGAAAAATGGATTTTTGCTATTTGGCCAGTGGGTCTGTTGGCAGTGATGGGGTCATGGTTGGCAAGGGGATGGGATTGAATTTCTACGGATGGAGCAATTTTTGGTGGCTGGCTATTGATAAGGCTTTCCAATTTGTCCTCAATCGATTGGAGGCGGGTTAAAATGGGAAGAAATAGTTTGGAAAGCTCATCTCTTATGAAATCCCTGGTGTACTCATTTGTATGACACTCATTTGTGTTGTGTAAGGGGATTGATACCGTATCCTTATTAGAAGGTTGGGCCATGTTAGAGGGGCTCAAAGTCCTAGATCGTTTGTTTTTAAAAGCGGGTTCCCTTCGTTTCCTTTTTCCTTTAGTATTGGAATCTGCTAAGGCGAGGGGGCCTTCGTTTGGGGGACTCTGGGCCAGCGGAATAGGTGCAGCACGGGTGGTAATTACAATTGGGGTTTCGTCCTGATTCTCCTGGGAATTTTTGGAGGGGGAAGGGAAAGGGGTAGTCAGTACAGACTGTAATTCTGGTCGCGGGGAGGGCTGTGGGGCTGAGCTATCATGAACTAGGCTGTTGGTTGAAGAAGGGGAGGCAGCTAAGCGTCGCTGCACTAACTCTATTTCTTTTTCAAGTTCCCCAACAGCCTTTTGCAGAAAACCATCTAAGGTTCTGTTAGAGTGCTGCTTACCTTCCAACCCACCCCCACGTCGACGGCCCATTATTCTTTAAATCAGGGGCCTTTAGTGGGCCCCAGGCTTATAGGAGTGTGTAGGCCTTTGGGACCCAGCCACTGACACTATAGTGTGATTAATAAGCTTCTCAGACCCTACTGTTAACAAATCCCAAAGACAAGGCCACAGTAAGACGCCCAAACGTATATATATAAAGCCTGGCCCAACCACTTATCGGGCACAGACAGGCGTAGAGCGGGTAATGAATTATGGGCTCCTGCCCTTGGGGGAAGAAGAATGGTGCCGCCTCCTTCCACCCTCCAAGAAACGGAATTCAATAAGCAGTTATATGATGAACTGAAATCAATTCAGCTGAGTACACGGATACACCGGCAAGTATCCAGTTTGGGTTAATAGTTTTCCACGTGCTTGATGGGGCCTGGGGCTCTATGGGAGAACTACCCACGCACCGAGCAGAGGAACTTGAGATCTCCTTCAGGCAGCCATAGACAAGTTTGCTGTATGGACCACGTCTTTGGCTAGATGTCAGGGGGGTGGCCCTGCCCTGCCTCTTCCTGGCAATGACGGGCAAGGACGGGCCCGCCCTTGGCCCGGGCTTTGCCCGGGCGCCGCCCGCGCGCGTCCTGCGACGGCGGGAGCGCGATTCAGTTTTTAAAGGGCTCCTGCCCCTTGCACTCCTTCCCGGCAACAACAGCGCTTCCCGCGACGGCGGGAGCGCGATTCAGTTTTTAAAGGGCTCCTGCCCCTTGCACTCCTTCCCGGCAACAACAGCGCTTCCCGCGACGGCGGGAGCGCGATTTCAATTTAAAGGGCTCCTGCCCCTTGTCCTCCTCCCGGCACAAAACAGCGCTTCCCGCGACGGCGGGAGCGCGATTCAGTTTTTAAAGGGCTCCTGCCCCTTGCACTCCTTCCCGGCAACAACAGCGCTTCCCGCGACGGCGGGAGCGCGATTTCAATTTAAAGGGCTCCTGCCCCTTGTCCTCCTCCTGGCACAAAACAGCGCTTCCCGCGACGGCGGGAGCGCGATTCAGTTTTTAAAGGGCTCCTGCCCCTTGCACTCCTTCCCGGCAACAACAGCGCTTCCCGCGACGGCGGGAGCGCCATTTCAATTTAAAGGGCTCCTGCCCCTTGTCCTCCTCCCGGCACAAAACAGCGCTTCCCGCGACGGCGGGAGCGCGATTCAGTTTTTAAAGGGCTCCTGCCCCTTGCACTCCTTCCTGGCAACAACAGCGCTTCCCGCGACGGCGGGAGCGCGATTTCAATTTAAAGGGCTCCTGCCCCTTGTCCTCCTCCCGGCACAAAACAGCGCTTCCCGCGACGGCGGGAGCGCGATGCGCTAGTAAATTTGTGGTTAAAATCTGGACCAGATATTACTTGGGAGAAGTAAGAATGTGTTCATTCCCAATGTATATTAACCAGATGTAATATGGTGGTACATTTATAGACTCTGAAGCAAGTACCATAGTGCTGCATCCTTTTGTCTACTACTTTAACAAAGTGTTTGATAATGGGCAAATCAGTCTCTTCCTCTGTGTCTGTCAATTATTCTGACTATATGTGAGCTCTCTGAAAGAGGTTTCAAGGAATGAATAAACACAAAAATATGTTGCTAGTTCAGGACCACAGCATTGCTTTCATTCATGCACTAAGAGTTGTGTGATTTCAGGTCTCCTCATTCTCTAATGGCATTTCTAAATGCGACCATGTACCTGAATTTGTAATGTGGAGGACGGCCACTGTCCTGGGGTCTCCTCCCCTGGTACCTCTTTTACAGCTGATACAGGGCTGAAAGAGTGAGGATTGGCATCTCACAGTGACTTTATGCAGGCAGCAGGACAGAAGCCACGACTACTGAACAAACCCTGCAAAACTCAGGACCATTTGCCAGCCTAGTAGCACTTTGTAGTTAGGGAATGGGTGCAACGATTGGCCATGAACATTGGCCATGAACATTCCTGGGAGGGCAGTATAAACCCACCTGCCCTTCCCCACCCTTCAGTCCCCTAAAACCACAACTGCTTGGAGGTGCCTGACCAGGCCTTCCATGGCAGCATTTACAGCACACTGTAATAGGTAACTAATATATAATTATAGAAGAGTAACAGTGAATAAAAGGGAAGTTTTTCCTTTTTTTATTTACTGAGGGGTTCAGGTGACCTTAACTAGACGGTAAGCACAAAGATGTAGTGGTCTGTGTGGTGTGTATAGACTGCCGCATGGTGTCTCCCCAGTGACATTAATAACCACACCGAGGCATTGTGCTGGTCATCTTGAGGTGTCATTGTATCTTTCTCCCCAATATACAATGACAATGGAACAGAAGGAGAACAAAAACACAATTTGTACGAAAGTCTGGAGCTCCAGCACAGGCGGGATACTGGTTACACTGCTGCAAAACTGATATCTGAGCACAACTTTCATGAGTCGGAGTGGCGTGTTTTTAAAAAAGCAGCAAAACAAAATCAAACACAATGCCATTTAATTACCTTATCCACCTCATCGTCCCCTGCGCCCTTTACTGGTGGCAAATCATGAAAACTGGCCTTCCCAAGACTGATGCAGTAACGTTGAGACAGATAAATGTGGATATGCAAGAATATACAATGAAGTCACCTTAGTATGCTGACAGGAATCGGGGTTTGCAATTATTTTCCTTACTGACGAATTCCCAGTAAGTGTGGATCCAAGCTTGTGTTAAGTCCATGCCCTCTGTACATGCAGCCACAATATATTTTATGGTTTAGTGTATTTTTCGGATCAGTCCCACGAGGGTTGGCAAAGGCTCTGGCAGAGTGACAATAAAATGCTGAAACCTAACTTTCTTGAGGAATGAAAATTTTAACAAGGTTTCTGTTGTTAACCCGTGGAAGGATCATTAACAGCAGAGCGGTCAGATAGATGGAATGAGCCTAACCTCAGCTGCCTACCAGATGGAATACAGACACTCTCCTTGCATTCTGATCAATGGAATAAAATAAGCCACAGCTGCTGGGCACTTGGATGAGGAACGGGTGCAGGGCAAGCTCCTCTCCCAGAGGACCTAACCAACACCTAATGACCAGGGCATGTTGAGACTCTCCTCTGGGTGCTGCGGGGGGGGGGGCTTCACAGAGCAGTCTTGCCAAAGCAGTTTGCATTGGGAACCTTGGCCACAAGGCCTTGCTGGTGAGCCCAATACAAGAGAAATTGCTCCAAAAGCAAAACTCATGCTCCCTCAGCAAGACCCTGAGGTATTGAATTGCATTGCCTTTCTAAGCTGAGCCCTGGGGATTCCTGCTGCCTGGGCCCTCTTTACCAGCCTCATGCCTGTCTGGATTTGAAGCAACTGAGGAGTTGACCTCCCCAGTTGAAAGGTAGCCAAAATGAGAAAGAGCTGGGACATATAGGACCACTGGTTTCTCTCGGAGGAGACACCATGCCACTCAAAGTCTTCAGGCACAAATGCCTCTGGTTGTACACATGAGGCTTTTCGAGGGGCAGGAGAGGCACTGCTGCTTGGGCTTCCAAGCACGCAAACAATTGGTCATCTCAACAGTTTCTTCAACGGCAGAGGGAAATCCAGCTCTTCTCCACTGGTGCTCCTTCCCGGCTGAGGCGCCCAAACTGATGGCACAGTTGGCGGCCGCCATCTGGGCAGGTGATTTTTGATACGCAGGTGTCAAATTCTGGCACCCGCCAACAGTGTCAGGTGTGTGGAGGATAGCCTATGTGCTTGTGGGGAAGCTCTTCCTTATTGCCTAGGTACCTCGTTCCATGTAACACGGCAGAGTTTTGAAGACTTGTATGGTTTTGCCTGGTGTCTGCATGCCTCCCTTGGTGGACTAGTGACAGAGCTGTCCAACTCTGCTGATGTTGGAGCCCCTTATGTGAAAATCAGTTGCTGGGTCAGCTGCCTTCTGTTTGACTGCTCCCTTAGTGCAAGTGTCCAACATAGAACACATTTCTTTGCAGGGGAGTGTCACACTCATCTGTGTTACCAATGGAGATGTTTTATGGTGTCAGGTGGTTCTCTACTCTGGTGGAGAGTGCTACACATGTCTGGGACTTTGCTATGTCCATGGCCCATGGCAGATGTTGATGTGATGTAATTTCTGCCCAGTACTCTAAATGTGATTGTAAAGAAAAGATAAGGTGGGGACTTGTTAGGAATTAGTATGACCCTCAAGTTAGTCAAATGCCTCCTCATCTATCTAGTAATTGCCACTGTTTCTACCTACTATTAAGGCCAATCACAGGCAAGGGAACTGGTTTGGCAGAAACAACATAGAAAGGAGATCCTGTTGAGATTGAATTTGGTCTCACACTTTGAAGAGATATGAGATGTCTAAGCTACGTGGGAGTCCTCAGGCCACCGATGAAGTACCATTAGGGATTAACTCTTTCAATAACAGATTGACTAAAGTAAGGCTATCACTCCTTCTATTTGGATGAGCCTTTAACCGGTTCTGTGCCGAGGACGTAATGGTTATGTCCTGCGGCACAGTGCTGCTGTGCCCAGGACGTAACCATTACGTCCTGGGCACCCAGCCCAGAGGGAGCGCTAGCTCTCCCTCTGTGGGGTTCCCCCCACCCCCCCAAGCCAGGGATGGAAGGGGAAGCCCTTCCACCCCCGAACACCCCCCATCCCCCCCTGTGACGTCAGCGCGCGCTGACAATCACAATGCCTCCTCCTTCGGCCTGGAAGCTCAGCTTCCAGCACGATGATCGGAAGAGAAATGCAAAGCATTTCTCTTCCGATCACGTGGAGGAGGCAGAGAGGCTTCAAAGGGAAGGAAATGTATTTCCTTCCCTTTGAAGTCTCTCTCTGCGTTTTGGCAGCCGGATTGTAAGCAAAGGATGCCTTTTGAAAAATGAAACTGGCATAAATGGAGCGACCCTTTGGGCAAGGGTCGCTCCCAGGGGGGGCATTTTTTTTTAAGGCCTTTTCTGCCTATTATTAGGCCGATCTGCCCCCAGGGGGGGCAGAAACCTCTAGGCACCAGGGATAATTTTGTTTTTTTTTGGTTTTTTTGTTTAGTTTTTGTTTTTTGAGGTGGGGAGTGGCCCCTTAGGCAAGGGTCGCTCCCCTAGGGGGCAAATTATATTTAGGCCGTTTCTGCCCCCCTTGGGGGCAGATTGGCCTATTTTTATGAGGCCAATCTGCCCCCAAGGGGGGCAGAAACCACTAGACACCAGGGAGTTTTTTGTTTGTTTCTTTGTTTTTCACGTAAGGAGAGTGACCCCTTAGGCAAGGGTCGTTCCCCTGGGGGGCAAATTTATTTTAGGCCATTTCTGCCCCCCATGGGGGCAGATCAGCTTATTTTAATTAGGCCGATCTGCCCCCACGGGGGCAGAAACCACTAGGCACCGGGGATTTGTTTTGTTGTTGTTGTTTTACAGATGGGGAGCGTCCCCTTAGGCAAGGGTCGCTCCCCTGGAGGGGCAAATTGTATTTAGGCCATTTCTGCCCGCTTTGGCCGCAGAGCGGCCGATTTTAGGTCAATCTGCCCCCCCTAGGCTCCAGGGATCTTTTTTTTGCGCCGTCACGCAAGGGGAGCGACCTTGTAGGCAAGGGTCGCTCCCCGGGGGGGGGGGTTGGGGGGACAAATGTATTTTAGGCCATTTCTGCCAATGTCACGCATGGGGTGCAACCCCGTAGGCAAGGGTCGCTCCCAGGGTGGGGTTGGGGGGGTGGGGGGCAAATCTATTTTAGGCCATTTCTGCCCCCCCGGGGGCAGATCAGCCTATTGTTATTAGGCCGATCTGCCCCCAGGGGGGGCCGAAACCTCTAGGCACCAGGGCAAATTGTTTTTTTGTGTTTTTTTGTTTTGTTTGTTTTTTTAGAGATGGGGAGCGACCCATTAGGCAAGGGTCGCTCCTGTGGGGGGCAAATTGAATTTAGACCATTTCTGCCCCCCTTGGAGGCAGATTGGCAGATTTTAGGTCAATCTGCCCCCAAGGGGGCAGAAACCACTAGGCACCGGGGATTTTTTTTTTGGCGCCTATGTCACGCAGGGGGAGTGACCCCGTAGGCAAGGGTCACTCCCGGGGGGGGGGGGAGTTGGGGGGCCAAATTGATTTTAGGCCATTTCTGCCCCCCCCTGGGGCCGGCTGAGCTAGAGGCCAAAATCCACAGGTAGGCACTGTTTTCTATGAAAAAATGTGATGTGTCCACGTTGTGTTTTGGGCCATTTCCTGTCGTGGCCTACCCACACAAGTGAGGTATCATTTTTATCGGGAGACTTGGGGGAACGCTGGGTGGAAGGAAATTTGTGGCTCCTCTCAGATTCCAGAACTTTCTGTCACCGAAATGTGAGGAAAATGTGTTTTTTTAGCCAAATTTTGAGGTTTGCAAAGGATTCTGGGTAACAGAACCTGGTCAGAGCCCCACAAGTCACCCCATCTTGGATTCCCCATGGTTTCTAGTTTTCAAAAATGCGCCGGTTTGCTCGGTTTCCCCAGGTGCCGGCTGAGCTAGAGGCCAAAATCCACAGGTAGGCACTGTTTTCTATGAAAAAATGTGATGTGTCCACGTTGTGTTTTGGGCCATTTCCTGTCGCGGGCGCTAGGCCTACCCACACAAGTGAGGTATCATTTTTATCAGGAGACTTGGGGGAACGCTGGGTGGAAGGAAATTTGTGGCTCCTATCAGATTCCAGAACTTTCTGTCACCGAAATGTGAGGAAAATGTGTTTTTTAGCCAAATTTTGAGGTTTGCAAAGGATTCTGGGTAACAGAACCTGGTCAGAGCCCCACAAGTCACCCCATCTTGGATTCCCCTAGGTCTCTAGTTTTAAAAAATGCACAGGTTTGGTAGGTTTCCCTAGGTGCCGGCTGAGCTAGAGGCCAAAATCTACAGGTAGGCACTTTACAAAAAACACCTGTTTTCTTTAAAAAAATGTGATGTGTCCACTTTGCGTTTTGGGGCATTTCCTGTTGCGGGCGCTAGGCCTACCCACACAAGTGAGGTATCATTTTTATCGGGAGACTTGGGGGAACATAAATTAGCAAAACAAGTGTTATTGCCCCTTGTCTTTCTCTACATTTTTTCCTTCCAAATATAAGAGAGTGTGTAAAAAAGACATCTATTTGAGAAATGCCCTGTAATTCACATGCTATTATGGTCACCCCGGAATTCAGAGATGTGCAAATAACCACTGCTCCTCAACACCTTATCTTGTGCCCTTTTTGAAAATACAAAGGTTTTCTTGATAGCTATTTTTCACTCTTTATATTGCTGTATACCCGGTATAGAATGAAAACACACTGCAGGGTGCAGCTCATTTATTGGCTCTGGGTACCTAGGGTTCTTGATGAACCTACAAGCCCTATATATCCCCGCACCCAGAGGAGTCCAGCAGACGTAACGGTATATTGCTTTCAAAAATCTGACATTGCAGGAAAAAGTTACAGAGTAAAACGTAGAGAAAAATTGATGTTTTTTTCACCTCAATTTCAATATTTTTCTTTTTCAGTTGTTATTTTCTGTAGGAAACCCTTGTAGGATCTACACAAATTCCCCCTTGCTGAATTTAGAATTTTGTCTACTTTTCAGAAATGTTGCGGTTTCTGGGATCCAGCATTGGTTTCATGCCCATTTCTTTCACTGACTGGAAGGAGGCTGAAAGCACAAAAAATCGTAAAAATGGGGTATGTCCCAGTAAAATGCCAAAATTGTGTTGAAAAATTGGGTTTTCTGATTCAAGTCTGCCTGTTCCTGAAAGCTGGGAAGCTGGTGATTTTAGCACCGCAAACCCTTTGTTGATGCCATTTTCAGGGAAAAAACCACAAGCCTTCTTCTGCAGCTCCTTTTTCCCATTTTTTTGAAAAAAACTAAATTTTCACTGTATTTTGGCTAATTTCTTGGCCTCCTTCTGGGGAACCCACAAAGTCTGGGTACCTCTAGAATCCCTAGGATGTTGGAAAAAAAGGACGCAAATTTGGCGTGGGTAGCTTATGTGAACAAAAAGTTATGAGGGCCTAAGCGGGAACTGCCCCAAATAGCCAAAAAAAGGCTTGGCACAGGAGGGGGAAAAGGCCTGGCAGCAAAGGGGTTAAAACACATACCACTACAATAATACACCTAAATCAATGACACAGGCATCTCCACAACATCTAACTGCATTAGAGTAAATGGGCTGTCAGGTTTTCTCATGTGACTTGAGGTGGCAACTTCTGTCTTTCTGATGTTTAGCTGCTGGAAGGTAATGCATAGCGTAAACAAATGTTCAGCCATCAACCTAAAATGGGTCTTAAAGCAATAGTTTTGAAAAGTAACAATCATCCCATCCGACTGAAAATGTGTGGGACCATGGAAACTTCAGACCATTGCAACAACAGAGAATCTGGTAGCAGAGGCCATCCAGCATTTGAAAGCCAAATACTGCTGACATCTTCGGTACATCCTGCTTATACCCACTTTTCTTTTTCTTTCTCAGGTGCTTCACCTGGGAGTTCTTGGAGCTCAAAGAACATGTGAACTATTGTCAACAACATACTGGTCACATGATGACTATTAGTTGTACATGGTTCAGCTAGAATGAATGAGCTGGACTTACTTAAGAGCACAATATTTTGTCACTTTCTCACCATAGTCATTGCCTAATGGGACCATGTTAACTCAACTTGTGTGCAGCACATTTATCAACAGAAAGTTCTCTAGGTAACTGTAGTACTGCTACGCGATTTAGAATGTATTCCCCACTGAGTATAGGGGAATCAGAGGAAGTCATGAAACCCATTTGTGACCATAACTGGCCAAAAATATGGACCATGACGAACCCATACTAACTGTAAATATAGATGGTACCACTAAAAAATCATTGTTCACAGAGCACACTCCTTTTAAAGTGATCAATTCAGCTACTTGTGCTGATGTTTCATTGCTCAAGTAGGATGCTTCGAGATTACCAAATGTGGGGCAGTTTGTATACACTGCTCTCAAAGTTCTGTAGGGGTCTCTCAAACAAGAACCAACTACAAACAATGTAAAACTGACTGAATCAGTTGGTGCATCCACTATGTCCGGTCTTGGCATGGTGCATACTTCTTTGACATCCACACAGTCATGGTCAAAACTTCCCAAGTCATCATCGTGATCTGGAATTGGCAAAAGTGTTGCAGGGTTCAGAACATTATACCTCTGATAGAAAAAAAATTAGTGACCAAGATTACTTGCTCATGTTTATTCAAATGACTTTTTGCTATTTGCTGAGTTGGAGTACCAATCAGCAATATTTCATCTTAGTGACGAACCATCACAGTAAAGTTATGATGAATCAAAATCACCTCATTCCATAGGATCGCACACAGACTGATTCAACCGTATCAGACAACTGGGACGTGCTGTGGTCACTGCTTCCAATTTCGATGAAAAGCAGACCACTGGCCTTTTCACTTCTCTTTGCCAACACAACATGCACCTGTCACATTCATGACAGAAGAATTCTTATCATAATCTAAATTCTTATCACAATCTGGCATTCCTAGGAATGGTGCATTACAAAGTTTGTCTCTGAGCTCTAGAAAGGTGCATGTGCATTAGTATACAAGTTTATCATATTACTCACATCACTGTGAGTAAGCCTCTATAAAGGCTCTGCCAGGAGAAAAGCCAGGAATCCACAGACAAAAGTAGCCAACTACTAACTGAAACATTCTCACCTCCATGTGTGTCATGGGTGAGTTCATTCTCAGAATTGTGGCAATACTCTCTTTGGACACCTTTCTCACTTCTTTTTCAATGTGGTGCCCCAAATATATGACCTCTTTCTGAAAGTATTGAAGTTTACTAGGAAACATTGTGCCCATTCTCTACGCAAGTTGGTTTAACAATGCAGTTGTGCCTAATGTACAGCTCTTCTTTATTTTAGATGCCACCAAAAAGGTCATCAACGAATTGAACTAACACTGAACCACACGTCAAATTTAAGGTTGCCAGATCTTTAATCAATATCTTATTAAAAATCAAAGGGCTTTCTCTATCCCCTTGAAGTATTCTACATAAAAGCAGAATATTTTTCAATAATTAAATGTGAAAAGAAATTGACTGCGCTTATCCAGGGGAAGAGAGACACAAGTCTATGACCTTGAAGCTTACTGCGTCTGACAGACTTTGGTAAAGGATAAGAGAAACACAGGAATATATGGGATTACAATTTGGTTACCTTTTCTAAGGTGCTGTATTATTCTCCATGTTTTATTTGCTTTTAAAGTCCTATGATCTGGGAATTACAGGTGTGGTTAATATTTCCTTAAAGATGCTCTGGTCTCATAACTGTTCAATCACTGGTGTCATTCATGACATTGCCTCTCCAGTCAGATTATATGGTGGTGTTCGGGGATAAACTGCATCTGGTTTAACCCTTAGTTAACTGGCTCAACCTCTCATCATTCCAACGTTCTTGCCTGCAAAATCCCAAACTTCCCTCTTTATTATTCCTTTGAAATCAGGAGGTAAGACTTTTTTTGCCAAAAAAAGGGAACAAACAGACACTTGACTCATGATTTTATTTTAAAGTTAGCATCTTTGTCTTGGTTCTGAATTCACACTGCATCTGGTGTGCAGAGACCTGTGCAATTCATCTTGTACAAAAGATCCCTCCACAATATGCTGACAGGATTTGTATCACATATTATATCACATATTAGGAATTCATGGCTGTTTTAATAGGGCCAATGTTTACAGAATCATTTTCTGACACTTGATTAGTGGTCTGCCTAATTAAAATGCCTACAACTTGGATTTCTTTCCTCAATTAGTAGATTTGTAAACTCTGCTGGATGAATTGTGAAGCTGGTAGTACCTGTATCTTTTTCATTCATTAGCTTTATTTCGGTAATAAAAATACCATAAAAGCTCATACTACAATTCACATTTAAGAATAAAAACCGTAATATAAAACACTTTGACTAATAAAGACATTCAAGAAAACAATTAAAAATATAAAATACAGATTCTAAAACAATATCAAATGTAATAAAAGTCTACCAATAAAAAGGGACAGTATAAAAGCCTTCGCCCATTAGACTTGGTAGACAGAAAATAAAAGGCTTGATGTAACAATTTTTTAAATCAAGTATTCCCTATAAGCACAACATGTCCAATTATCTCTACAAACTTAGGCTTATTTTGGTGTAATACATTGCAAGCTGCCCCTTAAATTCCTAGCTCTCACGTGCCAAATTGCCTCAAGGAATCTAGCCAGAGCACACACCACAACACCATGGGTGTTCGTTTTACAAATCCGTAAAACTAAGTGCCGATTGTTAAAACCCATGGATCTACAAAGTGGTACAATCCATTTAGTCTGCTGTTTAGCATATGCAGGACAAAAAAATAACACATGGGCAATACATTCAGGTAACCCGCAACCCATTGGGCATAGGTCTTGTTGATTATTCTGTTTAGACCATCTACAAGTAAAAGTGCCCAATGGTAATGATCCCAGTCTAAACCTAATATAAAGTGCACATGCTTGAGGGGATAAAATCAAGTCCATATATTTTTCAAATTCATAGTGGCATTTAATGGTCGTGAATCTATCTATCAAGCTAGACGAAGACACCTCAGCTAGCTTCCTTGTTTTTATGTTGAACCAGTATGCATCCTTGACCACTTGTACCTCGTTTTTTGGAAGACCGTGAGGGTCTGTCCAAAACTGGGACAGCCCTATATTAGTCAAAATATCTTCGACATGATTACACCAGGGAATTTTCCTTATTATGTGTTTACTCAGCAAGGCATTCAACCATATTCTGTATGGGCCATAAATATCCATAGACCAGATCCTGATCCAATACAGTACCGCTCTTAAAGCGGCTATATGGGCAATAGAGTCTAGATTTCAGTCCATCCAAATAGGCAGCGTAGGGGAACTAATGGGAATTTTTAGTAGAGCCCTTTTAAATGAATTTTCAGCAAGCTCTAGGTTCATCAAATTGCCATGTCCCCATAGCTCTGCACCATACAAAGAGCACCCTCTAGCTTGTATTTTATAGATTTCTATTGCGGGAGAGATTGCACATCTAGAAAATCTATGAGCAAATCTCATAATGCCCCCGAGTTCTGTTTCAATCTCATATGTGCTTTTGACAAGTGGGCCTGCCATTTATGTGAGTCCTCTAATGTAACTCCCAAATAATCAAACTCAGTCACTCTCTCTAATGCTTCTCCGTCCAAAAATTTGTTCTTATTATTTTATGTTTTTTGTCACCAAAGATCATGTATTTAGTTTTTGAAGTGTTAACTTCAAGGCCATAATCCTTGCAGAAGGACATAAACTTCTCAAGCAAAATGGGCAAGTGCGGAGGCGGTTTGAGATAATAACAAGGTATTGCCTGCAAATAGTAAACACAGAGTCTTTATCCCACCTAATCTTGGTGCATCATTATTGCAGGCCTTTAAATAAGGGATACAAGCATTAATAAACAACAAAAACAATGTAGAGGCCAACACACATCCCTGCCTCACCCCTCTTTTAATTGGAATCTCACTTGTTACCTCCCCATTTACTCCCCATCTCATTTTTGCAAAGCTCTCAGTGTATCAACTTTTAATTAAGTTTAATAAAGGGATTGGAAAGCCTATTCTGTTTAATACATCCCACAGTCTACAACGCGGGACCAAGTCAAACGCGGATTTGAGATCTACAAAGGCCACGAAAAGTTTCCCTGCGTCCAGATCTACAGTCTTCCATTTAATAGTGAGAAACCTAAATATCTGGTCAGTTGTGCTAATTTTCTGTCTGAAGCCTGCTTGGAGATCGCTTAGCACTTGAGATTCCTCTAGCCATTCTTTGACCCTTGTCAAAACCTGTTAACAAAATATTTTTTGAAGATTGTCCAAAAGGCTGATTGGTCTTTAGTTCGCCGGGACTGACCCATTCCTCTTTTTATAAATAGGTACAATAATTGCACCCTTCCATGAGCGGGGATATGTTCCACTTGCCAAGATGGCATTTGATACATTATTAACATAGGGGCCCCACGTACTTAGATCAGACTTATATAAATCAGCAGGTATACCGTCTAACCCAGGGGCCTTTCCTGGCTTTTGGGCCTTAATGGCCATCCTGGTTTCATTCAATGTAAATGGGAGCAGGCTGTCAAAGGAAGAGGAATCTAATCCAGCTACTGTGCTACTAGTAATTTCAACGTCATACAACTTCATAAAGTGGGCCACCTAACCTTCTGGTGGAATATGGCAATCTGGTCTAGAGTTTTCATTTTGCCCATTGGAGGCCACTAAAGACCAAAAGCGTTTTGACTGCTACCCCTTGACTGCTGTCAGCAAGTCCTGCCATGTCTCTACTTCCCAATTATTTTTACAGGTCTGTGTTTCAAGAGCATACTCACGCCTTGCACTAATTATTAATTGTCTATCATTGGATTTGATTGCCTTTATCAAGCTGCACTTTGATTCCCTGCATGCTTTACCAAACCACACATTACGGGGTCCAGTGGCTAAATGCTTATTTCCCCTGACAGTTCTATAAAAGAGATCCTTCAAAATAGAAAAAAGATCAGTGTGCAGAACCATGATCTCATCTGGGGAATGCGAACAGGGATCCTCAACTAATTGATGTGTCAATACTAAATCTAGCATCTTCTCCCACAGACTCTTGGAATTTTTAAAGCAGTCCCATTTCAGGGCACGCTTATTTGAAGAAACTTTTAGAGGGGGAATGATTTCATTATTAATTTGAATATCTGTTCTTTTAGAAATGAGCCCATTGTATGTAACTAAAATTGGTGCATGATCACTGTTGTACTGATTTCCTACACGAATGTCCTGTATAGTGTGCCATATCCTCACATCAATAATCGCATAATCTAATATACTATTATAAAACCTTCTAAAAAATGTGGGTTTTGCAGGAGAGTCCGAAGGAAACCATCCATTTCCTGGGCGAAGTCTGTGAGTTATCATAAAATCAATAATCTGCGAACCCCTACTACTAAGTTTAGGCTGCTTCTTTGAGGAAGAAAAGGAAGGAATATTCCATGACGCATCTTCTAACTGCGTAATCTCAGAGAATGCAGAGTTCGGTTCGAGTAAGACATTTAAGTCCCCAGCAATGAAAATAAAGTGCGATGTTCTATAGTCTGAAACCAAAACATTCAATACCTGAATTGTTTTTGACAATTGGTTGGGGGGACCTGGTCTGTTATAAACATTAACACACAGCAAAGAGAAGCCATGCCTTTGCTTAACGGATAAGGCCAGAATGAATTAAACCCTTGTCTAAAAACATTAGAAGTTCGCCAAGTTTCCTGGAACATGCAGATATAAAATTTATCAATAAAACCCCTCCAATCTGGGTTGTCTTGTTTCTTGCAAATTCCAGCCAAATTCCATGTCAGGAGCTTTGATGTCGATGTCTCCTGGGCTATAGGACCCTTTAGACATGATGACAAGATACAAGGTCTGACATGGTTCTTCCTAGATGATAATTTAACTATTGGTGCATCTAATGCAAAAGGTACTGAGCCCTTTGTTACAAATAACCTGTATCAATCAAAACTTATACTAGGTGGCCATTCACTTCACCGTATACATATAGGCCACTCTGGTCTACCTCAGATTGCATCAAGCATGCAATTCTCCTACCCTCTCGGGCATTGTCATTGTGATTGGTTAGGGCCAAGTGCTGGTGCACTTTCAGAAGCATCCAAAAACTGGGGGAAACGGTTATCAGTTATTAAAGAGTTCTTGCTCAAATCCAGCATTATGTTGAAAATAAAATCCTTTACTTTGCATGTTTTGCTGCATCGTTGTGGCTTGTAACATGTTTGTAATATATGGTCTCTCATTCTGGGTGTTCTGCAAAGGGGTTATTCAGGCAGGGGTGGCTACCTTTAATTCCCCATGCAAAGCCATCACATTCCTGTTCTGAAACGGAGAATTCACCTGAGGATCATTCAATACTCTGTTAGGATTCAGTCACTTGTTCCCAATGTCCTTTCTTGTTACGATAATGGCAAGGTGTACTCTTTTTCAGGTTGCTAAAGCTCACATTTACATTAGAATTGTCAGCAAGACCACTGCCTCCTTGAGGAACATTTCTAATTTGACAAACTGATTGTCCCCTTGAACACCAATTTCTTGTACACCCGTGTTCATGTCTGAAAAGTAAAGAGAATCAAAACCAGACTATGAGCAAATTAACCTTTCTGCCCACTCCTCTGAGCCATTTTCATTTGTGCTAATATGTAATTTTACTTAGTTTGCTTTGCATCATGGATGTCACTGCAACACTTTGCATACTTCAATTTTTCGACAAGGGACTTTGGGCCTCATTCCGACCGTGGCGGTCTGTGACCGCCAGGGCGGAGGGCAGCGGAAGCACCGCCAACAGGCTGGCGGTGCTTCCTGGGCTATTCTGACCGCGGCGGTAAAGCCGCGGTCAGAAAAGGGGAACTGGCGGTTTCCCGCCGGTTTTCCCCTGGCCCAGTGAATCCTCCATGGCGGCGCTGCTTGCAGCGCCGCCATGGGGATTCCAACCCCCTTCCCGCCAGCCTGTTTCTGGCGGTTTTCACCGCCAGAACCAGGATGGCGGGAACGGGTGTCCTGGGGCCCCCTAACAGGGCCCCATACAGATTTTCTCGCGACGGATGCCACTGCACCCGTCGCACCCCTGCAACTCCGCCGGCTCCATTCGGAGCCGGCTTCCTCGTTGCAGGGGCTTTCCCGCTGGGCCGGCGGGCGGCCTTTTGGCGGTCGCCCACCGGCCCAGCGGGAAAGTTGGAATGGCCGCCGCGGTCTTGTGACCGCGGGGCGGTCATTCGGCGGTAACCGCATGGCGGGCGGCGACCGCCTCCCGCCGCAGTCAGAATGACCACCTTTGTCTGCCAACACATCACCTTCTACTGTATCTGAGAACTATGTTCCAGGTGTAAACCAAGCCCAAACTCTGGAACAAATCCACTAAGCTTTCACAAGCTGGGTCTTAAACTCTTGCTGTACTGTCTTTATAAGTGCATTAACCACTCATACTAAGAATGCACCCACTCTTTCGTCTCTTGTGTTGCCCTCATAACTTTTGACCAGTTCACCTCTCGGCAGAACTCTCAGTCTAAATGGTCGATGACTGCTATATTTTCTTTCTCCACTTCCGAAGATGGTCTAACTTTTGGGACTACCTGTGCCCGTTCTTCTGTCGGCCAGTTCACAGCCCTTCACATTCCACCCACACCCCAAGGCATAGTTACAGCCCTCCATGCTCTTCTCTCCAAGGGTACTAAGTAGTCACTCTAGTCTCCAACTCACCCCCACTATTCTCCTTCTCAGCTTCACCTGTAGGCTTTCTTTTTTATCTTAACCCCTTCTTTCTTTGCCCATTTTTCTTTGAACTTTTTTAGTTCTCCGGATTCTATTGTGCAATTTATGAACTCCTCAAGGTGCACTCTTAAACTTGGTGATTCTATTTCTTTTACCTCTTCATTACCATTTCGAATTCCCTTCACAGGTTTCTATGTCTATTTAATCAATTTCATACTGTTCAGCCAGACTTTCTAATTTTTTTTGTGCCTCACAGGTCTACTCAGCAGGTTCTTTACTCAGATATCTCAACTTAGCCTCACTATATGTATTTAGTTTCTCCATGTCAATTGTACTCCTCAGCATCTCTTTGAATTTGGCCTTTAATTGCAATACATTAATTTCTTTAGCCACTGTTTCTCTGTGGAGATGCTGTGATTTTACAACTGCACAGTGGTAAAAGTAGGTGCAACAGGTGTGTCAGTCGATGAGCTTGATACAACAGAAGTACTTCCAGTGCACTCGGTAGAGAAGGTACACTTGCATGCTTAGTTGCACCAGCTCTTGGTCTACCCATACTGTCTCCTAGGGTGCTGGCACTTCAGGTGGCGGAGGGAGCGCAACATGATAAGGAGGTAGCCTTAAATTGAATAAATCATCCAAGAACCTCTATTCTTCATCTGACCCGTTGTCTTTCTCAGCTGATCTGTAATTTGACTCTCTCGCTTGTCTGTCATCTCCTTCTCATTCTGTCTCATAATTGCAGGATAAACACTCACATCTTCAATCATACTTTCACACCCAGCCCAAACTCCGTCTTGCACACAACCAATTACTAACAGTATGTTTAATCTGAGTTTTCATTCTTTTGCGTTCATTCTCATGAGCAGCATGCTCCCATGCATTCTGGCCTGGGTTGGGGTTTTAATTCATATATCACACATCTTAAATTCTGAATCTTTCTCACTTTATAGCTACCATTCATGAGAAATTGCATGTTCTTTTCATCAGAATTGATCCCATTCCAATCTTTAATTCACAAACAAGTATCTAAACCCTTGATGAATGCCAGGTCATGGGGGAAGTGGTACCCCTGGGCCGCATTTTCTCTGACTTACAAATGAGACTGGCGGGTTTCTTAAAAATATTTCCACTTTTTTTGTACTGAACGTGTTCAACCCATAACATTACAAACAGCAGAAATCCACCAATCTAAACAGCACTCTTAGTGATAAGTAACCAATCCCAGTGTGACGTGACAATTCTTTATTAGTATTTTAATGGTTCCATGCACCTAGAATATTTCACAGTGAACAGTAGAAATATAGCACGTTTTATAAAAAGTGTATTCCAAATCATCATGCACAAGATCCGAAGAGCTGTAAGCAAATTCTATAATACAGTATTACAATGTGGGACAGTCCAACTGAGCATGAGCAGGATAAGACTGTCACCTATTTTACGGGGTATCACCTCTGAGATGTGCAGTTTAATGAGCTATTGTCCCATTAAGAGTCGGTGAACTTCACTCTCCGTCGTGGCTGGAGATGGTAACCTTCATCCCATTCTTTGTAAATCTGAGGTTACCCAAGCCACTCCCTGTGCAGTGATGTGTAGCAGGCAAACGGAGTCAGTCCTGCCGGCAGTCCCCACAGGCATAGAAAGGGTTTCCAGACCTGCTCATAAGGGTCAATGTAGATGTTTCTCTTGAATATAATGGATTTGCCTACCACAAATTTAGCAAGATTGGAGACCCAGTGAGTTCCACTGGGTACCGTCTGTTTCCTCCAGTGGTGCAAGATGCATAGTTTGTCTGTAGCAAGGCCTGTCACTAACCACCATTTCCCATGCTTTGTGGAGATTTTTACAGCAAACATGTCATGTAAAAGAGCCAACCCTGGTCAAGGGTATCAAATGGACGATCCTCGAGTCACTGAGTACAGTCCATATTGTTGACAAATAGCCGGCGAGTGCTGGGGAGGACCACAAAATGTGTTTTATATCCCCTCCCAGGTCCTCATTAGCAACAGTTGTGTTGTGGCAACAGGCTCACCCTGTGCATTAGCACTAGGAACCAGTAACAATTGTGCAGCAGTGTAAAGTAAGAGTTTCATCTTGGCTTCCTGGCGAAATTGATCATGAGAATCAAGAAGTGAAATCCAGGCTTTCGGGGAGTATATGTAGCCTACCGCCTCCAGCCAAAAAAGCTGAGATGTCTCCGGGGTATGTTGCGAGATGGCAACGCTGATCAGTAAACTACAGTCCCTCTTTGGAAATCCCTGAAGTCATGAGATAACTGGGGATTGGAAAGGTGGTTGGAAGGATTGGGTTTCAACTTAGTACCCCTCGGAGGCTATAATGAATCTGCATGTATTGCCAAGGAGCCAAGTTTGGGAAACTGTTTTCGTGCGAAAGGTCAGTTAATGTATTGAGAGAGTATCTAGAGATCAGCTGATCCAGCATGAGTATGTCGCACTCTCTCAAGGATGACCATTTGATCACCCAGCCACTGACTCATATTCTTGCATTGTTCCAGATAGGGACCACTGAAAGGTTCCACCATGAGGGACTTGTGCACCTGCTTCCAGGTACAGAACATGTGTACAATGATAGGGCTGTTAATTGCTCATGCCTGTGGTTGTGCAGCATAGAGGACACAAGGGTGGCACCGCAATGTAGCATAGTACTCTCAATCCTGCCCCCCAGGTTGGGGGTCAGTAATCATCACCAAATAGTGGGACATTTATGATAGATGGTTAGCCACGTAGCGCATGCCCATGTGGGCAAGGGGTAATCCAGCCACCTTTGTACGGGGTCTAAAGTATGCACATTTGAAGATGGAGTTTGTCTGTCCCCACCAAATGAGGCTTTTGGTGATTGAGTTGATGGAGGCCAAGAGTGAGCAGAGGACACAAATTGGTATAATCCCTTGTATAAAGGTGCATTGTGGGGCCGTTACCATCTTAAGGGCCTCTATGCAGCCCCACAAGGAAAAGTGGAGATACGTCCATACTGCAAAGTCTAGGTGGGGAGAAGGCAATAAAAGGGACAGAATTTTCTGAAGCTGGAAGACTAAAAGGCAACCAGCATTTTTGCCCCACTCATAGTTTCTCCATTTCAGCTTTGTGAGTGCCTTTTCCACAGCAAAAGTGCAGAGCCCATTATAGCCAATTTGGCAACTTGTAGTTTATGGCAGTTAAGGAGCATAGGGTCTTGTTTTATTCCACTGCAAGGGTGGAAAATAGTCTTTAGATGCTTCCTCTTGGTGGCTTTACAGTACTTTGCTAATGCGTTGTCTCTCTTCAAGTGGCCCCTCCAGGTGGCCTTCCCGGCCACTCAAACCACCTGTGGTGAGCAGACCAAGTGTTCCTTCACTGTACAGTAGACTCTGGCATGAGCATTCAGCATTTCCTTGTCCTTTGGGAGGCTGTATTTGGAGGCTTACATGCACCATAGATCAGTCATAGGTGATCAAGGCACGAATGTCATGTCCAAGAATATGGGATAGTGACCCGAAGGCACCCCCCCCTACTGACATAGAGTGGAATGGGTGGGAAGAAGTGAGTGACCAAGTATGAAATAGTCAAGCCTAGCGGAGGTGCTGTGGACTGTCGAAGTGTAAGTATTATCCTTATCAGAGGGCGGTCAGATGCCAGGCATTCAGAAAGTCAATGGTCAGTCGGCAAGCTGTGCCAAGGTATTTTGATGGTCAGGTGGGCCAGTCTGGTCTGGTACTGCATCTGGTGCCACGTTCCAGTCGCCCCCCCCATCATAAGCCTAGCCGTACCAAATTCCGTAATGAGTCTTTTCAATATACTGAAGTAGGTGGTCTTGCTCCCCACAGGTGTATAAAGTTTCAGTTTTGCAAAGGCATACCTGCCCTCAGGGTCTATCCAGATCTTCAGCTGGGCATGTGGGAGTGACTTGTGTATCCAGATGGCAACCCCACCTTTTTATGTAGTTGGGAAGAGGTCCGACATCCAAGGGACCCAGAGTCTAGGTTTTTTGTACGACTGCTTCACATTAAGCATCCCACCCAGTCTCTATGTAATTTGTGCACTTCACTGGTGGGTAAGTGTAGCTCCTGTTGGAATGCGCTATCTGCTTTATAGTAGTAGAGGTGGTTAAGGATCTTTCAACATTTAGATAAGCTGAACAAGCCTTTAGCCTTCAGAGACATGATAAGGAGGGGTTGACTTCAGGTTGGTGAAAGAGGAATTGCTAAGGAGCAAGAGGAGGGTCCTTGTATGCTATAAAACTGAAGGTAGACACTCTCACTCCAAAAGTACATACACAGAGAAATGTTTGCTCTGAGGTGCTAATAGGGTGTGAGGAATGTAGTGTTTGCATTGTGAGAGGATGGACCAGTAAGGTATCTGTGACCTTGGCTAATGTGCACAGAAAAGCAACAGTAACTAACAAACTGTGATCTGCATAACTATTCGTGACCCCCAGTTGCCAGGGGATCTCCTTACCTGCATATTGCATTGGGGTGGGACTATGTGATGGCCACTAAAGCGCATACAAGAGTGGTAGGGAGGGGAGTGGCCGGACACGATCTCCCATCTGTTTACGGGCCTGCTGATGTAGGGAAGACGAAGCCCAATTCCGGCAAGCACCATCCACCCCACTACGCCTATGGTTGATGATACATCTTTCGAGCTGCTGGCAAATTCTCTGGGGTCTCATCTGAGCAAGACATATCAATAATGCAAACATTCAGCAAGAAGTAAAAACGTAATCTAGAAAGCTTAACAAAGGATATATGACAATAGGGAGAACCATGTTCAACAACTCAGGTCAGTCAGTCAAAATAACTTTATTTTAGGCCATAAAAGTGTAGGTGCAGATAAAATACACAATAAATAGATAAAAGAGTACATTTACAGAATAACAAATTCATGATTCATGTAGTCTGAAGCCAAAGTTAGTACAATAAAAGAAGAAATATCAAAAGCCTGTACAAAGAAGGACATTTTGGTACAAGGGGGACAATGATGTTGCAACCATACAGAGTAAAATAAACTGATCAACGTAATATAACAGAAGGAGGTACTACCTTCCTGTAGAGTATCCACATGGTGCCCAAAATCTTGGCTACTGGAATGGCAAACGTAAGGCTGCAGTCCGACTGCAGGATGGGAAGTGCAGCAGAACACAGACACCTATGCATCTACATATAGAAGCTTGCCAGGATTTGCATGGCTGGCATATGCTGGGCAGGCAAAAAATACATGCACTACACTCTCCACTGAGGAAGTGCAGACAGGGCATACGTCAGTGGTCCCACTGGACCACTTAGGTGTAAATACTCTAAGCAGAAGGATGCTCACTCTGAACTAGAAATATAGCTTCTTATCTATAGAGACAGTCATCTAGTCCCAGTATATCTCTTACACACTCGAAGGTTTGAAATCAATGAAGTTGTTGTCCAGCTTGAAAGACACAGCTTTTCTAGAGTCACTGACTGCAACACCTTCCCAATAAGACATCTTCAGTGAGTTTGCGGATGGGAAGCTGGTAGTAGGAGGATGTTCCCAAAGATCTGTCAACCCAATAAGTGGAAATAGCTCCTTGATGTTCACAAGCCAAGGAACTTTATGGGATTGACCAGTAGCTATTACATCTTGGAATGCTGTTGCATAGTGACTAAGTTCTGGAGTTGTTCCAATTTAACAGAAGGAGTAGCCTGGCCTTGCCAAGGCTTCTTTCTCTCATGTCTGGAAAAGCTGATACAGGGGTGACCTGGAGGAAAGGGAACCAAGGTTGCCTAGAAATTTCTTTTCAGTACTGGTTAGCAACTCGATATTAGGGAACTCTTCCCCATAAAGGATCGAATCCAAGACCTTAATCTCATAAATGTGAAGTGGGTTTGGAATATAAGGCGCAGTATTCTTTATATAATGCCCCTATGAGTTGTTTGATCTTTAAGGGTGCTTTATCAATATGGGATTTTCTAGGACATACATCCACTGAACATAGCCCCCAAATAAGTAGTCCAACATATCAAGAGGTACCCCTGCCCCAAATAATATTCTCTAAACAATTATGGGGATTAAACAAAATCAGCTTTGTTTTAATGGTATTGATTTCCAGTCCCCGCGCAAGGCAAATCTCCTCAAAGCAATGAAGGAGTTTCTGAAACCCGCTGGGGGTCTTGGAGATCAGCAGCATCTCATCGGCAAATAAGAGAATTGAGCTTTAGGCCCTTGCCGATGATAACAGTATGCCAATAAATCAGGAGAAAACAAAAAGCCTGTTGAATGGTAGAGATTTTTGTCCAAAAACCTGCATGAAATGGGCTAAAAATACTCATCGCAAGCATCCAATTCTAGATTTTGCCAAGCACACACAGCGGGAGAAAATATTTTTTTATACAGTTGATTAGACTTATTGGTCTATAGCTGTTAGGGTGAGACCTGTTGCCTTTTTTGTGGATAGGTATTACAGTGGCATCTTTCCAAGACTCTGATCTAGAGGCCTCAGCAGCAATAGCAGTGGCAATGGACAAAATGTAATGGGTCCAAGTCTCAATGTCATAAAAGAAGACACAGCCGTCAAACCATCTGGCCCTTCGGCCCTACCCTTTGCAGTGGCTAAAAAATATTGAAACACACCCCTGGTGTCAAACAAAGGCGTGGGGGAGGGGAAGATTCCAAAACCTGAAGTGATATCAATGAAAGTAATTAATGGAGTGACTAAGTATGGGTTGCTAAAATACTGAACCCACTCCCAAAGGGCAACATTATTTGCAAGTTCATTTGCAAACTTGGCACCATTATGAGATATTAACTGCTAGAATTTGCTAGCTTTGATGGCTCTGACTAAGGAGTTCCGAGCTTTCCGGAATCGTTATTAAACCATAGGCTGGTCTTGGGAATGCCACGTTTTTGGTGATAGCCAGGACAATAAAATACCCTGCTATACATTCAAAAAAGGTTGCATGAGTGAAAATCAATTGAGCGGGAGCAGCATGATCTCCTGCTTCCATCCCTGTCATAACATCATTCAGATCGGAAGTAAGAGATGCTAAATTGTCCAGATGATCCACTACTTGGTTCCACTTCAGATAGTTTTTGTCAGAAGTCAGTCCGATATCCCTTGCAGGAAGGGACTGGCCACAGTCTGGATAAATAGTCACAAAAAGGCCCTGCATGAGCAAAGAAAAGGGATTATAAACACCCCAGTTGAGCGGATCAACCCAGGTAAGTCGAACAGGATGTATCTAGGTCTCTCCATTTCGAAGTCCTAAAGCGAGGTTGGTTTAGGTCTCAGGAAGACTGCAGGTCAGTCTTTCAAGGAGGACCTAGATTTACTCCTGCCCCAATCCTGGTTCAGGACATCGATAACTGATCCAGGCCCTCTCTGTCCAAGCAACGGCGTTGAGAGGGACGAGGCTTACTTTATCAATGACTGGGTTTTGGGCCAGTGACCCTTGGGGAGCCACAACCTCCCTCTCCTTGGAGTCAGGGCAAGTCATATGTTGAAGGGATGTCCATGGACTTACTCAGAGTGTCCAGGGAGGCCACCAAATGGTCTGGGTCATCTACTCTGTAGTATGGCCTTGTCACAATTGTCACGGCTGGGTCCCGGAGGCCGATGTGATCCCAGCATCTCTCAGGCATAAACAAAGTGGCAGCAGTTTTTTCCAGTTCTCCGTTGTTGCATACAAAAAATCCACTGTGACATCAATCATGGCTCTGTCATGTTGAAACGGCCGCTCCATTCTTTTTAGCCACCTACTGGATGGCCCTGGTACGCTGGTGGTACAGAAGGCTATATGCCCACTAGAACACAAGAGGCTCTGCAAAGGTCAGGAATGTCAGGGTAGGTAGGAGAGAACCAAGGAGTCCCAGCATGTTGCTGCGCTCCAAGCTCTCTAGAACCCTATATAGTTTAATATTGTCTCTCTGGCCACATGCTTCCAAGTCTGAGACTTTTCTTTGCTGTCTCTGAATATCGACCCCCAAGTCTGGCTGCTGGCCACATAGTCTTTCAAGTTCATCCACCTTTCTGTCAGTTGAGTAAAGACCCAGGTTCATAGGCAAGAGCTCAATCAGCAGGGATTTGATGTCAGATGCCGTGTTCATGATAGTGCTATTGAAAGTGGACAATTTAGCACTCATGGCAGTAACCTACTTAAGGATTGTCACTAGAGTATTTTCAGCCATGGTGTCAGATTTGGCAGCAATGTGGGAAGCAATGGATAACCAAATGAGAGCCAACTGTCACATGACATGTAAGTTGCAAAAGGTCTCCATTCCCAGTGGCAGATCAGATGGATCCAGTAAGAATAAGGCTGGTCACCCCACAACCCGTGAAGCAGAGGTGGTGCCACTGGAGACCAGTGTGTCAGTGACAATCTGACCCTGTCTTAGGCAGATGCCTGGCTGGTCACGCCCAGGTAACGGTGGTGGAGGAAATGGATGCTCTAGTGACTAGAGGCGGCATCCCCAGTTCCCTCCTCAGATTACTTCTGGACCTGTGAAAGAATAGAAGAGGACTGGACCTGCTGTCTGTGACTATAGAAGAGCCTTGAATACTATACCTGCTCTCACTCTTGTATCCAGGGCAAAGAAGTGGATTCTAAGAATCATATGGTTGACCTCCTGTCAGGCTACAGGTACACAGCAAGCTCCAAGAAGCCTTTTCCAGCATTTCTAGCTGACCAGTTCCAACTGAAACTGCTTAAGGGTCTGCTACTGGCCTTTGCTGCAATGAGTCTTGACCCCAAAGTGCTGTACCAAAAGGTCCTAACATGTGTCAAAGTTTCTCTTCTTGAAGCTTCCTGAGCCCTAGGATTTAGGAACATTTTGTCAAATATTTGCTCTGAGAACCAACAACTAACATATAAGCTGATCTGATGAAGGTGTAGCTCTGTTGGGCTAAAGATCCAGGTTTCCTTCCACGAATTCTTCTCTGCAGCAGCAAGTTCGATCCAGTGTAACCTCACAGCGAAGGTGTCTGGCCTTGTGGAGCCCTCTGTGGCTACAACTTGCAACCTTACTGTTGTATTATGCACGAGTATGTAACAAGGGTAATGGAAGTGGAACGTGGTGTTAGAGTGTTATGTAGTGGCAGTTGCTGATCTGTTGGCTGCCTGCTGGATGCGAAGATATATACTTCCAATAAAAGTGCTACGAAGAAACTTACCTCGAGTGGATTGTCTTCGTATCACTTACCTGCTGGGAGAATCACAGCTCTAAAATAGTGACTAAGTCCGAAGGTAGAAATATTCACTGGGCACTGCAGGGAAAAGCATTTAGCTGCTGAGTGCAGTCTCTGGCCACAAAATTCAAATTTCTCTCGCTCTGATATTTCCTGTCAAAAGTCAATGGCTTCACTGAGACCTCGGTTAGCACTATCCTACAAAATGGAGTTCTCTTCAGCTGCTAGCTGCTGCCTTTCCCCGCTGAGGGTTTTTGACTTCCATGTCAAGACAAGCCCAACTGTAAAACCTTTCAATGGGGCTGGCCCCTATATCTGATGTTCTCCATCCGCAACTGTCTTAACTTTTGACATTGTCCTGATCAACCTCAACCAGATGAGCGCTGTAGGCTCTTAACACTTTTTGGCGCTCAAGAACCAAAAATAGCTGCAGGCAAATTATAACGCACCTCCCTCAATGTTCCCCAATAACTAAATTGGTGACCAAATCTCCTAGCATCAGCTGCTGAATGATACTCCTGCAAAACAGATAAAAACAAATCAAATGTAGTGCTTCACCCACTACATATGAGTGTTTGTTGGTCAACTTTTTGGTACTATTTAGAGCCTTGTACTTTCAAAATTTGTAACTCCTGTTTTATTGGATTTGTGACACTTTGGTGTTGTTATAATTATTAAAATTAAATAAAGTTTTCTAAAGTGGTTTGGGATTTTTCTTGTGCAGTATTTTCACTTTATTTCTGTTTCAGTACTGCATTAATACTTTACACTTTGCTTCCAAGTTAAGCCTGACTCTTTCTGATAAGCTACCAGAGGGTTAAGCACTGGATTATTTAGTAATTTAAGTGGCTCACTCTTGAGAAAGCATACCTTGGCTGTGCCATCATGTCTCATAAAACGAGAAATAAAGGAGTGGTCATTTTCCTTTGTAGACGCGTGAAAATGGCTTTTCATATAACGTTGTGCACTGAAATGTACACAAGTAAAGTGCCCATATGAATTTTCATGTAAACCACATTTATTCATTGTTTTGCAAGTATTTGTATGTTATCGTTATTTTCGAATTTTTATTTTCATAATCATTTATATTCACCATGAGAAATGTGTGGAAAATCATTTAAATTAAAAGTGCATTCATGCTATTTTAACTCGGCTAGAGTGAAGGCCCAAGTTTTTTTGTATTTCAAATCTTCATTGTGAATGCCTGTTTTATTGCATATCTTCCTAGGCTGAAGGTGCAATTGTATGAGTCTTTGGCTAATTAGGATACCATTGTGCAAAGAAGATAACAAGGTCTGAGAGGACGTGCTACTAAGGTTGAGAGGAGTAACTTGAAGATGCCAGCCAACTCCAACCCTAAATTCCTAAGCATGAGAGTGAACCAAGGCTGCACTCATTTTGTTTCAAACGGCTCAACTGTCAGTAGACAAATGATTTACAAAACTGTTGTTCAGTGGAAGGTTTTGAATGTGATGTCAGCCTCTGGAAGAATACAAATATAAGTGTGGTTTAGTTAGTTGTAGATTCATATTCACCCTGCCCCTTGATCAGAGTGGACCTCTCTGAGGTACAGACCACACACCTAGGGCCAGATGTAGCAAAGGGTTTTTCCCATTCTGTGTCAATGGGAAAATGTGTTCGTACATATGGCCCCTATTTCCTTAAGTGGCTTAATGCTACTCACATCTCTCTTAACAGGAACGTCTACAGAAGTTCTGTAGTGCTGACACTTCTCCTGAAATCCCTTTAGGTGTTTAGAATAGTTAGGAATTTTGATTCAGTGTTTAGGGAGGATCATTTGGGCTTGGATTTAAAGCATCAGATGTCTTTCCTTATTGTCTGCATTATCGCTATTGAATTATTGGTTCTAGACATGCTGATTAAATGTAACCTTGTGTGGCGCTTTAATTCTCCTTTGGTGATTTTATACATTTATACCATGGTTTTGAAACTCATTTATTTAATTTTGACTTTGAGTCTGCAATAATATCCTTTTGCACTTCATCTTAGTGTCTAAGATTCAATATGTGGCCAACAGGTTACACTGTAATTTGTAATGAGAATTTTAATGTTTGTCTTCTCACCCCTCAGAACTTGGAAAAAGATTAATTGAGCCACAGATTTATGAAAAGTGTACAGAGCTGGATCATTCTCAGCTAATACCCCAATCTTTTACAGTCAAACTCCAAATCCTGCAATGCCATGCTCAACATGCAACTTTATGCTTTCAATGGCACTCTGCCATCACAGGTTACTCTACTTATTTTCACTTCTCCTTCATTCATGGATCAGCTTCAGGAACACAAGGACCATGCTATCAATCCAAACCGTGTCTCCTCACGCCTCGGAACTCAGAAAAAGGTTCACTGACCCCCAGATTTAGGAAAAGTATGCAGAGGTGGATCAGATGGTAGCAGATAAAGATGGTTCTCTTTCCAAAGTGCAGAGAACTGGAACCATATTCTAGAGTAGTTTGTACCTAGTGACCAACTTTATATGCCCATACCCAGAGTTGTAGGATTGGCAGAATTGTGGAGACTTGGAAGAGAGTCGTACTGGTAGCAGAAGGGTGAGTATTAATATGGTTGTGGATTGCAGCAGTTGGAATCTAGTTTGAGGTGATTGTGTGAATTTGGATGGTGTCTTGCAGAGATGTCCTGCAGAGATGTTCTTGTATGTTGTGTGTGTGGCGATTTATAAAAAAGTCAAAGAGGTTATCAGGTCCAATGCGGCCTAAGATCCTGGGATTGTATTAAAAGGTGGAGATGTATCATATTACAAATTGTTTGCTAAGCGGTTGTGTTCCTTGTGCGATGTCAACGGTAGAGTTAAGATAGGAACTTACTTTGTGTGAATGTGAGGCGATTGGTATAGTGGATCTTAATGCGAAGCGGTACTGATCTAGATGATACCCCGCAGGTAAAGGTTTCATTCCAAGTGCTTGAAAATTCTCTTGAGTGTTTCAAACTATTCATTCATTAGTGGAGCAGACAAAATTATGTTATTGTATCTTATATGTGTGTGCGAGACATTGCGGAGTTAGTGTGCATACAGATTGTACAGGAGGACAACTGCTGCAAAGAGAGAGGTCTACGTCATAGTGTGCTGCGTTGGTGTAGGTTGGATGGTGTGGTTCTGTGTTGCTATTGGTTGAGAAAATCATAAGGGACCGGCCTGTGACCGGTAGTTGCTTTGGAGCAAGGGATTGTGGATACGGCATTCTTTTGAACTGAACTGAAGTTTTGCTATAAGTGTTGAAAAATAAAATGCTTTAAAATTAAACAAGATTTGTATAGAGGTGATGTTAATATCCCCAGTGGAGAAGGTGACGGGGCGCCTCCCAAAGATACCCCAGGTCACTATATGGCAATTAATGTAGGGCGTCACACATGTGTTTGGCTTGTACAATGCCACAAGATCACAGAGAAAGAAGGTCCATTGGGATTCCCGCAGTATGGCACATCGAATCTGCAGATTATTGAAAATTTTAGGAGGGTGCTGTACGAAATTATGCCGTCTCCTAGACCTGCACAATATGAATCACTTAATGCTTGGCTCATGCAAGAGAAAAGGAGAAATATCAGTGTAAAGCTTGGAAAGCTATACATACTTCTGCAGATGCTAAACGGGATGCTGAGCAGAAAAAGCAGGAAACAGACATGATAGAAGGAGTCAGATTGTACCCGACTTTGACCATTGATGTGGTGGAGGGTAAAGCGGAAAGAAAAACAATCAGAAAACAGGAGAAGAAACAAAAATAGCCTGATGACATGAGTATTCATAGTAATAATGACTATGGAGATAGTGTCTTGGATGTTACCACCTAAACGTCTACCCCTGTATAATGAAGTCAGGAGTAAGAGTGGGAATGATGGTATTGGTGGCAATGGCACAATTACCTTTTCTACTGCTGCAGCCAAGATGACTCCTAGTTCTATAGGAGCTGCGTTCCCTTGGGAGGAGAAGACATATGAAGCAATAAGCCTTCACGCCAGAGAGTCTGCTTCTGGAAAGAAATGCAAATAGGTGCAAATGGTTAAATATGCAATTGTAAAGGCTACTCTGCAGTCAGTATAGGCGTTAGTTGATAGAGTCACTTGATGCTTCCTGTGACAACAATATTTTCTTTTTGAGAGGTACTGCATGGGTGTCCAAAGCTGAGCTGTGGAATGCATGCTTTTAATGGACAGTTACAAATAATTTATGCACTATGTATAATCTGTATATTTCTGAAATATGTACTTTAGAACCACTTTTTATATTTACCCTAAATTTATATGCACATTTCGTGGCAGCCCAAATTATACTGTGTTAATGCATGTTTAAAGTAATGACACATTCACAGTGCTTTCAGGGACATTGTAGCACTAAAAATTCAAAAGTCACTTTTCCCTGCTACATCAAGCAGGATTCAGTTCCATGGGCCTCTGCTTGCACACACAGACATCTGTAGTGATCACATTAACCAATAGAGGTTTCATGACATAAATAGTGCATTTCTCACTGATTAGTTCAATTTATGCGTTATTTGATATGTAGTTACTTGATGGTAAAAGATTAACAAAATAGTCACAGAATAATTTGTTCTTTTTAGCATTGCCTTTGATTCCATCGCTGCGTTCATTGATCCCGAGCCCATTGCAGTATTCATTCGTTTTTAATGGTCTTCTACTGCTGCTTTGAATTCTAATGTAGACCCAGATTTAACATTTATTCATACAATGCAGCAAGACGGCTTGCGCTGCATAAAAGGGAGAGGGCAGGAATTCCCCATATCGTTACAAATAAAATGCACCATATCTTTTAAGATATAGCACATTTCTGTCCTCTGCCTGCACTGGTGCACACTCTAAAGGCTAGAACTAATGCAGGCACCTTTGTGCAATGGTGCAAGGGCGCCTGTGTTACAGGCAGGATTGTTTTGTGCAGTATGGGACACCTTCCTGCGCAAAAACAATCCTCAGAGACATTTTCCTCTTTCTGACTGTGCTGGAGAGGAAACAAGGAGACAAAGATATTTCTCCTTGTTGTGTCTCCCCTGGGAAAGCATACAATTCTAATGAATTCCCAGGTCTACCAGTGTTGGTAAATCAGGGAATCTCTATACTACATGGGTGAATGGGTTGAAACACCCAAGCTCCACCCATGTAAATCCTTCCTGGTGTAGTGTAATGTAAGACACCAACTTGTGCTGCTTTACGTTAGAACAGATTTCCCAAATCAAGCAAGGTGCCTCTGTGTGCCATGGTAAATCTCATCCTAGGTTTTGCATCATCCTGTGTTGCATTGCGTGGCGAGAGAACAACACAAAATTTTGATAAATCTGCCCTGAAATGTCTGAAAAAAGGCAGTGATATTAGCATATGTTTTCCTCACTTCCTTTACCTTCATCTTTTTCTTAGATATTGTGTCAGATTATCGTGTGATCTGCATTTTTTTTTTTTACCACAGTGAGTTAATCATCTTACAGAGTTGCACAAAACACTGTTTTCTGGTTCTAAAGGGGAATGAGAAAAAAACTTTAATTTAGTAAGTGGCATAGGTGCACTGTGTGTGACCAGTCTGGATTCAAATCCCGGATTCTATGCATGACTAAATTGTGTGACCTATTTCAAATCCATTTACTTCATGTGTCTAACTTACCCTTTTATATAGTGACATTTGAGAGCGCTTTCAAGTAATTCAGTTTAAGATGGAAAGTGTGCAAAAAACTAATTTGTATGTTTTTCCCTATAATGTACTACCATCCATAACAATAATATTGGCTATGACGCAAAGAGCACCAGATAATTTGTTCTCTTTGTTCCCTCCTGGTGTCAAGAAAGAGGGTTAATGAATGTTTTAAAGTTCATGTTTATAAACTTTCACTTCAAATAAATGTCTATGCAATGTTCCGATCTAATGTACTACATTGAAACACCACCATATGCTTTTAAAGATGCTCTTGTTGTATGTCAAAAGAGGTTACATAGTTTCATAGTAGCCAGGTGTGTAGCAAAATATTCCATGGTGCATTTGCAGAAGAACGGTGCTGGTCTGCATACATTTACATAGAGTAGTTGCACAGTTTAAAAACTTTTCTGTGTAACAAACTGACCCCTAATAAACTGTCCCTCCCCGTCTACCTGCCCAATCACCGCTGCCTTAACGATCGGTGAAAGGAAGCAAAGCAATTAACTCTGTGGTGCATCGAAGAAAGTGTTCTAGTGGGGCAAGTGCAGCAGTGTGTTGGAAATAGATGCCCTTTGACCATTGACTTTTGTAGTTGCCTAGAATTTGCAAGAACAACTAGTACATAGAAACCAAGAGTGTATGTGTCAGGGTTGGTTTACAGGGGGAGAGTTATCATCCTTGTTGCAGTCTTTAAAGCCCTCCATCAAAATATCCCACGTCTTTGTAGTAAAATATTTTCTTAGACCAGCTCTTTCCTTCCCGTGTAACAGGGTGCTCTCTGATCAAAACCAAGTGAGCAAGACCTTGGACCAACTTACCAGAGTCAGAGGAAGTGAATCCTTCCTGTGCAGTGTAATATTACGTTTTGCTAGAAGAGCCAGGCTGAGGAACTTGGTGGAGGGTTTCTTGAACTTAGGGCAGGGGTATACGCACCAAAGGATCACTTCTGGGGAATTCATTAGTACATGGCCCAACGTGGTTCACAGCACCTTGATATCTCTCTGCCAGTAGGAAAGGAGTCTGGGGCACAACTAAATTGTATGAAGCAAATTGGCATCAAATTGCATACAGCAAGGGCATGCAGCTACAGCTCCGTGGTATATTTTTGTTATTTCGGGCAGGTGTAAGGTAGGCTCAGTTCAGAGTATTAAATTGAATATCCTTAAAACAGGAGCTGCAGGATAATTTATTGGGCTATTCCAATATTTTAGCCAAGTCTGCATTGTGCATAGATTTGACCAGTCCAGTCTCCCAGGTAGGATAAAGAAAAGCATTGGAGTGGTCCCCATGTTGCAGAAATGCTCTGTACACCCATCTTATCAGTTTGCCATCATGCCTATGGTGGACAGCATCTAGCATTCCTAATGTGGGGTTTATGCTAGGTGGCAGACCTGAAATAGAGCATTTAATGATTGTTTATGGTGTTCCTAAGTAAAGAATAGACCAAGGCGTAGATTGTAGTTCGCCATAAGAGTGTGGAGATCTAGTAACTCATCATCATCAAATAAATCACTTAAATTTGAGAGGCCCATAGCATGTCGCTGATGGAGTTGCCCTGAGCAAACCTACCCTGTGTGAGTAGGGATGCCTAGCGAAGGTAGTGCAGGAGCATAGGGTTTCTTGGTGTTGGTGAGTTTAGGGGTTCTAGAAAGCCAAGAGAAAGTTGTGTGGAATAACCCCTGGTTGGGTAGAATGGTCAGTAGGAAACAATTAGTAATGTGGTAAGCCCCCCTTAAGGTCTTTACAGGTAAACCCCGTCTCATGCAGGGGGTGGCCAGACAGCCAGCAAGTCACCCATTGAAGCTGTACAGCTAAATAATAGCATTCTAAGTCCAGAAGGGCTAATCCACCCACAGTTACAGGTAGCTTTAGAGTGGAAAGAACTACCTGGCAGTGCCTCAGCTCCCAAATCAGACATCTCTGAAGAAGAAACGAGGGATGAGCAGGGGAAGGTTTGCAAAATGGTACAGTACCCAGGGTAGCACCACCATCTTCACAAGTGCTAGGCAGCCTATTACTGAAAGCAGAAAAAAACACTATAAAGAAACTGGGCTCAGAGTGACCATGTCATTCTGCCCAGATTTCCATCTTGCAAAGTTGTGGGGGATTAGTAGCTAGTAATCCCTTGGTATCAAAAGGTCACTGATTCCCAGTTCAATCTGGGGTCTAATTGTATATAAAGGGGAAAACACCACCATATTTTAAAGAAATACTTCTTGTATCTTAAAATCTTTATCATGTTCTTACATTTTGCCTATGTAATTTACATCCCAAATATTTTGTATGTGTACTTTGGCACTTAGGGAAGAGCCAGGTCACTGGCTTGCCTTCACTCTACTTCAGGACCATTTTAAGACATGGACAGAATAGGCAATTGCCCAGGGAACAACTTTATAAAGGGTCTGGCCCCTGCGTACCTTCACAAGCACGGCCAGTGCACCATTGCACCAGCAGAGTTTGGCAGGGTGGGTGCTGCTTGTTCAACCACGTGACAGGGCCTCTTCTGTTTCTCCCCACTTTGCTGAGACAAACACCCAGGTATGTAATACGCTTCGATACAAATGGCAGGCCCAACTTTTCCAATTTTAGGAAATGTCCCACCTTGTTCTTCTCTTCCATTTTTATCCAATTTGTAGCAGCAACCCTTTGAATCAGTTGCTGTGGATCCCACATCTGATCTCAGTTCCATCCTCCTCTTTAATTCTCTTTCATTAGTAAATCAGGCTTCAAGTTCTGAGATAGATTTAGAGTCCTGGATGCACACTCTAGTTTTGTGAGACTATAGACAGTTTGTGGGTACCTCACATCCCAACATTAGGTGGGAGACTCTCTCCCACACCATCTGCTCTCCCTCTTTACATTTGTTTTAGGTTCAAAGTGCACTGAAGGTTGGGGTGAACCAGATGTTTTTGTTCAACTTGTTTAAACTAGCAGAAGGTTATTTACCTTAATGCTTCCCAAACTGTACGCCATAGGTTTTAAAATGTTTAGAAACTTAATAAAAATTCGATGTTGCTTTCTCTCCAAGAAACATCTGGTAAATTTGGATAGGGCAGATGCCCATGACAATGTGCTCACAGGCATTTATTTGCTAATGAGCAAGGACATAATGTACCAACTGGATGTAGCATACCTAGAGGCAATCACAAAAAGACCATAGTGCTATTTAGAAAATAGTAAATAAATGCACTGATAAAGTAGTGGAGTGTGACCTCTCCTTGGATGTTTCCATACAACTGACCTTTTTGTCTTGAATTTTCAACCTTTGTCCTGAATTTTTGTCCTAAATGTTGACCATTTGTCCTGATTTTTTTTACTATCCTGTCCAGAATTGGCCTCCATACCAGGTGGTCAGCCCACCATTATTGCAAAGGAGATAGATGAAGGGTGAAATCTTTTAATGGAGGTACTCAATCTAGAGAGAGTACAAGTACTGAGGTGAGTCATGGAACAAATCCATCAACACTGAAGGAAAGAACTATGGATGTGACAAAGCTGACTATAGATTTGGATGCAATGATTATTGGAAATCTTGGTCTGGAACAACTATAGACTTATCAAGAAGATGAGCTTGCATTTATGTGTAGGGACATCACTAAGCATGCGGGATAAGTTCATGACAAATTGGCAGAATTGGCTAAGAATTATGAATTAGACCTGCATAAAACTAAGGCTTTGCACATGAGCTATCAAGTGTGTTTCAGTGATAAAGACATTGCGGACATGAGAACTCCAGGATTGAAAATACATATCAAAGACCTAATTCATAATAATAAAACATTGAATTAATTAGATAAATGGAAGACCAAATGGACGAGAAAGAAGGAGGTAAAAAAACCACTGAGATGAACCGCCTCCAGATGGAGCAGATGGGGGTGTTACAACCATCATCTTGAGAGAAGCACCTGGTGGGGGTTATGTTCATGTTCCATGGAGTAGAAGTGATCTTGCATCATTTACCAAAGATTTTCTGAAATTACGTGAGAAGGCAGTAGAGTGGTACAGGCAGTTTAAAAGGTGTGTGAAAATTTCACAGGTGTTGTGGATCGATTTGAACACATTGTTCAACATCGTTGTTCCGAGTGATTTGTGGATGCAGAGTCAGTAGGTTATGACATTTCTGAAAGGAAAGGTGCCACCTCAAGATGTTGATTGGGTTAAAATTGACTCAAGAGCTGAAGGAGTCAATTCACACTTACTATGAGAGGTTGTTACAGGCATTTAAACAGCTCAGTGGTATGGAGATGTTAAAGGCTAAGGATATGAGACATTTTGTGTTGAGGTTTGTGACAGGATTGAGACCAGAAATTGGCATGATGATACAACAACATCTGATTTGCTGGCAGAATAAGTCGATCAATTAAATTTTTCAGTACGCCAAGTACTGTCATGACGAAATTGAGATGAAACGGAAGTAAATGAAGGAAAATCTGATGCTTGCCCAAATTAAAGCAGCTCAGAGAACTAACTAGGTGCGCCAGCTGTAGTTACAATGCAAAATGTATATCAGCAATCAAAAAATCCAATGCAAGGTAGAGGTCGAGGGGTCCCTATAGATCCTTGTTCAGGAATGTATGTAAATAGTCTAAAAAGGTCAACTTCTTGTCACATCTGTAACAAGCCGGGACATTGGAAGCGTGAATGTCATTAAATCCAGCTAATCAGATCCAAAATGCAGGATTTGTACCTTTCCAGGATAATAATCCTAATCAGATGCAGGATGTACAAAGACCCAGGAATCAAAATTTCAGTGTGCCCCAAGCTCCAATGTTCAAGTCCTCACACCTCCGGTGCCAAAGCAGAATGCTGATGGGTCGTATCAGAACTTGAGTTAGTGTTTGAGGATGAATGTGACTACCACACAGGATAATAATCCATTACAAAAAATGCCCCTGTTTGATTTGAATGAGATAAATGGCTCTGAACAGTCAGCCTGATAGTGCCCAAGAGGGGGACGAAAACTGTGTGCTTGGCGCAGCCTTAGAGGTAGACCAGAGTGGACTATTCGTAGACAGAGAGGTGGATGGCCATCCCGTGTCATTTGTGTCGACATGTGCTACCCAATCTACTCTGAGAACAGTAGAAGTTCCAAACATACCCCTCTTGGTTAAAACAGTCCATGTTGTTGGTGTTGAGAAGTAGACAAATGACAGCTCAAGAAACTGTCCCAGCCACAGTGAAAATAGTATCTTTTGAAGATCAACACAAATATGTGATCGCAGTGCAGTGAATTACTTGGGAAGAGATTTGCTATCAAAATTGAATTGGGTTATCTTTTCTACTCCAGCAAGGATTGAAATCCAAACCCAAGACGAAGATGCCTTCATTAAAGTATCAAGAAATGCCTCACGTTGTGCTTTATTGTCTTTGTTAACAGTTGATGATTTGCTTCCAGAATTGAGAAAGACAGTTAGACATGAAGTGTGGGACTTTTCAGGAAAAGACATCAGATTGATTAGAGGTGTAGAACCTATCTGAATTAATGCCAAGCCAAATGCTGAATTCCCGAGAACACCACAATACAATTTGACCCCTGAAACAATTGCTGGAATAACCTCTGTAATCGAGTCCCTGATACAGCAGGGAATTCTGAAGGAGATAAAGGGGCCTTGTATCACTCCCGTTATGGGTCTTCAGAAACCAAGTGGTAAATACAGAATTGTACAAGACAGTAAAAAAAAAAATAACATTGTGGCTCTTCGTTGCCCCTCGGTAAGAAATCCAGTTGTGATATTGTTTCAGATTACAAATGAAGCTGAGTGCTTCACTGTAATTCGTTTGTGTCAAGCTTTCTTTTCAATATCTTTGCATGAGGACAGTCAGTTTCTCTTTGCCTTCTGGCTCTGAAATAAGGTTTTGGCATGGTGCCAAGTACCACAGGCATACACTGAATCTCCATCTATTTTTAATCCGATGCTAAAGAAAAATCTGAAATTTTGGGTCATTTTTTGCAATATAGTCCTGATCCATACATTGACAACCTAATGGTGGAGTTGAAAACTCAAGAAGCTTGCAAGCAGGACACTATTGCGTTAGTGAACCACCTGTCTGAGAATGAACATAAAGTATTCCTGAGAAAGTCACAATATTGTCAAAAAGAGTCCAGTATCTTGGACACCACATTGAGAAAGGAGAGAGAAAAGTGTCACAATAAGGGTGTCAGCCATACTGAAAATGAGTCCACCAACTACACAGAGAGAAGTCAGGATGTTTTTGGGAATGACAGGCTACAGTAGACAGTGGATATCCAACTTTTCCCTGACAACCAATCCTTTACAGAGGCTGACACAGAAAGATGTGTCTGATCCAGTATCATGGGATAACAATTGCTGTGTCGCATTTCTGGAGCTGAGTGAATGTTTTTGTTGTGCTCCGGCTCTGAGGATGCCTGATTATACCAAATATTTTGTTCTTTTCTGCAGTGAGAGGGCTGTGCTCTCTCAGTGCTAACTCAAACACATGGAAACGCTAAGAGACTCATGGCTTAATTTTCAGCCATGTTAGATCCTGTTGTTCCTCCATTGCCTGGCTGCCTTATAGCCGTAGCTGCATATCAGCACTAAGATAGAGAAGTATGAAAATACTGTGATGGGATACCCATTGACTGTGTATCCTCCCCACTCTGTTGAGCTGTTAGAAGTAGTCGACTTACTAAATATGAGCAGATTTTTTTTGGCCGCAGAGAATGTGACTATCAAACACTGTGAAATTCTGAATCCTGCTACTCTGTTGCCAGTATAATGTTAGGGAAGCAATGATGATTCCGAAGGGAACCATGATTGTCTTGATGCTAGATAACTGTGCACCAAACTGAGACTAGACATACTAGATGAACAACTACCTCAATCTGATTTTGTCCTCCATGGTGGTGGGTCATGTTTGAGAGATAATGAAAGATGTTTGAGAGCAGCTTAGGCTGCTTGTACTCTTTCTGGAATTGTTGAAGTTTTCTAGCTTCAAAGAATATTCTCTGCCCAAGTGGCTGCATTGATTTCTCTTACTAGAGCATGCTGTGTCTCCGATCAATTAAAAGTGACAACCTTTTCCGATAGTCAATACGGCTCTGGTGTCGTTCATGACTTCAGACAACTGTGGTCCCATAGGGGGTTTATGACGTCCTCTGGATCTCCAGTCCAGATTGGTGAACAAGGGAGAAATCATCTTGGAGCATTACAATTGCCTGAACAAGTTGCAGTGGTCAAGTGCCCTGCACATCGTTCTGGAGATGAATGTTCTATTGGGCAATAGGTACGCCAATGAGATTGCAAGCTACTGTATACACATTGTTTGTACATTTAATGTGACTTCACAAACGAGGGAATGGATGCATCTAATTTTAACCTTTTGTTGATAACAGTTGATACCTGGGATGAAGGGAAGAGGCTTCAGGAGGAAGTGTCTGAGGAAGAACAATAGAGTTGGGTCAGAGAAGGTTGTGTTAAAAGAGATGATGACATTTGGGTTTCAGTGGATGGGTGACCAGTGTTACCAAACAGTTTGTTACCTCCTATGGCTAGACATTTCCATGGTCCAGCTCACGTTGGTAGGGATGCTATTCAGAGGTTCTTCAGACAGATTTGGGTGAATCCTAGATTCAGATTGATGGCTCAAGCGTTGTGTCACAGGTGCATTGTGCGTCAAAAGAAAAATGTTGGGAAAAGAACTGCAGACACACTGAGTCACATAGGAAGGTCAGGAGGGCCTTTTAACAGGATGCAGCTAGACTTCATCAAAATGCCTGTCTGAAATGGGTTAAGGTATGTTTTGGTTGTGGTGTGTATCTGTTCTCGTGGGGTTGAGGCTTATCCAACTAGACAAAATGATAGTTTTACTGTAGCTAAAATAGTATTAAGAGAACTCCTTTCCAGATTTGGCTTCTCAACTTCTTTGGAATCAGATCGAGGAACTCATTTCAATAATGAGGTCCTGAAATTGTTGTGTACAGCATCGCAGATGGAATAGAAGTTTGCATTGCAGTTATAGACCTGAGGCTTCGGGTCTTGTGGAACAGGTGAATGGCATGTTAAAATCCAGACGGGCAAAAGTGTGTACTTTGACATCATTAAAATAGCCTGATGCTTTCCCTCTTGTGTTGATGAGTCTTCAGAGTGTACCTGATTGAAAGACTGGACTGTTCCCCCATGTGATCATAATCTGGAGGGCGATGAGACTGCCACTGATTCCTGTGAATGCACTTGTGAATATTACTGATGATATTGTCCTAGAATATTGCAATATTGCAAAGGACTGGCTGATGTGGTACATTCTGTGGCTCATCAGGTCGGAGCAGCCATAGCCCCTCCGCATCAGAAACAGTGCCATGACCTTAGTCCCAGAGATTGGGTCTTGGTAAGAAACACATTAGGAAAACGTGTCTGGAACCTCATTGGCGTGGGCCTTATCAAGTGATACTGGTCATGACGACTCCTGTGAAGTGTGGAGGTCTCCCCAACTGGATCCACGCTTCCCATACTCGCAGAGTTGAGTGTCCTCTTGATACAACAGCATCGGTTCCAGAAGGACCAGTGGGACGAGAAAGACAATGGGAGCAGGTTAGACAAGCTGTTGGGGACCAAATTGAGCCTTAAACAGCACTCAATCAAGCCAAAGGGAGTCTTGAGTAAATCACAACTGACTCTGAAGCAGAGACAATCAAGTCTTGTCCTGTGGTGACCGAGTCAGAGTCATAATTAAACCCCAAAGAAGGAACGAGTGCTTGAAGAAAGTGAGTGGACGTTGGAGACCAATGGCCCCCAAGGAAGGAAAGAGGAAAAGTGAATCTGCCTAAAGAATGTGTACCACTAACGATTACTGAAGAAGCTGAGAACTCTGACACAAGAGAAGGCGAAAGTAAAGGTGTGGCAGTTAGGAGATCAAAAAGAACAAGAGGGCCTAGATATAGGTATTCTTAATCAGAGTGGACCTACTTTGCAAATTACACACATCAAGAGCTCTGGGAATATTGGGGTCAACATAACCACCATTAACTGAACAATGTGATCCAGTTGTATTTATGAACTTGGTTTGTGAGAACATTAGAGAAATTTACATTGATTGGGAAACAGAATTTGGAAGATTTCCTTGGCTCCAGCAGAAGAAAAGAAAGGGTTGCAATTTAGAAGAACACTGAATAGTGCTAGGGAAGTCTCACAAAGATCTATGCTATACTATTGAACAAACTTTGAACTTTTGAACTCTTTTGATATTTGCATTGGTGAAACTGCTGTAGAATATTTGCTGCTGCTATATTTTATTCATAAATCTTATTCTGAAGGCATAGTGGGGTCAAATCAGAAAAATAAACCTAGATACATAATAGGTGTTTTATTGCTTATTCTCTTTGTGATATTCAGATTGGCAGTTGGCAGGGCAGGGGGCCTTAGAACCACAATACCCACACCCATTTGCATCAGGAGGCGACCCTCACTTCTTCCTTGCACCAGTTGGTTCATTTAATAGGATTTCTTCCCCGCTGTGCGGGACATTCAGATCAGCAGTTGGCAGGGCTGGGGGCCTTAGAACCACAACTCCCATGCCCATTTGTGGCAGGAGGCCGCCGTCACTTCTTCCTTCGTGCCTGATGGCTCATTTAATCTGACTTTTTCCCTGCTGCGCAGGACATTCAGATGGCAGGTGGGCAGGGCCAGGGGGGTTAGAACCACACCTCCCAGGCCCATTTGTGGTAGGAAGCCACCCCTGCTTCTTCCTTCGCGCCTGGTGGTGCATTTAATCAGACTTCTTCCCCACTGCGCATGACATTCAGATCGCCAGTTGGCAGGGCCGGGGTCCTTAAAACCACAACTCCCAGGCTCATTTGCGTCAGGAGGCCACCCTCGCTTCTCCCTTCGCGCCTGGTGGCGCATTTAATCGGACTTCTTTCCTGCTCCACGCGGCATTCAGATCGCAGTTGGCAGGGCCGGGGGGCCTAAGAACCACAACTCCCAGACCCATTTGCGGCAGGAGGCTGCCCTCACTTCTTCCTTCGCTCCTGGTTTTGCATTTAATTGGCCTTTTTCCCTGCTGTGCAGGACATGCAGATCGCCAGTTGGCAGGGCCAGGGGTCTTAGAACCACAACTCCCAAGCCCATTTGCATCAGGAGGCCTCCCTCGTTTCTTCCTTGTGCCTGGTGGTTCATTTAATCAGACATATTCCCCGCTGCGCGGAACATTCAGATCAGCAGTTGGCTGGGCCGGAGGACTTCGAACCACAGCTCCCAGGCCGTTTGCGGCAGGAGGCCACCCTCGCTTCTTCCTTCACAACTAGTGGGGCATTTCATCGGACTTCTTCCCCATTGCGCGGGACATTCAGATCGGCAGTTGGTAGGGCCGGGGGCCTTAGAAACACAACTCCCAGGCCCATTTGCGGCAGGAGGCTGCCCTCCCTTCTTCCTTCGCGCCTGGTGGCACATTTATTCAGACTTCTTCCCCGCAGGCCAGTCTGTGCCCGTCAGCGGCCGGACGAGGCCAAGCTGGGCCCTGTCTCTTGCCTTGGTCATTTGGCAGGGTATGTGCTGATATTGTTTAAGCTATAATCAGTTTGTGTTAGGTCCCACCTGTTTGAGGGAAGATTTGATGGGGAAGCGCAAAGGCACCCATGGGGCGGCGGGCGTGCGATCTGGGGATTCCGGGCCGAAACTGATAACTAGTTACCTAACCTCTGTGATGGGTGCAATTGAATCTGAGATAGGGAGATGTGGTCATGAGTGACCACAACCCCTAAATTTTAGAATTAGAACGGGTCTGGATAAGGGTTCTCGCGCGGAGGCACAGCAGACAGTGTTGTGGCTTAATGGGCAGAAAGGTCTGACCATTAAGTGGGAAAAAATTGATAAATACAGCTTTTATAGAGATTTGATGACAAGTAAGGAGGAAGAGATCATGATCGCATTGGGGGGAATACACCCCTGCGTACAAAATTATTGAGGGATTGACAAGTTATATGGCAAGCAAGCTTCAGCGTCCAAGTACTAAGAAAGACAGAGGCCCTCGCTGGTTTAACCATGTATGTTGGTCTGCCCTTAAAGACCTAAAGAAGACAATTCGCTACGTCCCACACAATCAACACACTATTAAAGTAGCAAGAAGGATATATAAGGCCACTCTTGCTGCCAGGAAGAATGAATTGAGGGAGAATGCCTGGGTCGAGCTCATTGAAGCATCTGGCAAGTGGTCAACTCCGCCCCACTTAATGACAAGGATAAAACCATAATAGATACTGTCATTCCAGCTCAAGTTTGGGTGAAACACTTTTCCAAAATCTTTAAAATAGAGAATAATGCCCCCCAGGGAGAAATGAATGGCCACATGGTGGGAAGAAATGTCTCTCTAGGCACAGCCTTCTGCAATTCAATAGAAGTATCTGATGTAATACAGGCTATTCAAGATTGCCCTTCTGATAAAGCATCTGGCCTGGACAGAATTACAGCTGATGTATATAAAACCCTGCCAGAATACTGGGGACCATTGCTTACTAATGTTTTGAGATCTGCTATGATGGGACCCAAAGTAGATACCTGGAGAGAGGTCATTTTTTTTGCCGCATATTCGGTGCAAAACTAACTCCATATTTGTACTTTGCACCAAAGTTATGGATTTAAAGTCATTTTTGGGACGTGGAAACCTACCTTGCATCAATGAGATGTAAGCTAGGCATTCCAGTGCAAAAAATTACTCTATGGCCTTAGCGTCAAATTTATAACCTTGTGCTAAAATCACGCACGGGGGGAGGAGGGGTCAAATGATGGTTCAAAGCTTGCTTTGCACTATTATTTAACACTTGGGGCAGTGCAAGCGTTAGGGGACCTGTGGGCCTATTTCCATGGTGGAACACCATAGAATAGGCCCACAGGTGCCTTCCCCAGGCTCCAGGGACACCCCCACCCACACCAGAGGGACAGCGGAGGATGGGGACCCCATCCCAGGTAAGTATACGTAAGTACAGGTAAGTATTTTGTTTTTTTTAAAGTGCCATTGGTGGCCCTGAAATTGGCCAGCACATGGCACTGGGTGCAATGGCCATGACCAGCGGACCGTGGTGCCCTGTGCTGGCCATTGGGTGGTTGGCATTACTCCTGTCTTTTCTAAGACAGAAGTCATGTGATATGGATGGTTTTGCGTCAGGAAATGACGCTAGGCTGGTTAGAGTCATTTTGTTTTACTCTAACCTGCCTTATGTCATTTTTTGGTGCAAAACCCACTTCTCCCATACTGCCACCCCCACCCGGCTAATGTCATTTTTTTTTACGCTAGCCTACCCTTTGCACCGGCTTGGACCATTCCATAAATATGGTGCTCGGCTGGTGCTCAAGAATGGTGCAAGCCGGTGCACAACTTTTTGATGCAAAACTGCGTTAGTGCAGTTTTGCACCAAAAAGTATAAATATGCCCCTCAGCCTTTATGGATCTGTACTGTGCCTTTGAGACAGTTGACAGATCCAAACTGTGGACTGTTATGTCAAACATAGGGGTGGACAAAGACATAATGTTCCTACTTAGTAGGCTTCATGCCTGTACTCTGCACAGGTCCATTTTAGCCAGGAGGGCGATCTAACAGAAGAATTTTCTTCCTTGAAAGGGGGTCAGGCTGGGATGTGTGTTGGCCCCCTTTCTTTTCCTTCTTTACATAAATGGCCTGGAAGACTTTTTATGCAATATGGGGTTGGACTTGCCACTTATTAACTCCCAGTCAATTCCAATTCTACTTTATGCAGACAATGCTGTCCTTATTTCAAGGACAGCAAAAGGCCTCCAATCTTTAGTAAATGCTTTCAATATTTTTAGGGGAAACCTTGGTCCTAAAATTCACAGAACAAAGTCATTTGTGATGAAGAGTGGCCCAAAGTTATCAAAAAGCAAAACATTTCATTCTGGAAGGATCAGAAATACTTAAGGTTCCTAATTTTACGTACCTGGGGGTTCCAATTGATGTTGATTTTAATTTGAAATTTGTAGTTAGTGTTTGTGTCTTGCAATTTCAAAGAGCCATGGATGCTCTCATTGGATTTTCAAAGAAGCTGGGGCATAAATCAATGAAGGAAATGCGGACTGTTTTTAAAAGTAAATGTTTTTCTATTGCATCGTTCAAAGTCGGGGTGTGGGGCTTCACTGATTGTACGAGTCTTTAGGTAGTTGAAAATAAGTTCTTAAGAAGGCTGTTAGCAGTTCCACAATCTAACCCGGCAGTGTTTTGTCATGAGGAACTAGGCCTGAGGGGCATAGCCGACCATATAAGATTGCAACCTGGATTGCTCTGGCTAAAAGTCTGACTAAATCCCGAAGCCCATCTGTGTAGATCAGTGATTATGGACTGTTTGTCACTGACTCCGTCGATGGATATACCTAGTCTCAGATATGTCAATTCCACACTTTCTCGTCTTGGGGCAGGGGAATATTTCCTGGCCCCCTACTCCTTAGTGGGGCTGGCTAAGGAGAGGATTAAGGAGTTACATTGGCTTTCTATTTATGGCTCAAACTTAATTAACGACACAGACGGGGATTTGGAGAGGCTGCTGTTACAGCCATCACACCCCAGGTTATAGCTTAACATTATTACCTCTGAATGCCATAGGATTTTACTTACTAGATTGCGTTTGAAGACTTTGCACTATTTATTAGCAATTCCGACTCAAGGCGCCTGGTTTAAGAAACGTCTGCCATGTTATTGCGATTGCAAATCGCCCCAAAGCACTTTGCACTTTGTCCTTTTCTGTAACTTATACATTGTGCCCAGGAGAAGGTTTCCACGTCCTGTACTATTGCCTACGGGCATTAGGACTAGCCACTTTGCCTATTTTTATTTGCATAACTTGGGAAGTGAAGGGATAATAAAGGCTGTGTTAAATTTTATACTTGCTGCTTTTCATAGTCGAAAATTGTTATTCATTTCTGTAATATGCTTTTTAAACTGTTATTTATCGTATTTGTGAGAATTATGTATGCAACTGATTATGTTTTTTATGGTTCTTTTGAACTGAATAAAGTATTTGTTACTAGTAGTGTTGCTCATAGGAGCATTTTCTCCTATATCTTCTGTTGAAAATAATAATCTTCTACTGTTTCCCAACAAGTATTAAGCCCTAAAGATAATAATCCTTATACGTTGGTGAGAAAGCATCACACTTCAATGAGTCTAGAGGGATTATTCAGCAATGTATATTTCAAGCTGCTGTACAAGTATTTTAATAGAATGATTGCTAGGGATTGCTATGTGTACACACAACTACCGACTGCTTCGGTGTCAGAAAGTATCACCTATAACCACATTCCTGTGACTTATGGGATGTTATGTACCCTTTTATTGAGTTTGTTTTATGAGACAGGATATTATCAATATTATTTCTCAAATTACGATTTGATTCTTGCAGAGATCACTATAATTGATCATTTGAACAGACGTCCATCCCCTTCAGAGTTAACAAATAATTGCAAGGTCCTTTAAACCTGTTACAATATTAGACACAGTTTATGCACACAGACACAATTTAACATGCAGATTGTCAGAAGTTGAAAAGAAGTTTCGAAATTTGGTTGAGGACCCAAATAGGGAATTAGAAGCTACCTCAAAATTGGGTGACAGCAGAATAAATGGACTAGGGAAGAGATTTAGCGCCAGATGTAGCAACTTTAAAATTTGCGAGGTGCAAAGTGCGAGTCCATGCGACTCGCACTTTGCACCTTGCAAATTGGTATGCAGTACGGTGTCTCAGACACCGACTGCAACTCGCTATGGGGTCGCAATGACCCACCTCATGAATATCATGAGGTGGGTCGCAAATTGCGGCCCCATAGCGAGTCAAGGCATTCGCAAACATGGAGGCCTGCTGTCTTCAGCAGACCTCCGTGTTCGTGACTGCTTTAAATAAAGCAGTTTTTTTTTTTTTTTAAGTGTAGCCCGTTTTCCTTAAAGGAAAACGAGCTGCACTTAAAAAAAATAACAAAACCTTTAGTTTCGGTATTTTTTCAGGGCAGGGAGTGGTCCCTTGGACCACTCCCTGCCCTGAAAAAATATTTTTGGGTCCATTCACAAAGTGGAAGGGGTCCCATGGGGACCCCTTCCAATTTGCGAGTGGGTTACCATCCACTTGAAGTGGATGGTAACTGCGATACCCTTTGCGACCGCATATGGTATTGCATTCCACTCCGAATCGCAAATAGGAAGGGAACACCCCTTCCTATTTGCGATTCTGAAATGCATATTGCGAGTCGGTACCGACTCGCAATATGCATTTCTGCATAGCAAAGAGGCATTTGCACCTCGCAAACGGCGATTTTCGCCGTTTGCGACGTGCAAATACTTTGCTACATCTGGCCCGAAATATCAGTTGGCTGGAAATATAGCTGCATTAGCCTTAGATTGCAAACCTGAAGGAAGATTATATATTTGGATGAAGGGATCGGATACTGCCAATTTTTTCCTGTGAAGGAGTGAGTGCGAACATATCTTTGAAGTTCAAGGAAATTACAAGTTGTATCTGGACATAGAGGATCCTGTTATTCCCAGAGTTTATTTTGTTTGTGAAAAACATGCTTATTAGAAGTTAACCAAGGGATGGTATGTTAAGAGTTATTTAGGTGTAGTTTTCCCTAAGATTTATCATGTAGAACGTCATAATGAGTCTGTTTGGACTCAAGGTTCTAGACCCAAACTAGGTGATGGTGCTGGAGAAGTGGTGGGTGATATATTTGGTGCTTTGATTGTATCTGTGGGAGTGGCTTTGAGCGATTTGAAGATCAGACAACTGTCCACCATAGTGGATAAATTAGCTACCAGTAAAGTGGGAGCTTTATTGGTTGTACATTCTGAAATGATAGTGATCAGATCTATGGTTTTGCAAAATAGGCTTGTGTTAGACATGTTACTCGCAAAAGAAGGCAGAGTCTGTCGGATGCTGAAGGTTCAATAATGTTGTACTTATATTCCGAATTTCAGTAAGGACTTACTGAAGTATAGCTTGAATATTCCAGGACCAACAAAGGATGTGAAGGAGCTGGAAGCGACAAGTGCATAGGAGGCTACGGGAGATGTATTTTCTGCCATACGCAGATGGTTTGGGAACTTGGGAAGTTGAGTTGTAGGGTTTATTTTGAAGCCTTTGTTGATTTTTTGATACTCTCAATTGTTCTGTTGGTTGGATACAAGGTCTTCTAGAAAATGAAGATTCAGAAAGGTAGAAAGAGAGCACAGATTGAGCTGGAATGCAGCCAGTGTAAATATTACAATGATATGAAAACTGTTCAAGACAACAAGGTTTTAGAGCGTCTCATTCAAGAATGATGTGTGTTTGTGATGACTTACTATGTCATCAGAGGAGTAGTTTAGAGAGCATAACTCGGCTATGTCATTATGTCTCATAAAACATGAAATAAAGGAGGGGTAATTTTCCTAGGTAGATGTGTGAAAATGGCTTTCCAAATAATGTGGTGCACTGAAATGTATACAAGTAAAGTGCACGTATGAATATAAATTTTAGTGTAAACCACATTTATTCACAGTATTTGCAAGTATGTTTATGTTATAGTATTTTAGAAATGTTATTTTCATAATCATTTTATATTCACCATGAGAAACATGTGTAAAATCATTTAAACTAAAAGTCTATTCATTTTATTTTAGCTGGACTAAACATGAAAGCCTTTTTATTGCATATCTTCCTAAGCTGCAGGTACGATGGTATGAGCCTTTAGATAATAAGAATACAATTGTGAAAAGAAGATAAGAAGACCTGAGAAGACTTGTTAACAAGGTCGAGAGGAGTAATTGAAGATGGCAGCCAAACTCCCATCTGAAATTCCTGTGCATGGGAGAGAACCAAGACTGCACTGATTTAGTTTCTAGGGGCTCAACTGTCAATTAAACAAATGATTTACAGAACTGTTGTTCAGTGGAAGGTTTTGGCTGTGATACCAGCTTCTGGAAGAATCAAGATCTACGTGTGGTTTAGTTAGTTGAAGTTTCAGATTCCCCCTGCCCCTTCATCAGAGTAGATCTCTCTTAGGTACAGATCTCACACCTTTTTTCCTCAAGTGGTTTCATGCTAATCACACATCTCTTAACAGGAGCTTATACAGAAATTCTATAGTGCTGACACTTTTCCTCAAATTGCTTTAAATGTTTAGAATAGTTAGGAATTTTGATTCAATGGTCAGGCAGGATAATTTCGGCTTGGATTTAAAACATTAGATACTTTTCTATATTTTCTGCATTATTGCTATTGAAATTTTGGTTCTGCACGTGCTGATTAAATTCAACGTTGTGCTGCACCTTAATTCTCCTTTGGTGATTCTGTACATTTATATCATGGTTTTGAGACTCATTTATGTAAGTTTGAAATTGTGTCTGCAATAAACCCCTTTTATACTTTATCTTGGACTCTGAGATTCAATGTATGGCCAACAGGTCATACTGTAATATCTAGTGAGAATTTTAATGTTTCTCCTCACTCCTTATAACTCATAAGATAAATTGAGCCACAGATTTAGCAAAAGTGTACAAAGCCGGATCACTCTCAACTAATGACCCAATCTCTTACAGTCAAACTCCAAATCTTGCAATGTCAGGCTCAATATGCAACTTTACTCTCTCAATGGCACTCTACCACAACAGCTTATTCTACTTATTTTCACTTCTCCTTTATTCTCGGATCGGCTTCAGGAACACAGGAACAATGCCATCAATGTAAACAGGTGTCTCCTCACCCCTTGGAACTCAAAAAAAGATTCATTGAGCCCCAGATTTAGGAAAAGTGTACAGCGCCAGATCAGATGGTAGCAGATACAGATGGTTCTCTTTCCAAATTGCAGAGAACTGGAAGCATATTCTAGAGTAGTTTGTCCCTAATGCCCAACTTTAGATGCCCATACCCTGGGCAAAATTGCAGAGACTTGGAAGACAGTAGTACTGGCAGCAGAAGAGTGAGTATTAACAGAGTTGTGGATTGCAGCAGTTCATATCTAGTTTGAGGTGATTGTGAGAAATTGGGTGGTGTCTTGCCAAAATGTCTTGATGAGATGTTTTTTTGTGTTATGTGTGTGGTGATTTACAAAGAAGTCAAAGAGGTTATCAGGTCCAAAATGGCCTAACATCCCGGGATAGTATTAAAAGGTGCAGAAGGCACCATATTAAAAATTGTCAGCTTAGAGGCTGTGTTTCTTGTGAGATGTCATTAACGGTACAGTAAGATAGGGACTTACATTGTGTGAATGTGAGGTCATTGGTATAGTAGATCTTAATGTGCCATGTTAAGCTGTATTGATCTAGATGATACCCCACAGGATGGAGTTTCATTCGAAGTGCTTGGAGAGTCTTTTTAGTGGAGCAGATAAAGTTATGTATTGTATCTTATATGTGTTGTGTGATATCGCAGATCGAGTGTGCATACAGATTGTAAAGGAGGGCAACTGCTGTGAGGAACGAGGTCTACATCATAGTGTGCTGCGCTGGTATGGGTCAGATGGTGTGGTGCCATGCTGCTATTGGTTGAGAACATCATAAGGGACCACACTGTTATTGGTATTTATTTCAGGGAAGGATTGTGGATACAGCATTGTTTTGCACTGAATTTAATCTTCCTCATTTTCTCCACTATCCCTATTGAAATATTGGTTCTGCACATGCTGATTAAATTCAATGTTGTGTGGTGCTTTAATTCTCCTTTGATTATTTTGAATATTCATACCATGGTTTTGAGACTCATTTATGTCACTTTGAGTCTGCAATAAAACACTTTTGAGCTGTATCTTGGTCTCAGAGATTCATTGTTTGGCTAACAGGTAATACTGTAATTTGTACTGAGAATTTTAATGCATGTCTCTTCACCCCTCGGAACTCGGAAAAAGATTAATCGAGCCCCAGGTTTAGGAAAAGTGTACAGAGCTGGATCACTCATAACTAATACCCCAATCTATTACAGTCAAACTCCAGATCTTGCAATGTCATGCTCAACATGCAATGTAACGCTCTCAATGGCACTCTACCACAACAAGAGACACTACTTATTTTCACTGCTCCTTAATTCACAGATCACCTTCAGGAACACAAAAACAATGCCATCACTTCAAACAAACGAATCGGACTCAGGGGTACAGTCTGAAATGGGCAATTCTGGGTCTAATTAGCTGTAGTATCATAATCTAATCTTCGAGGTTCAGCTTCAAACTATTTAGGTTCAGCCTCTAACCGTCCAAGTCCAGTCTCTATTTGTCCTCTGCTACAAAATATGATGTTGCTTTTTACACTCCTGTATATTTTTAAGTGCTTCTGAGGGACCAGAAGAGGTGTTACTCCCCTAAGGGTTTTGTTGCCTCTCAGCTGGTCAGCTGGGCCTTTCCAACAATTCTCAGTGCAATTTACAAAGTAAAGAGTAAAGCATATCAGGCTGGTCAATGAAAATGAGACAAGAATTTTAAAATGAAACAATGAATGTTTATTAAAGGATTCAAGTTATTACAGAAGGTAAAATTAAATGATTAGGAGTCAGTTAGATAATGAATTATCCTGTAAAACCATGATGCTCAGAATAAAGTGCAGGAAATAACAAGCATTTGAAATGCAATAGGTCTCGCATTAGCAAGAGTCAGAGCTGTAGGCATTATAAATGATAATGACAACTTCGCATTTGCGACCTTATAAATATTTAGACATGCAGCACATTAAACCTTTATCAGAAATAAACTGGGTTTGTGCATTCCTTCATACACCTGACTTTAGACTGTATTGGTCTGAACAGCCCCTACAGAGCACAACAGTAAAAATAGCATTTGGAAGAAACATGGTCATGTAATTATATATTAAGCCCCTAGAGGGCATAATCACATAAAAAATAATGTTAGAGAACATTGCAGTGTTACCATATAACCAGCTCCTTGAAGGCATAGTACATTACACATTTTCAGGCCTAGCAGGGTTTTTAAATATAATTTAACTGTGGAGTCAGTGGCACAAGGGTGCAGTGCTGCAGGTCGTTACAAGATGCCTTTGTAGAGTCAACAGCAGAAGGTGCAGTACCACTGGCTGTGGCCAGATATCCCTCTAGATTCAACAGCACAAGGTGCAGTACCACTTGTTGTGGCTAGATGTCTCTGTGGAGCCCAATCACTCAGAGTACGGTGTCATGTGTACCCAACTGAGTTAGTAGTGCCTTGGGGCAATTATCATCCTTCAGCCCTTGGAGAGCATAGTTCATTACACATTTGCATGCCGAGCAAGGCTGTCAGAATATTATTACAAACAAAGCCCTTAGAACACAAACTCTTCTCAACTGTAAAATTAAAGTTCCAGCTAGAGGAGAAATTAAATATACATTAAATGGTGGAAGAGGTTATGATTTTTGGGCCGCCTCTAACCTACTGTGACCCACAAGATGGCCTGGACGGAAAGAGCATATCGTTCTGAGGGATATATTTATCAAATATGGCGCTGCACCTACTGCAGCGCCACTTTTCTTGTGCCTCTTAGCGCCCCCTAACGCCACCATTGTAGTGCCATATTTATAATATGGCGCACCATGGTGGTAGTTAGGGTGACTAGCGTCATAATTTGTGACACTAGTCCGGCACTTTGAAGGACCAGCGTCACAAATTATGACGCTAATCCTGCAAAGCACCCAAAGGCCCATTATAATCAATGTGAGCCTCTTTTAACGCCTGCACTTAGCAGGCATTGAAAAATGCTGATAAAAATGGCGCAAAGGAATCTCATAAATTTCTTTGTGCCATTTTTACAACCCCCGTCGCCTGAATGCCCTCATTGCATAGATTATGCCTGGCGCAGGCTTAATTTGGCACAAGGGGTTACAAAGTGGCACAATGCAAGCATTGGAACACTTTATAAATATGGCATGTGGGAAATGTCACCTTAACCCCACATTTGTGTCGAAATAAATGCCGCAAATGTGGTGCAAGTTGGCGCTAGGGGCTCAAAAATATGTACCTGAATGTTTTGCTGGTGGTCCCATTGCCCTTCGACCCCCACAGGCAGCGTTGCGGGCAACAATGTGCTGTAAAAGGAATGCCTGCAAAGCATTATCCCATGAGTTTCCATGCATACATTAAACCTTTATCAGAAATAAACTGTGTTTGTGCATTAGCAGAAGGTGCAATACCACTGGTCTTGGCTAGATGTACCTGTGGAACCAAAAGCACTCAGAGTACAGTGTCATGTAGAGCCAACTAGTTAGTAGTGCCTTGGGGCAGTTATCATCCTTCAGCCTTTGAAGGCTCTCAGAATATTATTGCAAGAAAGGCCCTTATAACACAAACTCCTCTCAGCTGTAAAAACAAAAGTTCCAGCTATTAGATAGTTTAAATATGCACTGAATGGTGGAAGAGGTTATGATATTTGGGCGCCTTCTAAACATTGTTCTGAGGGCCAGATTTATAGAAAATGATGGTGCATGGTGCTGCACCAAATTTGGCAGCATTGTGCACCATCATTTTCACAACACAGGGATGAGCGGTATTTAATAGAATACGGCGCCCCCCTTTGTTTCCCCCTGCGCCGCCACTAAATTTGGTGCCATGCTCCAAGCCGCCACCCTTGCACCTTATTGCAAGGATGGCTGTGTTGAGGGGGAGATTGTTTTTGTGCAGGAAGGACACCTTTCTTATTCTATGTGTGCTGCAAAATGCACAATGCAAAATGCAATTTGCAGCACACATAGAGCAAAAAAGGAGGCAAAATGAATGCCTTTCTCCTCGTTGTGCCAATCTAAAATCACCCCTGGGGTTGGGTTTAGATTTTGACGCTGCCTCAGGTGTACGAAAATTCGTTAATCTGAGGCAGTATCAAAATGCAATGTGTATTGCTGTGTGCACGCCCACAGCAACACCCATTGCACTCCCCTTCCACACAAAGTGCTGCATGTGAAGGGGACGTATTTACATGGTAGTGTTAAGCCACAAAAAGTGGCTTAACACCACCTTGTAAATAAGGCGCAGGGCATAGCGCTACCGGAGCATCACGGAAAGTGACGCTCCAGTGGCACTTGAGGCTCTTAAATATGCCCCTGAATGTTTTGGTGGTGGTCCCATTGCCCTAGGACCAGTACAGGCTGAGTTATGGGTAAAAATGTGTTGTAAATGGAATGCCTGCATAGCATTATGGGATGAGTTTCCCCGAGTGTAGTGAATATTGTAGTATTGGCTCACCCGCTGGGCAGGGAGAGCTGCTATTGAGGATTTATTCCTGGGTCAATTTCATGATATATAAAGCCACACAAAAATATGTACAAAACACACGCATGACACAACTACTTGTAATTATTGATTATGTAAAGTAAGTGCCAAGCGAGGGACAAACACGGAAAATGAGCTGCAAGCGTGAACTCGAGTGCTTACTGACAAACACAAGAGGCAGGAAACAAAGAAAAATAGTTCGTCCAAGCAACCAAAAAACATTCCAGGCGTAATTAAACTGTACTTGGCCAGTGATCCTCAGCCAGGTACAGGGAGTGACGTATCATCTGCTAAACCAGATAAGAGGCTAAAAAACAAGAGCAACACTGCTTTCAACCTGTGGTAAGCGGCAGGCAGTGGCAGGCCTATACTCCATCCAACAGGTCTTGCAGACAGCACATGTGCGCTGTCTAGGATCGACCTTAAAAAACAAAAGCAGCTATAGTTCAGCTCTAAGGAATAATTCAAAGTTATAAATCAGAGGTCAGACCAACCTAGTGTTGCCTCCTAAAGAACAAGGTAGAGTGAGCCAACAACCCTCAGGAGAGGGCTTCTTTTGTAATGCAAAATACAATGAAAATCATACTGTTGTGTGAGGGTCCCATGATTTGGATCAATCAGGTTAAATATCAAATTATATTACTCTGCACTATACCACAGATTCCCATAATGCAGTTCCCATCCCTGATTCCTCCTGACACCAAAATTGTTAGTACAAATATTGCTGCTTATTACACAAAGGCAGGCTCTCATCGATCGGTGAGACTTTGGGAAGATTAACCTCTTAGTAGAACATTGTGCTACAGAACGCTAAAGAAATGAAATATACTTTTGTAGCAGGGAAAATTACATTAAATATATTGTACTAAGTTGCTTGTGCACAAATCCTCTGTGTGCAGAGTGCAAAAAAAATATAACCACATACTGACAAGATGGCTGCAAGCGGCATCAACCATTTTGAAATCGGGGCTTACGTTCAACAATGTTAGAATAAATGCAGTTAGGTTCACATACAGGTTATCCATTGTTGTATTAGTACTATTACACATAAACCTTTCTCAGTCACAAGAACACAGACACATTCCCCTGAATGAATGTAGCTACCTCTTGAAAACTAAATATATGTTAACAAATAATTGGAAGTTTGGGGAAGCACGTTCACCCAAGCCTTGGGTGGCCAATATTTTTCTTTGGGTAATGAAAAATCTTAATTCTTAACAGCATATATTTCTTCTGGGAGAGCGTAGCTTATATACATTGAAATTAACATGAAATGTTTATGAACTAATGTGTAATAATGCCGCATAGAAAATGTATTAATATATTTTTTCTAAACGTGCGCTTGAAATGTGCCCACGGGGAGTGGCCGCCAATATATACAATGACTAATGAAACTGACTAATAATGATGAAATGTTACGTTAAAATATGATTTTGCACTAATATTAAAAGGTTATATGTTAAAGTTCTGCTAATAAATCATTAGGTCTTAGTTAGCATGAGTCGAGGCCTAGCTGGCTGGTTTCATATTAAATGTGTTTTTCTAACGTACAGTGTGCTGACTTGCTGAAGGACATGAACTCATATTTTTCTAGAGCTAGAAGATGAATGTAACTATAGTAGATCCATTCTCATGAAATTCGACTTGCTTAGTGAAACATTCTTGCTGAATGCAACAGTGTAGACTACTAGCAGGTACAAGGTTGCCTGAACCGGTACAGACAATGGAACCACTGACTAAAGATGCAAAGAAGACCACAAGAGTATGAAATCATACTGGACATTCTACCCGCTGAAGACGTCAATCATAAGGACCAATAAACTACGTGAGAACTGTTATGGGGTGACAAATTTAATGAAGTAATTGAATCCCTATTGGAGGGAGATAGTGGGGTGCAAACCCCAGACCAATGGAAAATTAGGGGACTGTACAACACAAAGGGGATAAAAACCCTTGACACAAGGAACTAAATCAGAACGGAGAGCCATTTGATTAGAGGAGGGGGAGATGCTGTTGCGAACTTTGCTATGACCCAGACACTTTGTCACTCTGCATAGAGACACTCCTGTTTAGTTCTTAAAACCATCCTTGCCTTATTTTACCCGTTTACACTTTACCTCCTTATGAGGGAAGTGCCCCTTTACCCGACTTGCTGAATTCCTGGCTGATGGCGAATCAACTGATACCCTGAGGACGAAGACTGAATCTGTTTGCTGACCCAATACTGGGGGTAACTATATGACAATGATATTGTAATTTTCTGTTTGCTTTTCCTTTCTAGGTACCAACTGCTTCTTTTGACAGAGACCATAGTTAGATGGTTTCCAAATTGGTGTTGCTAAATTGTTTTGCATGAAGCCCAACATGCCAATGCTAATTCGAGGTTAGATGAGGGGCTCACTAAACAGACACAAATAGACAAATGACTGAATCTATGCTTTGTTGAATAACGTGATAATGATACTCTGCTAAGGATAATCTATGTTGACGTCGTGCTATATTCTAATATTCGTGATTCTTGCTTTGATGAAATCTTATCAGAGTTGCCATATTGTGACTATGCTAATGTGTTTCTTGGTTTTGAGACTAATAAACTTACTAGTAGAATTGTAATCAATAGGGAATAAACTTCATATAATAGTACAAAACTGGTGTGGTTATTCATGACTGAAAGGTCATGGTGGTTTCCGAGTTTTATTAATGTCTTTGACTAATCTGAATTGTCTTATTATAGTAAATATTGATGACGTTATTGATTTATTGATTTATTGATTGACATGCTTATTAGTTATCTCGTCCTAAAGTGTCTTCAATCAGTGTCAAAAGATTCATTGGCCTAAAACGAGTCCGAAAGTGAGTAAATTAGTCATAAAGGGACGGGATATCAGTTCTGGTAGCAGAGCGACGGTTTAGGCCCTTTGGGGCCCTAGGACGAAGGACTATTGTTTAAAAGTGTTTTTCGAGATAATGCAAATAGGAGGTATGATGTGTTTCTAAAAAATCCCCATGACTTTCCCGGAATCTCGGAGCCTGCCTAAGTGAGTTGGGTATGTTCTTGGCATTTTAGCATGTGTGGTGTAGAATTTTAATCTTGCTCAGCTTATGCATATTGCAGGTGATTTGTGAAGTTTGTATGAATTTAGGTCTGGTAATGTTGTTTTAGTAGGAGTGGGCGTACTCTGCAGTATGAGAGTAGGGAAGTCGGCGAACTTCATGTGAGTGTGGCGCTTTGTGCTCAAACAAATTATCCATGTGGATGTTGGTGATGTACGGACCCGTCGTGGTCTAAGACTCCAGAGTATATTAACAAGTGTAGGAGACACTTGGGTTTATGTTGTAATTTGTGAGGTTTAATAGGTCAATCGGACGTGGTTGACAAGTCGAGTTTGAGTCAAATTGTGTGAGTGAAACCTTTGCTGGAGATTTGGCAAGTTCTAAAGTGCACTAGAACGAGCAATTGACAAGTCGAGAGTAGGATTTGCGGGTCGAATTCTGCTTGCAAGTGCGGGAGCTGAGAAGGAGAGAGTAGCAGCCGAGGCTTCAAGTGAAATCTCTGTAAAGTTCTGAAGCAATTGTGTTACCCTTCCTGTAGTAAACCGGCAAATTTGGGTTTTTGTTGTTAAAAGTGCTTGCAATATATTGCATTAGTTTTGTGTGAGGAGGACAAGCCGCAAGATTTTGTCAGCCGCAGAGTGTGTGAGTGTGACGTCAGTGGTGCCGCGCTGGGATAGGTCAGTTGCTGAGAGGGGTCGCGCACGGATTGGCAGCCGTCTGTGAGAGGCAATAGGTTGAGAAAGGTGAATGAAGGGTGTTCTGGGAGTTAAAGTCACTTCCTGATTAGGTTCTAAACAAAATAAAAGACGCAAAAATGAAGTTTTTCAAGGCTCTAAAGAGTGCTTTGAGGGGAGATACATACATTACAGCGAGTGTGGGGGAGCCTACACCGCCTGGGGGTACTCCAGCTTATATCGTAATGGAGGAGAAGGGAGTCGCGCCATGTCTTTGGATAAAACAGTGGTGCAAATTGACAGAAAAGGAAGGATGTTTGGCGTTTCCGGAATACGGAACGTTTAATGTAAGAATTTTGGAGAATTTGAGAATGATGTTAAGTGTACAAAAACCGACTCCGAGACCAGCTCAGTATGAGGCATTAGCAATCTGGGATTTGATGGCCATACGACAGAGACAGCAGAAATTTGAAAGGAGAATGAAAAGGGCAGAAAAGACTTTAGCTGAGGCTAGATGGGATAATGAGAGCAGGATATGGAGAAGGGGAATAGTTGACGGACTTAAAATGTTTCCGGCAATAACACAAGAAGACGAGACACAGGGAAAGAAAGCCACTTGTAAGACAGACAAGGGCTCTAGTAAGCCAAAGGAGTCTCAGAGGTCTTGGGTAGATGCAGATGATTCAGACGATGAAGAGTTTCTTAATCAGTTGTTACATGATCGCCCGCCACCATATGCCATAAATGATAACGTACAGAGCACTAGTGTGAGTTCTGAAGACCCGGCACAAAATAAGGGCATCTCAAATACAGTGCAGACAAGTGATACAGTTTTGATACAGAATGGTGTCAGTGTACCCACTGTGCCAGACACACAGATACAGTTGCAGCCACCACAGATTCAAAGGATTTATCTTGATGTTCCAGTATTGGAAACAACTACGAGTCTGATGGTGCTGTCTGATCCGATATACACAAGATCAAAGTTAGTTCAGATTGAGCCAACTCCGCAATTGCTGCCCCAGCCGCAGCAACAGCTGGTTCCGAGTTACAGTACAGTTGCGGGACCGCAGTCAATAGCTACAGCACCAATGATGAATCAAGCTATGGGAGTTAATGCTCCACAGGTTTGGGGGTTGGTCAGTCCCCAGCTGCTATATCATTGCCAATTACTGTTGGTCCACCAGTACCGCTGTATGCGCAAGGTAAGCCTGGCGTATGTGATCAGGGAGTAATGACCGAAGAGGCAATAAGAGGAGGGTTCACAGGAACTTCTCAAGGAATTACACCAAGAGAACAGACAGCAGAAGGATCTAGGTCCTTGTTAGATTTTAGTCCGATTGGGGTTCCTTTGGAGACAATGAGGCAAGCAGGGATGGGAACGCTAACCCCACAGATAATGAGTACAAATACGACACAGACGCCAATGGTGCAGTCTGGAAATATTTTGTTGCAAGGCTTAACAGCGCAACAATTGAACGAGTGGTTAGACAAACTCAATACTCCGCAGACTACTACAGTGACCGCAGAGAGGTCAGAAAGGGAAGAATACTTGAATTTTGTGAGACTGGGTGTAGAAGCCATGTAGCTAGTGGAAGGGACAATGGGGGTGAACAGATTAGAATCATACACGGAAGCAAAATTGAGGTATCTGTGCCCCAAAATAACCAAGGAAGTGAGCAGGGTGCATCAGAGGTTGGCAAACCTGGCGGAAAAATACGACATAGATATTGAGATTACTAAATATTTGAAAAGAAGTTATAGATTAGACTTTGAGCCTAAAGATTTCGAGCACATGAGATCTACCAGAATGAAAGCACATCTTAAAGAAAAATACTGCATAGTGCTCAAATTTGGGGAGCCTTAGAGAAGTGGGAAGGCAGATGGGAAAAGAAGAGAGATAAAGAGAAAGGAGATGGTCCTGAACCAAAGCATGCTAAAGCCCCACCGGACACGGGGACAATAAAAATGTTACCAATGAGAGAAACAGCCGGAGGGGTTCTAGTCCATGTACTGTGGTCTAGGGGTGACATTCTGTCATCCACAAATGATTATCCCAGGTTGAGAGAAAAGCCAATAGAATGGTACCAGCAGACGGACAGATTTGTGAAGCTTGCAAAATGTCTCTGGGAGGACTTGAATACCCTGTTTGAAATTATAGTTCCACCTGACTTATGGCTTGAGTGCAAGAGGGGAGTAGATTGGCCGACAGAGGAACCGGCAAAGTATAAGGTGACTGGAGCACCATCTGCAGAAGTGATGAGGTATTACCATAAAGTGATTGAGTTTTTGAAGCAGAAAGTGTCGCCAAAAGTAACTGATTGGCAGAAAATCGATCGAAAATCACAGGAGGCCAAAGACTCGATTCATGCTTACTATGAGAGATTGTTGAAAGCATTTAAACACTACAGTGGCACTGAGGTCATTGAGCCGAAAGACATGAATCATCTTGTGTTCAGGTTTGTTGAAGGGCTGTGACCAGAGTTTAGCCAGATGATTAAGAATAATTTGATCTGTTGGCAAGCAAAGCCGATTGATGAGGTGTTGCAGTATGCGAAATACTGTAGTGACGAGATTGAGTTGAAGCAGAGAAAGTTGAAAGAAAAGGTGATGGTGATGCAGATTAAGGCAGTGCAAGCAGGGATGCAGGGGAACGGAATACAGCAGGTGGTACAGCAGCAACCGCAGGGGAATGGAATGTCTCAGGCACAACCGAGAGGTCGAGGTGGAGGAGATTTTGTGAACCATGGTCCAGACTTGAATACTGTTGTGGTTCAAAATGATGTGCAGGGGATGAAAAAGGTGTCACCACGCCACGCATGTGGGGGTGAGGGGCATTGGAAGCGGGAATGCCCAATGGTGGTGCAGGATGGTGTTGTTCAACAAAGCAATGATGTCAGTACATTTCAAAATGTGAGGGGTCCAAAAATGAGGGGTCAAAATCAGAATTTCCCGAATAACATGGTGCAGATGCAGGGTCTCCAACCTGTGCAACAGATGCAAATGCCGTGTGTTCAACCAGCACAAATGCAGCAGGCACAGCAGCAGATTCCTATGGTACCTAGACAGCAAATGCAGATACCATTAGCTCCAATGGGACAGCAACAGGTGATGCTTCTTCAACAGGTCACAGGTCAAACAATGAGTCAAAATAACACAGTACAACAGTTCCCATTGCGTGGTGAGGATGGAATAAACGATGAATGGTCGGATGATTGTTCAGACAGTGAGGAGTGCAGGCTTGCAGCTTCCCTAGAAGTAGACCAGAGGGGACCCTATGTAGAGAGAAAGGTGATGGGCCATAAGGTTCCGTTCCTAGTTGATACAGGAGCTACACGCTCTACAGTCAGAAGTGCAGAGGTTCCGAAATTACCACTTTCGGGGCGTACCATAAGGGTGGTAGGAGTAGAAAATCAGTTCCTGACAAATCCGATTACAGATCTGGTCCAAGCTGAAATTGGCAACTTCCAGGGATTACATAAATGTGTAGTCTGTGATTTGAGTCTCGTATCCCTACTGGGAAGAGACTTATTGTGCAAAACAAGGTGTTCAATTACCTGTTCCAATGAAGGGATTGAGGTGCAGACAAACAGTGATGATGAGGGAGATGATGGTCAGTTTCCAGAGTTAGAGATGGAGACTGCAAATGAGGAATACCCTTTGTTAACCCTATTCCCAATGCTTACAGTAACTGACTTACCACCTGAATTGCAGGGAACAGTGACAGAGAAAGTGTGGGACCTGACAGGAAAGGAAGTAGGACTAATAAAAGGAGTAGAACCGGTTAAGGTAGAGGTAAAGCCAAATGCAGTGTTTCCCCAGGTACCGCAGTACCCCATGGCACAAGATGTCCTCATTCAGGTAGAGCAAATAATTGCAGACTTTGTGAAGCAAGGGGTGCTGAAAGAAGTGCTGAGTAGCCCATGTAATTCACCAATAATGGGTCTGAAAACCCCTTGTGGGAAAGCTCGAATTGTGCAAGACTTGACGAAAATAAACGAGATTGTGGTAAAATGTTGCCCCATAGTGCCAAATCCAGCTGTGATCATGTTTCAGGTTCCGTGTGATGCAGAGTGGTTCACCGTTGTGGACCTGTCTCAAGCATTCTTTTCGGTGCCTCTTCATGAGGATAGCCAATTTCTCTTCAGTTTCAAATTCCTGGATAAGGTTTACAGTTAGTGCAGAATTCCTCAAGGGTTTTCTGAGTTGCCTTCCATCTTCAATCAGATATTGAAAAAGGATTTGGAGTCATTAGAACTGCCTTTCAGTTCGACTTTAGTACAGTACATTGATGACTTGTTAATTGCGTCCAGAACAAAAGATGACTGCAGGTATGACACAATTGCCTTACTGAACCATTTGGGAAAGAACAGCCATAAAGTGTCTCCAAAGAAGCTGCAATACTGTTAGAAAGAGGTGAAGTACTTAGGTCACCTGATTGAGAAAGGGTTGAGAAAAATATCCAAGGAAAGGGTGACAGCTATACTGCAAATGAATCCCCCGACAACAAAAAGAGATGTTAGCATGTTTTTGGCATGGTGGGCTACTGTCGTCAGGGAATTCCCAACTTCTCGATTATCTCTAAACCATTGGTGAGATTGACTGTTGCTTCTAGATCTCCCAAATTTGCAATGTCTCCTGCCCTCGAAATATATAAATCTCACGCTGGGGGGGGGGCTCTATATGGTGCAGAGCTTTGGGGCCACTGCAACTTGGTGAATCTGGCAAGGGCAGAAAATCTGTTTCTGAAAATGCTGCTAAAAGTTCCCTCCAGCACTCCATCTCTGCCCATTCGAATGGATTTAAACCTTTTTTCAATTACGCAGATTTCAGCCTTAAGGCCCCTGTTGTTTTGGATCCGGCTATGGTCAACAGACGCCCTCATTCCATTTCGATGTGGGCTTCTTAAATTGGTGGGCCGCAATCCTATTATTAAAAACAAATGGTGCGCCTATGTCGAACGGTCCTTAACTCACCTTGGTTTAGGGTCCTATTGGCAGGATCCTTCCTCCATTCCTAAAAATGCTGTGCAGTTGCTGAAGGATGCTTTTTGGCATAATATCCAGACTGTTCAATTTGCTAAGATTGTCCCGTTGTCTATGTCTGATAGTTACTTATCAGTCAAATGCCATTACGAATTTGAGCCCTTTATGGATGCAGTACTTTCTCCATTCGCACGTGCCCTTTTTATCAGATTTAGAATAGGGTCCCTCCCTTTGTGCTCTCTAACGTATAAATGGTCCAGCTCCACCAATAGATCTAAGTTGTGCACGATGGGTTGCAAAAATGATGAGTCTGTTTCACATGTTCTTTTCCACTGTCATGCATACTATAAACAAAGAGCTCTTTGGATCACCCCCCTATGCAAACACATAGGTGTCAGGACCTGTTTACATGCTGAAAGAATTTTAAAATCTGATTAATCTGTCCAGATAGTTTTACCAGTGGCAAAATTTCTTGAATCAATCTGGCGCCTTAGATTAGCAATTTTAAAGAATAAGACTGGGTAGCTAATTCTTAGATTTATTTATGTATATTTATTGAACTTCGATGCATGATCTTAGCTGATATTTGTAGCATTATAGGTATTGTTTCTCCATATTACTGATTATTTATAGATCTTGGGAATCGGTCTCTTGCTGAGTGGAACTTTTTATCATTGGAGACATATATTTCATATTTATTTTGTCATGATTTTAATCTAATCAATTTTCCTAACTTTTTTATTGTGTTTTTATCTCTAGTGTTTTTTTATGATTTGTTGTGTATTGTACTTTTATGGTATGTTTCTACTTACCGAAATAAAGTAAAATGAAATGACTGTTAAGGAAGTTCAGGATGGCCCAGGTGCCATAACCATGTCCGAGAAAGAGATGAAGGCATTCATGGAATTGAGGGAAAGCATGTGCAGGGCACCAGCTTTAGGTATGCCTGATTACACAAAGCCTTTTGTACTGTTTTTTCATGAACGTGATGCTTGTTCTTTGCCTGTCCTGACACAGGTCCATGGAGGTGCAAACCGACCAGTAGCATATTTTTCTGCTACTTTGGACCCGGTCGCAGCAGCCTTACCAGGTTGTTTGCGTGCAGTTGCAGCAGTTGGTCAAAGCCTCACTCAATGTGAAGGTATAGTGATGGGACATCCTTTAACAGTAATGGTCCCACATTCAGTTGAAATTCTGTTAACCCGAACCAAGACGCAGCATATGACAAAAGCAAGGTTGACCAAGTACGAGACAATTATACTAGGGTCACCTAATGTATCCCTTAAGAGATGTACTGTATTGAACCCGGCAACTTTACTTCCTATTGAAAATGCAGACATTGATGATGCAGAGGAAGTAGAACATGATTTTCTTGAGGTAACAGATCTGTGCACCAAACCGAGACCTGATATTAAAGATACCCAACTGGAAGAAACTGATTACATTATTTTTGTTGATGGTTCATGCCTGAGAGACGCAGTAGGAGTGCTGAGAGCTGGATATGCCGTGTGTACAATCACTGGTATCTTAGAAGGTTCCTGGCTCGAAAGAGTGTACTCCGCTCAAGTGGCTGAATTAATTGCTCTTACTAGGGCATGCCACGCAGCTGAAAATCTGAAAGTCACTATCTATACTGACAGCAGATACGGATTTGGAATTGTACATGATTTTGGCCAATTATGGTCACAGAGGGGTTTCATGACCTCTTCTGGTTCTCCAGTGAAAAATGATGAAAAGATTAAGGATTTGTTGCACGCGATTCAGTTACCTCTTGAAATTGCTGTGGTGAAATGCAATGCTCATGTTAAATCACAAGATTTTGTGTCAATGGAAAATGGATATGCAGATCAAGTCGCAAGGTTTTGTGCATTGAACTGTATATCGTTTCGAGATCAGTGGGAATTGTTACCTGAAACTGATAATGAGACATGCCTAAACTTTGCATTAAGGGTGGTTGACATATTAGATGAGCTAACATCACTGCAGGGACGGGCTAGCAAAGAGGAGAAACGCTCCTGACAGAGAATGCAATGTGTACAGAGGTCTGGTGACTTATGGGTTTCAGAAGAGGGAAAAATGGTTTTGCCAAACAGTCTTTTGTCACAATTTGCGAGGTTTTACCATGGTCAAGCACATGTTGGGAGAGATGCAATGATCAGGTTATTCAAAATCGATTGTTTCAATCCAAAATTCAGACACGCTGCAGAAGTCATCTGCCACAGGTGCATCATCTGTCAGCAGATGAATGTGGGGAAAGGGACTGTGGTGAATATGAGCCACGTTGGGAGAGCAGGAGGTCCATTTAGCAGGATGCAGATGGATTTTATTGAAATGCCTGTGTGTGGAGGATTGAGGTACGTGTTGGTGATTATGTGCATTTTCAGCCACTATATTGAAGCTTACACTACACGTAGGAATGACAGTCTCACAGTAGCAAAGTTGCTGCTTAGGGAGTTAATACCACGTTTCGGGTTCCCGATCTCTTTAGAATCAGATGGGGGCAGACACTTTGACAATGAGATGATTAGGCTCTTGTGTGCCGCATTAAACATTGAGCAGAAGCTGGATTGTAGTTATCGCCCTGAAGCAACAGGACTAGTGGAGCAGATGAATGGTACCTTGAAGTCGAGAATGGCAAAAATGTGTGCAGCTACCAATTTGAAGTGGCCAGATGCATTGCCCTTAGTGCTGATGTCAATGAGAAACACACCTGACAGGAAAACAGGACTGTACCCTCATGAAATTCTAATGGGGCGAGCTATGAGATTACCCGCAGCACCTGCAAATGCTCTTGTGAATATCACAGATGATATGGTGTTGGACTACTGCAAGGGTCTGGCTGACGTGGTCCACTCTTTCTCTCACCAAGTGGAGGCTACCACATTGCCACCGATAAGTGATCCAGGTCACACCCTGAAAGCCGGTGACTGGGTTGTTGTCAAGAAACACGTGAGGAAGTCGTGTCTGGAGCCACGTTGGAAGGGGCCATATCAAGTAATACTGACAACTACTACTGCTGTGAAATATGCAGGTCTTCCAAATTGGATACATGCCAGTCACACAAAGAAGGTGACGTGTCCAACTGATGAGGAACTTGAAGTGTCCACAACAACAGCTGCAGAGAAGGAAGTCTCAGGGCCGGAGAGTATTCAAAGGGGAACTGAGATGGAAGGAGAACCCGCTGAGGACAGCTTTATCACTCAAAACGAGTTCCAAAGGGGTGACGGTGAGCCTATCTCAGTTGAGGTAACAAGGGAACCGACACAAAGAGACGTTCTCCCAGAAGCAGATGGATACGGGTTTGAAGTTTAGCCCATAACAGACCCTGAAGGTGAAGGGAGTGAGACAGAGGGAAGTCGAGGTGTTCTGACTCCTCCTGAGCTGCTTGCAGAGCCATCAAGAGAAAACACCATTGCACAAGAGGAGGGCGCTGTTCAACGTCCTGAAAGGCCAAGCAGGAAGAAAACACTTAAAGGAGATAATTGGCCGGAGCCAGAAGCTGCAGGAGAGAAAGTGATCCCTAATGAAACAATAGAGGAAGAAGTTGACACAACCAGGAAGGAAGATCTTAGTGAAGGAGAGTTACAGGGTGACCGCAAATTAAAAAGAAAGAGAGTTGCAAACAGAAGGTACGCAGGTCCTGAATGGGCGTATGCAACATCAGCTGAATGGCAACAAGAATCCTTCGCATTCTGTTTTGATTGAAAGGTTCCAGGTCAATACTACGGCACCTGAATTAAAACTTTAGAAAGAGACTGTGTTAAATTGAAATTGAAAATTGAAGGCTGAAAAGCTGAAAAAGAGACTGATAAATTACTGGATGTGACACTGTTAACCTGAATTGACTCTGAAAAACCGATTACGACAAGCTGCTAACCTGATTTGACAAAGGGGTCCTGGAGTGAGTGAATGCTGTAAATACTCGCAGAGAGAGAGAGAGACTTTGAACAGAAAAAAAAGAAAAAAAAAGAAGTTTTTATATCGTCCTCAAGTTGATTGTTTGCTTTGCATTATTCTGCTTTCTGATTCTTTACAGATCATGAGTTACACTGGAGATACTAGTAATAAGGGTAGGATGTGTGGTTGGTTGAGTGCTATTCTGGGTATTGTGTGTGCAATAATAATTATAGGTGTGGTTGTGCGAATGCCATTGGTGGATAAGAAAGTGACTAACAATGCTTCAAATCCTGAGACTGCTACACTAACACCATGGGAGAGGTTTGAGCAGGATACAAAATACTTGCATGAGGGAACTAATTCAAAAGGGGAACTCTCTACTAATGTCTTCTATCGCTTGTTGAATGAGCATGTTGACACAATGGATGCGAAGAATTGCTATGTGTGCACAAAGATTCCTTCATCAGTACAAGAAGGGGTTACTTATCATAGTCTGCCACTAGCCTAAGGGATGAGCTGTAGTTTGCTATTAACAAGATTCTATGATCAAGAACATGTTCAAGACTTGTCCAACTGATGAGGAACTTGAAGTGTCCACAACAGCAGCTGCAGAGAAGGCAGTCTCAGGGCCGGAGAGTATTCAAAGGGGAACTGAGACGGAAGGAGAACCCGCTGAGGACAGCTTAGTCACTCAAAACGAGTGCCAGATGGGTGACGGTGAGCCTATCTCAGTTGAGGTAACAAGGGAACCGACACAAAGAGACGTTCTCCCAGAAGCAGACGGATACGGGTTTGAAGTTGAGCCCATAACAGACCCTGAAGGTGAAGGGAGTGAGACAGAGGGAAGTCGAGGTGTTCTGACTCCTCCTGAGCCGCTTGCAGAGCCATCAAGAGAAAACACCATAGCACAAGAGGAGGGCGCTGTTCAACGTCCTGAAAGGCCAAGCAGGAAGAAAACACTTAAAGGAGATAATTGGCCGGAGCCAGAAGCTGCAGCAGAGAAAGTGATCCCTAACGAAACAATAGAGGAAGAAGTTGACACAACCAGGAAAGAAGATCTTAGTGAAGGAGAGTTACAGGGTGACCGCAAATTAAAAAGAAAGAGAGTTGCAAACAGAAGGTACGCAGGTCCTGAATGGGCGTATGCAACATCAGCTGAATGGCAACAAGAATTCTTGGCATTCTGTTTTGATTGAAAGTTTCCAGGTCAATACTACGGCACCTGAATTAAAACTTTAGAAAGAGACTGTGTTAAATTGAAATTGAAAATTGAAGGCTGAAAAGCTGAAAACGAGACTGATAAATTACCGGATGTGACACTGTTAACCTGAATTGACTCTGAAAAAACGATTACGACAAGCTGCTAACCTGATTTGACAAAGGGGTCCTGGAGTGAGTGAATGCTGTAAATACTCGCAGAGAGAGAGAGAGACTTTGCACAGAAAAAAAGAAAAAAATAAGTTTTTATATCGTCCTCAAGTTGATTGTTTGCTTTGCATTATTCTGCTTTCTGATTCTTTACAGATCATGAGTTACACTAGAGATACTAGTAATAAGGGTAGGATGTGTGGTTGGTTGAGTGCTATTCTGGGTATTGTGTGTGCAATAATAATTATAGGTGTGATTGTGGGAATGCCATTGGTGGATAAGAAAGTGACTAACAATGCTTCAAATCCTGAGACTGCTACACTAACACCATGGGAGAGGTTTGAGCAGGATACAAAATACTTGCATGAGGGAACTAATTCAAAAGGGGAACTCTCTACTAATGTCTTCTATCGCTTGTTGAATGAGTATGTTGGCACAATGGATGCGAAGAATTGCTATGTGTGCACAAAGATTACTTCATCAGTACAAGAAGGGGTTACTTATCATAGTCTGCCACTAACCTAAGGGGTGAGCTGTAGTTTGCTATTAACAAGATTCTATGATCAAGAACATGTTCAAGACTTCTATTCTAACTTAGATGTAGTGTTTTCCTTTGTGCCTGTGATTGAGTTTCTTAATAAATTAGCTAAAGAACACAGCATAAAATTAGTTAGGGGTTTCTTTGAGCCGCCACTGACATTTGGGACAGCTTATGAGCACCGCAATAATCTAACCTGCTTACTAACACCTGTAGAAAAGAGCTTCTTAGATCACACTGATGACAGACGGAAAGCATTAAAGGAAAGGCTGGAAAAGGGATTAGAAAAACGCACGCTTGCAAATGATCATGCTTACACTGCAATAAAGACACAGGGCAAATTAGCTATAGATGCATTACACGTAGGAAGGCTTTGTATATAGAGGCCAAAATCTGAGCATGACACTTTATTTGTGGGAACGAGTGAATGCAGGCATGTGTTTTTGTTTCAGAGTAAATGGACATTCATGTTAAATGGACAGGATCCAGCGATCCCTGGGATCTATTATATATGTGGGCTTAATGCTTATTACTGTCTTCCAAAGGGATGGTATGGGACATGTTATTTAGGAATAGTTTTCCCAAAGATCTATCAAATTGATGACTTAAAGCAAATTCCTAAAATGTCTGAATTACAACATACTAGACATAAGAGAAAGACAGCGGGTGCAGTCGTTGGTGACATATTTGGAGCCATAATTCCTTCAGTGGGGGTTATCTTAAACTCCATAAAGATTTGAAAGTTGTCTACTATTGTGGATAACATGCTGACAAACTTCACAGGGGCTATACTCCTGATGGATACTGAACTTGCTGCGGAAAGAGTTATGACTCTTCAAAACCGGCATGCTTTAGACATTCTTTTAGCAAAGAGTGGCGGAGTCTGTAAGATGCTTAATGAGCGCCATTGTTGTGCATTCATTCCTGACAATAGTAAAAAGATTAGAGGTATGCTTACTAACCTAACAAGAGATAGTGCAGATTTGAAGGAGCTGAAGGAACCTGGAGTCTGGGAAAAAGTTGGGAAAGGAATTACCAAAGTAGGGAATTGGTTTAGTAGTATTTGGAACGGGGTTCTTGCCAAAATAATAGGGGGTATATTGATTGTCCTGACTTGTCTGTTTGGACTATGGTTATCCTGCAAAATTAATAAAAGAATTAAAAGAGGTTTGGCAAAATGTAATAAAAGAAAGGAAGAAAAAGAAAAAGAGAAAATGTTCAAAGAAATTTGGGAAAGATCACTTAGGGAGGAAGAAATTGAGATGCGTAACCTAAAGAAAATGAAAGGTTGTGAAGGGAAAGGTTTTGTGTGATGACAAGTGTCATCAGAGGAGGGACTGGGAGAGCGTAGCTTATATACTTAGAAATTAACATGAAATGTTTATGAACTAATGTGTAATAATGCCGCATATAAAATGCATTAATATATTTTTGCTAAACGTGCGCTTGAAATGTGCCCACGGGGAGAGGCCGCCAATATATACAATGACTAATGAAACTGACTAATAATGATGAAATGTTATGTTAAAATATGATTTTGCACTAATATTAAAAGGTTATATGTTAAAGTTCTGCTAATAAATCATTAGGCCTTAGTTAGCATGAGTCGAGGCCTAGCTGCCCGGTTTCCTATTAAATGTGTTTTTCTAACGTACAGTGTGCTGACTTGCTGAAGGACATGAACTCGTATTTTTCCAGAGCTAGAAGATTAATGTAACTGTAGTAGATCTGTTCTCATGAAATTCGACTTGCTTAGTGAAACATTCTTGCTGAATGCAACAGTGTAGACTACTAGCAGGTACAAGGTCGTCTGAACCGGTACAGACAATGGAACCACTGACTAAAGATGCAAAGGAGACCACGAGAGTATGAAATCATACCGGACATTCTACCCGCTGAAGACGTCAATCATAAGGACCAATATACTATGTGAGAACTGTTATGGGGTGACAAATTTATTGAAGTCATTGAATCCGTATTGGAGGGAGATAGTGGGGTGCAAACTCCAGACCAATGGAAAATTAGGGGACTGTACAACACAAAGGGGATAAAAACCCTTGACACAAGGAACTAAATCAGAACGGAGAGCCATTTGATTAGAGGAGGGGGAGATGCTGTTGCAAACTTTGCTATGACCCAGACACTTTGTCACTCTGCATAGAGACTTTGTTGTTTGGTTCTTAAAACCATCCTTGCCTTATATTGCCCGTTTACACTTTACCTCCTTATGAGGGAAGTGCCCCTTTTACCCGATTGCTGAATTCCTGATGGCGAATCAACTGATGTCCTGAGGACGAAGACTGAACCTGAATGCTGACCCAATACGGAGGGTAACTATATGACAATGAAACTGTAATTGTCTGTTTTCTTTTCCTTTCTAGGTACCAACTGCTTCTTTTGACAGAGATCATAGTTAAATGTTTTCCAAATTGGTGTTGCTAAATTGTTTTGCATGAAGCCCAACATGCCAATGCTAATTCGAGGTTAGATGAGGGGTTCACTAAACAGACGCAAATAGACAAATGACTGAATCTATGCTTTGTTGAATAACGTGATAATGATACTCTGCTAAGAATAACCTATGTTGACGTCGTGCTATATTCTAATATTCATGATTCTTGCTTTGATGAAATCTTATCAGAGTTGCCATATTGTGACTATGCTAATGTGTTTCTTGGTTTTGAGACTAATAAACTTATTAGTAGAATTGTAATCAATAGGGAATAAACGTCATATAATAGTCCAAAACTGGTGTGGTTATTCATGACTGAAAGGTCATGGTGGTTTCTGAGTTTTATTAATGTCTTTGACTAATCTGAATTGTCTTATTATGGTAAATATTGAAGACGTTATTGACTTATTGATTGACATGCTTATTAGTTATCTCGTCCTAAGGTGTCTTCAATCAGGGTCAAAAGATTCATTGGCCTAAAACGAGTCCCAAAGTGAGTAAATTAGTCATAAAGGGACGCAATATCACTTCTTTCATAGACAAAAGAGGCTGCCCTTGTTTTCAAGTTATTAACAGACAAAACATGCACCTTCTAACTGGGTCAGGCCTACATAAGCAGGGAATTAAACGTACAAAACGCTTGCATTGCCCCTCGAGATTTCCCTTGCTTCAACATGACATGTATTAAAAAACACATGCATTGCTTTGCTCTCCATTAACACAGTATACCAGACTTAGGAGCATTTTTGCAGTTCACCTTAATGATAATTTACAGAAAAATTGTGATTAGTGGTTTTCTGTTAAAAGCCATATTTTGCCAAAGCCAAACTGAATTTGTATTTCTGCAGTGACCCGGTGGTAGAAGATTGGCAGTTGCACTGAATTTCAATAGCACCCCGGGTGCTGAATGTGCCTCCATCTATTAGAGGGAATTGTTCCAGTAGCATAGCAATTCATTTGTTTTGACGTAAAATTTAACAAAAACAACAAAAACAAAAGATGGGTTTTGTATGCAGATGCGTGCACAGTAAATAAAGAAATATGACAAAAGATTGTGATGATACAGTGCAATTATTCGGCTAAAAATAGTAATACCTGTATTCAATAGAAGCAATACCTGGGAGGGGTAATGATACTCCTAGAAAGCAATACCATGAAGTGAAACTAACTTACTCCCCTGGGCGATGCAAGACATGATTGATGTTGTATCAAAAACTTAACTGAGGGGTCTCACCTGAACTACTGAATTTTTGAAAGGGGCCAAACCAGTACCAGCTCTAAGAATACTGTAAACACTATTTAATCAGACATCCGCGCTGTCAACTGATCTAAAGAGCAATGCTTTTAAAACCTGTACTACTGGCTTATTTAATCTTGCTAATGCTTACTCTTGCTAATGCTTACTCCCATTCTTGTGGTTCCTCAGTGTAGGGTCTTCCCCAGCCTGGTACTGATATATGACTAGGCCACTGATAGAGCTATGAATCACACCTCTTTTTTTTTTTTATACATCTTTTTATTGAATTACTCAAATGCTCGGAATACAGCTCATGTCAACATCACAATATGGATAACAAGTTGCCTTCAGATGATAAGGGTAGAGTATTTCAAATTCGTACTTCTGCTAGTTGTGTCCATTACTGTTCATCTAAATCACACCTCTTTATTCCTCTGCGTGTACCCCGTAGGAGTACTCAGGGAGTCGGAATGCTTTGGTTCTAAATTATGCAAGACACGACATTTCCCCCTCTGTTAAATGAAAACTTGCAATTTTTTTTATAAACCATGAGAAAGACACAAATATCTACATATATAAAAACATCTACAACTATATCTCTTCAATTAATCAACTTGTTGCTTTGATCTGTCGACCCAGTCTGGTTACTGGAAAATGGTTGTCTTCAATGTTGGAAATTGCCAATGATGGTAAGGACTCAGCAACAGCCATTTAATTTTCTAAATCAGTCTTTCTTTCACCATCTCGAGTTGAAGACCAATGCAACCCAGGCCTGAACTTAGAAGAGTCTCTAATAAGGGACTTCCCATGTCATTGGGCAGTCACCATGTGTTCTTTGGTAGACACTACTTGAAAAGGTTTGGCATTGTAAGAAGTATCAGATTTTCTTTTCTGTAACTGTTAAGCAATCACGAGATTTTCTGAATGAGAGGCCTTTCATATGTTGCCTCCTATCTGCATACACTTTCATTTTCTGTTTTTGAACCAAGTACTTTGTATGAATCAGGTTTTCAGTATTACCTCTTTCTGTGGTCCACCTCTTTCTGTGGGGTATCATGTTTGCCATTGCTCTCCTGAACATCCAAGTCACAGGACTTTCACCTGTGGTTGAGTTGAGTGTTGAACGACACGCTCATAAAGTAGAGTTCAGTACTGTTTTTAGACTAAGCTTCTCAAGATTTGCATGCTGCATTGCCTTCTTTAGCGTATTCATAAAACGTTCAACAAGTCCTTGGCCTTTTAAATTCTTTGCTGTTGAATGCTGGATCATTGTCAGACCTAACAATGGCTGGCTAACCCCATGTTACAAAGATGCCATCAGGTTATTTGATTACTCTCTTATCTGTCATGGATGAGAGATCTCCAACCAAAGGAAAAGGTAAATATTCATCTACTAGCACCATTAAATGATGTCCATTGTCAAGTGGACCAAACAAATCAATGGCTATTCTCTACCAGACATGTTTAGGGAGTTATGACATGTTCAGTGAATGTTGCATGACTTTGGTTGACATGCAATTGCAAATGTGACAGACCTTGAGTTCCTTTTCAACTCTTTCATCTAGGTATGGAAGTCAAACTCAGTCTTGGAGAGCTCTCTTTGTCGCAACAATACCACAATGTTCTTCATGAGTCACTTCAATCACCTTTTTTCGTAGACTCTCCGGAATCTGAATTCTCACTCTTCACAGAATAACTCCTTCCTGATTTATGAACAATTCATCTTTGACAATCTTGTACTTGTGATATTCACCAACATTATTGAGAGGATGAACATTCTCGAGACCATTTAAAGGAAATATTTTTCTTTGTTAACTCTTGTTAGCAATGGGGTCTATGGTTGGTAGTCAGGTTACCCCCTGTCTAAGCAAGGACCCTAGCTCTAGTCGGGGTAAAGAAGAACCACCCTCAGCTAACCACCGCTCACCCCCTTGGTAGCTTGGCATGAGCAGGCAGGCTTAACTTCAGAAGTAATGTGTCAAGTATTTGTACCAACACACAGAGTAACCCAGTGTAACCACTACAAAATGACACAACACAGGTTTGAAAAAATAGGTAATATTTATCTAAACAAAACAAGACCAAAACGATAAAAATCTGACAAACACAAGTCAAGTTATGAATTTTCAAAATAATAAGAGTCTCAATACATAGAAAACAGTGAGAACGCTGCTATTGCACAAAAGTACCTGGGTAGAGTCAAAATAATGCCACACGGGCGAGTGTGTCGGAAAAGGCTAGCAATGCATTGATTTCTCACTCTCAAACAAAACCGTGCATTGTTCCTTCTCCGGTTGGGTTGGCGTGCGTCGTTTCTTCTCTCCAGCAAAAGAGAGATGCGTCGATCCTAGTAGGGCATCTCGGGTAAGGGCAGGCTTTGCATTGATTTTCCACGCCCAGCGATGTTGCGTTGAAATCTGGTTGCACGGTGTCAAGAAACTGCCCTGCGTGGGGGCTTGCATCGTCAACAGCAACCGTTGCGGGTGTTACATAAAATTCACACACGGAACACTTACACTTAAGCAATGGTCAGCAGTGGTAAAGTGTCCGGAGCAAACAAAACAGCAAAAACAGAGTCCAGCACACAAAAGCAACCTGTCAAGTAGAGGCAAAAAGTTAGGGGAGACGATGCCAATGATGCCAAGCCTAACAACTCTCATAATGGAGAACTGACAGTGGCAAAATCCTATATGCATCGTGAACAGTAGCTGGCCATTCCAAGAAACAAAGGTACCATTGAAACATCTTGTGGGGGCTCAGTATTTGTCAAAACTTGTACTTTTGCAAGATCACATGACATGCCCCCATCAGAAAAGTTATGTCCAAATAATTTCAATTTTGTCTCATTGAACTCACACATTTCTGTGTTTAGAGTCAAACCTGTATCAATGACTAATTGGCATACTTGTGTGGGGGCTCTATCGTGCTTCTACTGTGCAGCGCCAAAAACTAGTATGTCAACGCCATAGTTAAAGGCATTCACAACAGGTTGTATTTTGCGTCGTATGATGTCTTGGAAAAGTTCTGCAGCTGATGGCACGCCAAAATTAGGTCTCTTGTATCTAAATGAACTAACATGTATACAAAGTTTGAAATATATCTGCAGTTTTCTTCTTTTCTGCGTTGTGAGTGCACGTCAAACATTGCTTCTGGAATGTTCTGGCAGCAATTTAGTCTTCACGCTGTTACACTCTTACTTTTTCCTTCGCTCTGCACAAATGGCTCTCTTTATCACAGCCTTTGCATATCTGACCAATGGCGGGACACTTTCCTTCATGTGGAAACGCAACCCCACACCTGAAACACAACTGTTTTTTGCATGTAGACATTACTTTGTGTCCTTCAGCCTTTTGTTTTGAATGACTTTTCATACTCATGACAGACTCGCTCTGGGTACCTCCAGCCTCCATGTCAGCAGCTTGTGCTTTAGCATGCTCCTTAGGTGTGGCAGCAATCAACACTCACTCAAGACTAAGGGCCTGATATGGATAGTGGCTGATGGGTTACACTGTCACAATGGTGATGGATATTCCATCTGCCTAAATCTGAATCCCATAAGATATAATGGGATTTAGATTTTGGTGAATGGGATATCCGTCCCCATTGTGACAGAGTAACCCATCCACCTATATCTAAATCAGGCACCAAAAGTTTCTCTCAGCAATCATCGCCCAAATTAATCGGATAAGCATTAACTGGTTACGCTAAGCTGCATTGTTTCTTGATCATTACATTAATTTACTTTACAGTGTTTGATGAGTGTGTTGAGTCTTTCTGTGAATTCATTGATTGGTTTGCCAACTCTTTGATGTTCTTGACTGAAAACATATTGTTTTTAGTTGACATTTGGTACTGGATTAACCTTGAGATTCACCGCATTTTTAATCTAACAAAATGTGACTAATTCGTCAGTTCTTGGCATTTGCTTTATGACTTTTTTAACACCATCATCAGCAAGATTTTTGAGATATTTGATAATCTTCCTGTTATCAGTCTGTTTGAGTGCATCAATGACATCTTCATATGTCTTTATCCAGGCAGTACACCTATCACCAACATTGTGCTTTTTGACAGTGTCGGATGGTGACGGTTGATTGAGGAAGAGGGTAGCATCGTAACTGTTCATGAGAGTGGCTGATGTTGAGGGTGGAGTTCTATTCGAAGCTGTCCATAGTCCCTGGGAATCTGCATCGTCATTGAGACCCAATGATGTTTCAGTCTCCTGGTCAAGAACAGTCTTTGAAGTTTTGACCTTCTTCTTGATCTCCATCAATGCCCCGTCACTAATGGAGACCACTGGAGCTTTTCTGAGGCGTCACATGGCAGCTTTGATGGTGTGCACTTCAGGTATTGGACAGCTCAGTTAACACAACCCCAGAGCTTCTTTTTGGGTCTCCCGCATGGTGCTGACGTCATAATTCTCCACTTATCAAGACTAAAGTAAAAATATTAGCAGTATGCTTCCTTTTTGCTTGTTCTGTCAGCTAGCGCTATTATTCGTAATGATATATAGCCAATTATGATTGTCTTTAACTGCACTTTGTAAGCTGGTTAAGTCTGCCTTCAGAGTTAACACTCTGCATGTGGTATACCTTTATTTTGTGTGGCAGTGCGGTACCTTTTTTGAATGATCTTTGTTGTATATTTTTTTACCACAGATGAATAAACTTTTTAGTGAAGGTGTCTTTCCATTCACATGCTTCACAACACCTAGAGTTGCGCTATGACTCTACATACGTAAACAATTGATTTGGCTCTTCGACAAAGACACATGTGGCATGCATGAGCAGCTTGGACCAAGGCAAACTCTCCAGGAGAGCACTTTCTTCTATGGGTTACTTATCCCCTATCACATTAGCAGTTGTAGCGTCTTCCTCATCAAGGTACCCACTGAATGATTAGGCCACACACGGAGTTCTGTGTGTTCCTGTGAACTCCTGTTGGAGCATAGCTTTTATAATCAAAATTAACATGAACTGCTTGCAAAGCAATGTGTAATGAAGCTGCATAGAAAACGTGACAGACTAATGTTAACATATGCGCTTGAAATGTGCCCACGGGGAGTGGCCACCAATGTATACGAGGATTAATGAAATTGACTAATGATGAATCAATAATGTACTAATGTGTGATTTTGTATTAGCATTAAGAATTATATGTTAAGTTTTGCTAAATTACTCACTACGCCTTAGTTAGCAAGGGTCTGAGCCTAGCTGCCCGTCCTCATATTAAATGTGTTTTCCTAACGTGTACTGTGCTGTCTTCCTGAAGGACTTGAAGCTGTACTTTTCCAGAAGCTAGAAGATGTGTGTGTGTAACCGTAGTAAATTATTTCTCATGAGACCCGACTTGCTCAAGGAGACATTCTTGCCGAACGCAACAGTGTAATTCGCAACAGGTACAAGGTCGCCTGAACTGGTAAAGACAATGGAGCTACTAACTGAAGCCGTGCGTGTAACTTTTCTTACCTGCCATCTCACCCGATGAAGACGTAAATCTCAGGAGCCAATGAACTCCATGAGAACTGTCCTAGGTGATAATTCTAGTAAGGTGACCACTCCACCATTGGACAGAGATAGTGGTGCGTCAGATTTTGCCCAATTAGAAATTAAGAGTTTGTTCGACGGATTTAATATGATGACATACCACAAGGAGAAATCGTCCACTCTTTTGCCATCCTTTGCCGTTCCTTGCAGCCATTACCTTATCCTTACTTTGAGAGACTTTTCTTTACTTTGAACTATCCCCTTTCCCCGACATTTACTTCAACTCCTTAAGAGGGAAGAACTTTCTGCCCTGTTTGCGGAGACTTTGCTGTTCTGTCCTGGCTGATGGTGGATCGACTACTGTCCTGAGGACAAAGACTAACTCTGTGTGCTGACCCATTACGGAGGGTAACTATATGATAATGAAATTGTAATTATCTGTTTGCCTTTCCTTTCTAGGTACCAACTGCTTTTGACAGAGACCATAGCTAGATGTTTTCCAAATTTGTGTTACTAAATTATTTTGCATGAAGCCCAACATGCTAATTTGAGGCTAGTTAAGGAGTTCACTGACAATTGGGTATGTATTTTGCTTGGCTAGCGTGTTTTTTCTTTTGTAGGTGCGTTCTCAAGCTTTCATTAGCTAGAGGATATGATAGTAAGGCCTGAGAAGAGAAATCTAAAGTGGCTTTTTATATGCACCATATTTACAAAGTGGCGCAAATGTATGCATTGTGCCACTTTGTAAACCCTTGCACAACATTATGACTGTGCCAGGCATAATATATTCAAGGGCGGGGTGTTCCCCCGTTAGAGGGAGGGGTGAAAAAATGGTGCAAGGAAATCTATGAGATTTACTTGTGCCATTTTATTCAGAACCTTTAATGCCTGCTTTGAGCAGGCATTAATAGAGGACATGCCACTGAATACAATGGGCACCTACGTACTTTGCAGGAGTAGCACCAAAATGTTGGTGCTACTCCTGCAGAGTACATCAATAGCGTCAGGAATCCTGCCATCCACCCAGAGACAAGTCAGGATGTTTTTGGGAATGGTGGGCTACTGTCGCCAGTGGCTAACCAACTTTTCGCAACTGGCCAAGCCTTTACAGAGTCTGACACACAAGGATGTGTCTGTTCTGATATCATGGGATAATGACTGCTTGATTGCCTTCCTAGAGCTGACAGAAAGTCTCTGTCATGCCCCAGCACTAGGCATACCTGATTTCAATAACTTTTTTACTCTTTTCTGTAGTGAGATGGAGGACTGCACTCTCTCAGTGCTTACACAAATGCATGGAATTGCAAGACAACAGGTGTCTTACTATTCTGCTAGCCTTGATCCCATAGCAGCAGGGCTTCCCGAGTGCCTTAAAGCCGTGGCAGCAATTGGTGTCTGCATAAAACAGTGAGAAAGTATTGTGAAGGGACATCCTCTAACTGTTCTTGTGCCACATTTGGTTGACATTTTGTTCACACATACCCGCACACAGCATTTGAGAAATAGCTGAACGTGACCCTTAAGAAATGTGCTACTTTGAATCCTGCCACTTTAATTCCTCTCCCACAGAATGAAAATTATGAGGGTGAGGTTGAGCATGATTGCATCAATGTCACTGAACTATGCATGAAGTCGAGACAAAACAAACGAGATGAGCCACTAGTAGATTCTGATTACATACTGTTTGTGGATGGGTCATGTTTAAGAGAGAATTAAGGAAACTTGAGAGTTGCTTATGCAGTCCATACAGTTTCAGGGATAGTCGATGCCTATTGGCTTCAAGGGATGTTCTCTGCACATGTCACTGAAGAGCTAGCTCTTATTAGAACTTGCCTTGCCTCTGAACAACTGAGAGTGACTATATTTACAAATAGTCATCATGACATTGGTGTTGTTCATGACTTTGGACAGTGGTGGTCACAATGAGGATTTATGACATCATCTGGATCCCCATCTGCAACAGGAAATGTCATGAGATTGGTTGAAGCACTACAGCTGCCTGCAAAAATTGCAGTTGTGAAGTGTCCTGCTCACTGCAGTAGAGATGATTATGTGGTAGTGAGCAACTGTTATGCTCATGACGTTGCACAATACTGTGCTCATGTATCACAAATATTCAATGGTGAATATGTAAATTAATCTGAAGGTGAGACCAACTATAACCTTTGGTTGCCAACAACTGATACCTGTGAGGAAGTGAAGAGATTGCAAGTGGCATGTGTCAGAGGCAAAACAGCAGGGCTGGATCACAGCAGGACGTGTGAAAGAGATGATGATATATGTGTTTCTAGAGATGGCAGGCAAGTGTTGCCAGACAGCATGCTATCCCCAATGGCAAGACATTTCCATGGAACAGCGCAAATTGGGAGGGATGTCATGGTTATATTATTTAGACAACATTGATTTAACCCACCAGATAGATTGGTTACTGAAGAATTGTTCCACAGATGTGATGCGTGTCAACAGATGAATGGAGAAGGATTTCATTGAAATGCCTATGTTAGACCTAGCATGCTTAGGGTGGTTTTCCATGTCTTTATGCCTCTACTTCCCATTTTTTGACTGTGTGCTGGACTCTGTTTTTGCTGTTTTGGTACTCTGGGCAATTTACCACTGCTGACCAGTGCTAAAGTGCAAGTGCTCCTGTGTAAAATGTATGTGTAATTGGCTTTTCCTTGATTGGCACATTTGATTTACTACTAAGTCCCTCGTAAAATGCACAAGAGGTGCCCAGGGCCTGTAAATCAAATGCTACTAGTGGGCGTGCAGTAACACTGTAAACATGGCTCAGACCTCCACTGCAGTGTCTGTGTGTGCAATTTTAAAATGCCAATTCGATTGGTAACTGTACTCACTTGCCAGGCCTAAACCTTCCCTTTTCATACATGTAAGGCACCCCTAAGGTAGGCCCTAGATAGCCCCATGGGTAGGGTGCAGTGTAAAGTTTAAGGTGGGACATGTACTGATATGTTTTACGTGTCCTAACAGGGAAATACTGCCAAATTAGTTTTTCACTGTTGCAAGGCCTATCTTTCTCATAGGTTAACATGGGGGCTGCCATTTAATATTCTAAAAGTATAGATTCTCTTTGAGAGCGGATAGAAAGTTAGAGTTTGGTGTCTCTGAACTCACAATTTAAAAATACATCTTTTAGTGAAGTTGTTTTTTAGATTTTTAATTTGAAAATTTCACTTTTAGAAAGTAGGCATTTTCCTGCTTAAACCATTCTGTGAGTCAGCCTGTTTGTGGATAACCTGTCTGAGTCAGACTGACAGATGGGCTGTTAGTGAATCTCCTCTAGAAAGTGACAGAAAGGGAGCTGGGGTATAGCCTGCATATCCTGATGAGCCATCTGAGCTAGAGTGGATGGAGCAGTGGTCACTTACACGTGAATGGGCTGTGCCTGTCCTCACACAATGCAGTCTCCAAAATCCTGGTGTGTGCCTGGGGCCTGGCCTGGGCAAGGCAGGATCTTGTGAACAACAGAGACTTTCCTTTTAAGTTTGCCTACTTCAAAGGCAGTAAGGGGTATAAGTAGTGGACCCAAAACCCCAGGCTTTAGATCACTTCTGGAATGAAGAGGAACCTCTGCCAAGGAGAATAGTTGAAGAACCAAGGAGAAGTGCTGCCCCTCCCTGGGACTGTGCTTTGTTAGGCTATCCTGCAGTTGCTGCTTCAGCCTAGGACAAAGACTGGACTTTGTTGTGCAATCCTGAAGAATCTCCAAGGCATAGAGATGAGCTTGCCTCCTGTTTTGAAGTCTCAGGGCCATCAAAGCTTCCTCTGCCAGCACCTGGACTCTCTGCTGAGACTCCTGCCCTGACAAGAGGTGCCCTATCCAGTCCCCGGGCCCTTGAAAGGTAAAGTTGGCAGAACAAGAGCTGAAATCCACGCACAGAATGCCATGCGGGGAAATGTTTGATTCGCCACCTGCATCACAGCTGGGACATCGACGCATCGCAGCTGGAGAAATGACGCAACACCTGCTTGTGGCTGCTGATAATGAGTCAAACCCCCACGCATTGGTTTTCTAACACCGTACAACCGAATTTCTCACTCATCATCCCTTGACATCAAAGTCATCATGAATCGACATGGATTCAAGGTGCCCTGTCTGGAAATCGATGCATTACTCTTGTGAGGAAGAAAAACAGCGCATCGCCTACCCGACCGGAGAAGAAACGGTGCATGGCCTCACTAGTGAGTTTATTTTTTATGCAAACTAGGTATTTTTTGTAAAATCAAGGTTTCCATTGTTTTCTATGGAGAAAGACTTATTCTTTTGAAAATTCATATCTTGAGTTGTGTATGTTGGATTTTTGTCGTTTTGGTCTTGTTTGATTCAGATAAATATGACTTATTTCTCTAAATTGGTGTGGTGTCCCTTTTGTAGTGTTTTCACTGTATTACTGTGTGTTGGTACAAATACTTTACACATTGCTTCTGCGATTACCTGACTGCTTGTGCCAAGCTACCCTGTGGGGTTAGGAAGGGTTAGCTATGTGTGTTTCTCCATTAACCTGACTAGCGTGATGGTCCCTGCTTGGACAGAGTGCAAACTGACAGCCAACCAGAGACCCCATTTCTAACAGCCTGTGTGCCTCAGGCGGAGATATGTCCTAATGATTGTGTGCATCTTCTCGCATTGGGTGGAGGCCTACCCGACTAGGAGAAATGGCAGTCACACAGTAGCCAAGTTGTTGAGGGATTTAATTCCTAGGGTTGGTTTATTGACTTTGCTGGGTTAGACTGAGGGACTCATTTCAATAATAAGGTCCTGAAATTGTTGTGTGCAGAATTAAAAATGGTGCAGAAATTACACTGCAGCCAGAGGCTTCTGGCATCGTAGAGCAGGTGAAGGAAATGTTGAAATCCAGATTGGCCAAAGTGTGTGCATCAACATCTCTGGAGTGGCCAGACACTTACGCCCTCATTACGAGTCTGGTGGTCCTAGGACAGCCAGGCTCACGTGTCGGTCTGACTGTTGCCAAAGCAGTCGGACCACTGCTTCGGCGGCAGCCAGCTACCTCATTAGAAGACAGAGAAAGTGATTAGCTGACAGTGAAAAGTGCAACGGGTGGTGTTGCACCCTATGCACCACAACATTGCCGCTGGCTCAATTACGAGCCAATGTCAATGTTGTGGGCTGTTTCCTGCTGGGCCAGCGAAAACTCTGTTTCCACTCACTGACCCAGCGGGAAACTTGTAATAGGGGCCACAGGAAGGTCACCGTAATGAGGGCCTTAGCCTCTTTTGCTGAGTCATTTGTAGTGTTCCTAAGAGAAAACAGGACTGTTCCCTCATGAGATACTCATGAGAAAAGCAATGACACTGTCTGCAAATGCACTTGTGAACATTAAAGACAGTGGCAGTTTCTTTATGAGGGTGCAGGGGCGCCGCCCCCCTGTTTGTTTGCCGCATGAAAAAGTTTTCATACTGATTGCATAGTTTCTTTTTGCCACAGCAGTGTGCAGCTTGCCCGTCTGGGACAAAGAAGCTACATGGGAGGGTCGGAGGGGGATGTGCAGGGGGGAGCCTCTGCTCAGATTCTGCTTATTGATTAGCAGGTGCGGGCCTCTTTCAGGGTGAAGAGCGCATGTCAGTTTGGACGGCTGCCTTCGGCCCAACAAGCCCGACGTGCGCTTGAGCCCTCTACAGGTTGTGCAATGTAGGAGCTTGGGGGATTGTTCCCACAGCCCCCAAGGCTCCAAATGAGTGTTGGCAGCCCCTCACCCAGCCAATCTTCGTGCTGCTGGAGTCAAGGGGTGTGGGGAGTGAGATGAGGTCATTCATCTTGCAGCACACAAGAGGTGACCGGCATGGTGAGAACTGAAAACAGTGGGAGCCGTATCAAGACTGCCAACTACAAACCTTTTTCAAGTACCCCGGGCAAACACATGACCAGGGCACAGATTTTGCACAGACACAGAGTGTGTCCCCACAGTGCTTGTCACATCCATTACCGGCTCAGCTGGCAGCAGAACAGCTGCAATGACAGGGGAACTTCACTGAAACAAACGGTAAGAGGCTGAAATCCCGTGGGCAGATAACCACCTTTAACGTATGAAGGGGTTACACCACTACATTACAATGGCCAGCACCCATTTTCCCAAGCATCCGAGTCAGTCGATGGTCCTCTATTTTTGCTAATGGACGATGGCAGTGCATAATGCATGGTTTGGCAGGTTGGGGCAGTTGGAGAGCAACGAGGCATGGTAGGCAATATGCTAGGTTAGATGTGGTGTGTTAAGTATTTCTCAGTGCTTAATTTGTAAATGAAAATAAAATGTCCCGGTGCCCAAAGCTCTCCTCTGAAACATGCAGCTGCTGCAATCAAATGAGCGCAGAGAATTCTAAAGCAGGGTAATCTTAAAGCCATCTTGGGCCTCTTAAATCGATTTACAGCCACTCTCTTCCCCTTCAGCTCACTCTTGCAACTTTCTGCTGTCTCCCTTTGTTACACTTTTTTTCTCTTCCTTTGTCTTTCCCATATGTGCCTTTTGCTCACAGTGAATGCTTGAGGCAGGAAAAATAAGTGCCGCCCCTAAAAAAATAAGTGCCGGTGGCCTGCACCGGAAACCACCAGCTCAAATTTGATTGAACTCCTATTTGCATATGTAGTCCGAATTGATATGGTTTTACCTTTTTTAAAAACTACGGATTAAAATCAGGATTTTTCAAGAAAGGTGTAAACTATATGAAAAACTTTTAAAATAAATTGATGAAAACGTTCACTAGTCTTTACATTTCCAGGAATGTGCTCGCCTGTGGCCTCCATTAATGAGACACTGAGGCAGATTTCTTCTATATAGTTACTGGCCCTCAGCAGTACATACGTTTAAAGGTGGTTTTAGAGTCACTAGAAGTTGATATGGAACATTTTCTTTGATATAAATTCATGTTTCACACAAATGCTGGGATTGTAAGATGTGGCTGCTGAAGGAAGAGCAGGTTTCACCTGTTAAAATGTCCTACTTTCGGTTTCACTCAAAATTGACCCAGCAGATAGCGCTGTTTTCAGTCACGATTTTTCCTAATAAGATATTACAGTGAGTTAATCACTAATGCTGAGGTAGGAAATGGGCAACGTCCTGCCTGCACTAAGCCCACTCAACCTTCCGAGGTTGAAAGGTTGTGCATTGTGAAGCTTAGTTTTGGTAATATCTAAGCATTATATTTAAAGTGCCACAAAACTGCAGCGCATGCACTACTCGAAAGTGTATTAAAATGCTGCTTAAAAAGAATACAGATAACTTCACACTGCTGCTGTGCTTTCATACTGTCCTTAACTGGTTTCATTTTGCAGTTTTTCATTGACAGGTGTTTTTTGCATGGCTCCTCTGACATTAAGATTATGGCTCAACGTGAACTTTCTATTGAAATGCAAACCATTGCCACTGTACTTAATCAATCAATCAATCAATCAAAAAAATGTATAGAGCACGCTACTCAACCGTGAGGGTCTCAAGGCACTTGGGGGGGGGGGAAGGTGGGCCAAGGAGGGTCACTGTTCAAAACAACCATGTCTTGAGGTTCTTTCTGAAGAGCAGGAGGTCTTTGGTTTTGCGGAGGTTGGTGGGGAGGGAGTTCCAGGTTTTGGGGGTGAGGTAGGAGAAGGACTTGCCTCCTGTGGTGGTGCGTCTGATCGGAGGTTGCGGGTGGGAGTGTGGAAGTTCACTCTGTCGTTGAGTTAGGTTGGGCCGGTGTTGTGGAGGGATTTGTGTGCGTGGATGAGGATCTTGAATGTGATTCTCTTGTCTATGGGGAGCCAGTGAAGGGATTTGAGGTGTGGTGAGATTCGTTCGTGGCGGGGGAGGCCAAGGACGAGGCGTGCGGCTGTGTTCTGGATTCTCTGGAGTTTGCTTTTGAGTTTGAGTGTGGTGCCGGCGTAGAGGGCGTTACCGTAGTCTAGTCTGCTGCTGATGAGTGCATGGGTGACTGCCTTCCTGGTCTCTGGGGGAATCCATTTGAAGGATTTTCAAAGTGCGGAGTGTGTGGAAGCAGGAGGAGGTTAGAGCATTGATTTGCTGTGTCATGGAGAGGGAGGGGTCCAGGATGATGCAGAGGTTGCGTGCGTGGTTTGCGGGGGGTGGGTGCGGGGCCTAGGGCGGTGGGCCACCAGGAGTCGTCCCATATGGTTTTGTTGGGGCCAAAGATGATGATCTCGGTTTTGTTGGGAGTTAAGCTTGAGGTGGTTAGTTGTCATCCAGTTGGCGGTGTCGAGGAGAGCAGCGTGTAGGTTGGTTTTGGCGGTGGTGGAGTTGCGGGTGAGGGAGAGGATGAGTTGGGTGTCATCTGCGTAGGAGAGGATAGTGATTCCGTGTGATCGGAGGATGTTGGCTAGGGGGATCATGTAAATGTTGAAGAGTGTGGGGCTGAGGGAGGACCCTTGGGGGACTCCGCAGATGATCTTGGTAGCGGTGGAGTGGAAAGGTGGAGGGCGGATTCTCTGGGTCCGGTCGGTGAGGAAGGAGGTGAGCCAGTCTAAGGCTTTGTGGCAAATTCCTATGTTGTGGAGGCGTCTGCAGAGTGTGTGGTGGCAGGCAGTGTCAAAGGCTGCGGAGAGGTCTAGGAGGATGAGTGCTACGGTCTCGCCTTTGTCGACTTTGGTCCTGATGTTGTTGCGTAGGCTCTCATTATCCTAAAGAGACTACTGGATTTTTAGGCGGCAAGATCGTTTGCAGTGTGGGGGACTAAGTCTGACCCACGGTGAAGGACCCTTGTCACCCCAAATCCGGGTTATGCTCCGGCTAACTAGCAGTGCCTCATCTCTCCCAAAGGGAAGAGACAATTGGGCAGCCGAGCGCATGACATCTTAGTGCTTCCCAGGGAAGTCGTGGTCACTCAGGTCACAACCAGTTCTCTCGTACAAAGTGCGGTCTCATATATAAATGACGAAGGCAGTTTGAGTTTTAAAGATTGGTTTAATAAAACAACTGCATTTTAGATAACAAGGCGTGAGCTGCAATAACCAGAACCATACAACACAGCAGGATTGAAATAGTAACGAGGAGAGTGAAACATAAGAATAATGCTATCATATTGCAAATCAATTATGTTCTCTCTAAGTTATATTTTGAGCACAGCATGTGAAGCTCTAAGCCTGCCTTTCTGGTTCCCCCGGGAGGACATCAAACCTCATACCTGAGCAAAGGCCTGTGATCTGGATCAGCATCTGCAACAGGGCAGTCAGCATCTAGTTGTGGGTTCCTGGTCGGAATCTCCCTCGTACGTGTACCAGGACTAGAAAGTGTTTTTATAACTAACACGCCGGTGTTCTAAGAAACGTCCCTACGTAAGGATGTGTACTTTCTACGAACCATAAAGACTAAACTTCTACCACGTCTATCGGCAATGTACCAGACTGTATCCTTGACTGAAGCACAGAGCGAGCTAGAATGTATTGTTTGAGAACACAGTGCTGAAGTAAGCTAAACAGTGTGATAGAAGGAAATAAAACAAGACCGTGAAACTGGTTATTGTAAAATAACAGTGCGAGGCTAAATAAAATGCATCTACGGCAAAGTGCACAGAGGCCTAATACGTTAAGCAAATGCGCAAAAAGCTACATTAAAAATGGCTAAACTACACCCTCTCCTTGTCGGTCGAAAGTGGTTTAAGCCGAAGCTCAAAATGCCCTAATCTAAAAAATTATTAAAACCCTACCAAATTTCAACAAGTTAAGAGGACACCAAAGCATATCAATCCTCAATTTAAAAAATGCGCATGCGGCAAAATGCCGAATTCATATGACAATGTCAATTTAGAACAAACTCAATTCAAACAGTGGTCATGGAAAGCAGGAGATTCTCCACTTCCGCAAATGACAAAACCGGAAGATCCACGCCAAAGACTATTAGGGAGCAGGTGTGTTCCAAAGGCCGAGTGTCAACCAAGGCAGCATCCCGTGCAGAGCCCGTAAACGAGTTAATATCAACTTCCTCCAGGAAGGGTATCTTGTAATCAGCTTCTCGAAGCAAACGCAGCGCGCATGTCTGGTAATGAGCCCTCATCGGGAACATCAACAGATCAGCATCAACCACTGGGGGGGGCGCTGCTGTGAGAGACAGACGTCTAGTGCATGTTCAAAAGAGCACCAATGGCACCAAAACACGGGCTGCACACAATCCAAAACTGGTCTGAATGACAGAGACCAGTCACACCCCAAATGTTCCAGGAGTGTTGCTCCAAAGTGCTGCATCATGCGTTCACAACACAGCTGCACTTATGGGAGTGCCCACATTCGTCCCTGTTGCGTCGGGACAGCCATTGCGGAAAAACAACAGCAACAGCAAAATGCCGGCTAATAAAGCCAAAGTTATCGAAATTCCCCCAAAAATGCTTAAGAAAATTGAATGAATAGCCAAAGGTATTAAGTCAAATATGGAAGAGAAGGTGTGAACGAAACCAACACCAACGGCTTTGAAAAAATGTGCTAATCCAGCCGTGCTGGACGCATTAAATATACGTCCCACGAGTTCACCAAAGTGGCTCGGAAAGTTGGTATTTAACAGGGACTGTATTTCCGCTGATGACCTTGCCACCTGAAGTGCGTAGGTCTTGCGTGCAGATGTAAGGGCCACATGCTTCTGAAACAATAAAGCCTTCAGTCTACTTAACTTGTCAAAATTCACCTTGGAAGTAGCAATGTGAGGCCAAATATCCGCTACCTCCCTAATTGTAGTGGGGGGAAACAACACACTCCCGCAGCAAGTAACGACCTTAGTGACCGAAACAACGTAAAATATTCCGGTCCGCATACCACAACAGTCTTCACTATTGAGGAGGACGTAGCTGCCGTTTGAAAGCACCTGGAATGTGCGTTTAATCAAGGGGACCGGAACTCCCTTCAGATAGCAAGCCAAGTTCGCCATTGAGGCATTACACGCCCCATGCAAGGACAGCTGCTTACAAATCATCGAATGGCTGACCGAAGTCTCGCATTCACTACCGCTAAGAAAGGCTTCTTTCATACCATTGAGACATCTGTATAAGAAGGGAAGCTCCCACACTTCATGGATGTAACTATCTCCCAACTTTTCATATCTGCCTACCGGAACATATTTCAGACAAGAAGTGAATTGTAATGTAGAAATAGGTAGATTAATAACCCGGTGTATTTACCACTCTGCAGAGGGAATCTCGGCCACGGTGAAAGGCAATCTTTCTAACTTTTCAATGTTAAGCATGACATAAGCCGCCACCTTCTTAGCCATTAGTTGTTGTCGCGTTAAATTAAAGGAAAAAATATGTCCCTGGAACTGATGTGCTGCCACGGAATGCGACTCGCCTTCAATGTCTGAAGTGTCCAACCCAGCTGCATAATGGACCTGGTCTGCCTTTGTCCATGATATAAAGAAGACATATCAGATCGTATAATGTCTATAGCAGAGGAAACAATGTTGTTAATTGTATATATTCGGTCGGACAAGGTGTGAATTCCATTATCCACAACAGCTAATGCCTTTTTCAAATTTTCCTGATCTATCTGCCTTAACCGGGCTGCAGCCTCCTGCTGGGAAAGTTTCCATATTTCATTGTATACCTCATAAAAGAAACGCTTCCTACGTGGTGTCTTTGGGCCTGACAAAAAATCTTGTAAGTCAGTGTTATTAGACAGGAGAGTGAGATGTGTCTTAACTGCATCTAGCGAGGATGATGTTAACCATTGTTGACACAATTTTCCCACACTATGGGGGTCATTCCGAACGCCAAAAGGCCACCCGCCGGCCCAGCAGGAAAGACCCAGCAACGATGAAGCCGGCTCCGAATGGAGCCGGCGGAGTTGCTGGGGTGCGACGGGTGCAGTGGCACCCGTCGCGATTTTCAGTGTCTGCAAAGCAGACACTGAAAATCATTATGGGGCCCTGTTAGGGGGCCCCTGCACTGCCCATGCCAGTGGCATGGGCAGTGCAGGGGCCCCACGACACCCGTTCCCGCCATCCTGTTCCTGGCGGTAGAAACCACCAGGAACGGGATGGCGGGAAGGGGGTCGGCCGCCATGGCGGATTCTCTGGGCCAGGGGAAAACCGGCGGGAAACCGCCGGTTCCCCTTTTCTGACCGCGGCTTTACCGCCGCGGTCAGAATGGCCCAGGAAGCACCGCCAGCCTGTTGGCGGTGCTTCCGCGGTCGTTGGCCCTGGCGGTCGGTGACCGCCAGGGTCAGAATGACCCCCTATATGTAGTAATTATTTCAGCATGTTCTGGTGATATATAGCAAGGGTCTGACCTACTCGTCCAGAAACCCCCCGAGGAGGTGACAAAACACTGATGACACCCGTTGGTGTCAATGGGCAACAATAACCACCCGCCTGGACGTGTCAATGAAGTTTTAAATGTACCATTCTGGACCCATTCTGTAAGTTCAGTAAAAGTGGCATTTATGTATTTCTGCCAGTTATTAATTTTTGCGGGGACAGGTATACTCAGCATGTTCAATTCTCTGATTGTTGCTAAGCTTAAGCAGCTAGTCTGCTGTACTGTTTCATTCAAAAAAATCATTTGGACAGGAATGAGACATGCTTTAAACAATGTTTCTCCACCCTTTGTTTGAAAATGTTTTGTTCCCCAAACACTTTTCAAATCAACATTATTTGACCAATATTCATAACCTTCAATCGACAGTTGGGAAACAAAAGAATCTGAGTATATGAATTTCGTATTAGTCAACAACATTTGCTTATCTTTAGTTAACTTAAAATAATATGACTTAGCATTCATTTGATGATGCCCAGAAAAATACGTAAATTTATCAAAGTAAGTTTTGGAACTCCCTTGCGGGGGAGTTGGGCAATGTTCCCATTGCATATAGTCAAATATTGATTTTGGACTACTTGCTTTGTGTATGAAGTGGTGCCCATATTAATTATAGCAAAACATGTCACCATAATTGTCTTTAAACTGGTAAACATCTTAATTTTCATAGACAGTATAATATTGTAAATCTTTCATCATTGAATCAACTGTCTTCACATCCCAATCATCAGATTCAATGCCTGGTATTACTATATCATTCATAAATAACTTTAGGACATACGGTAATTGAATTATCTCAGTGGGATCGTATATATCAAACATTACTTTATCCCACACAATCCCATTCGGAATTGGTACTGCAGAAATGTTCACAAAGGACAAGTCTCTTTGCACCCTATGTGATGAAAAATGTGGTTTCATCACCTCCTCCACCTGTTCAACCGCTGCTCTCTCAGGAAGAAAATGACCATGTATCAACAGAAAAGGTAATGACAAACCCAATCCAAAGAAAAAATGCTAGCATAGTCAATAAAAGCCACAGATAGTTCCATGGAAAAACAAAATACGTATCTTTAAGCCAACGCATCAGCTTACGTGGACCTGACAGGTCAGTAGTCGAAGAGGCAAACGAGTCTGATAGATCATCGTTGTTATTGGCAAAGTAACCAGAGGCAGTTCGTGCAAAAGGAGTCGCCGTATTCAATGGAGGAGATGATGTTTCTCGCGGTGGTACACTGTAGATAGCACCATCCGTCACGTCAGTAGTCATGGTGACTTGATCAAATGTTTCTAAGTTATTTGTTGTTAGTGGAACTGATGCAAGATCATCATCCACCCTCCCCAAGCTCGGAGAGGCAACAGTTTTGGTATAGACAACTTGAAGCGGAACAGGTGGGTTAGCCAACTACAACCCGTACCTAAGACCCTGGCCGTTAAGGATTGCTTTAAATCGCGGTTTAATCGCTGCCCAACAGAATTTCCCTCGGGATGAAATGGAGACGAGTACTGGAGCTGGACCCCCAACGAAGCCATGATGTCCCTGAATGCCCTTGAGGCAAAAGCAAGGCCCTGGTCCGAATGGAATGCTGCAACTGCATATGTACCGACAAAGACTCGCAAATCCTTAATAACAGTCCGAGCGTCAGCTGAGCGCTGTGGCCACACCCACACAAATCTGGAGCAAGAATCAACAGCGACTAGTATATATTTGTATGCACTATCTGGTGTTAGTGGACCACAATGATCCAAGTACACACATTGTAATGGTCTGTTGGATATTAAGAGGGGTGTCTGCGGCGGGCGATTAGCTGTGGAAACTTTAATTTGTTGACAGATGTCACAACAAAGGACATACTGCTTAGTCTCTTTATAAAGACCAGGCCATCAGTAACGGGCCTGCAATAGTGAAATTGTAGCGGACACGCCAGCATGTGCAGATGCCACTCCCTCATGCGCTGCCTTAATCAATTGTGGTCTAACAGCTTTATTGGGGATATCGCGTATGCCTACGCTAGGAATTCTAACTTCAGCGTTCAGCATACTTCCCATAAAGTATTGGTATCTATTAAGAAATCCTTTTGGATAAGGCGTGCCATCAACCGTAGCCTTTATGGCAGCCATAATCTCTGTGTCTGGGTTGGAACTCGAACGAGTCACTGCAGCTACAGTGGCAACTGCCACTGCTGACTTTGCGGCTTCATCAGCCAAAGTATTTCCAGCAACGTGTATTCCAACGCGCTGGTGTCCAGGTGTGTGCACAACATGGACTTTGGGTAGCGTCTCTTTCAAGTCTGCTACCTTCCCCCACAGTAGTCTGTGTTTTATGGTGTTGCCTTTTGAATCTCTGAACCCATTCAAACGCCAGTAATGTAGATATTCATTAAAAGACTGGACGCAATAGTACGAATCACAAACAATCAGTGTGAACTGCGTCGGATCTGTATGTTCTAGTGCCATTAGCAGAGCTTTCAGCTCAGCTAATTATGCTGTACAATCCCCTAAGGTCTGTGTATAAGTATGTTGGGTGCAGAACTTCTCCCCCTCCATATAGCCGCTCACTACCACACATGCAGCCGAATATTGGTGTTTTGTCCCAATCGCTGGTTGCGCAGAGCCATCGGTATAAATGACTACTTGATATTGATCAATCGGCAACGTGTCGGCGGAAACTGGATATTCAACTTCATATTGCAGAAATTTCTGAGTTTGTAACTTTGGGTCAAAAATGTAATCTACATCAGTGGCTGTTAAAGACGTAGCCCATTGTATCTATCGCGGGTGAAGTGCTTTTGCCTTAGGAACGCTCGCTTTTGTAACAGCCTCCAGGGCCGGAATAGGGAAAACTACTATAATGCGTTTACCCTGGGCAAGAGGTCGTTCCTTAATAACAGCCATCTGTACAGCAGTGAGAATTTTCTCTGTTGGTGCGAATCGTTGTTCAGCAGCCGAATACAAGTGGGACTTGTATCCAATCGGGACTGTCTCACCTTCATTAAATGTGACATACGTAAACCCAATGGCCCCAGCTATCACCCTGATGACCAAATGCGTCTTATTGTCCCGTGTATGTAAATGTTTTGCAGCTAGGAGATCTGCTTGTAACTCCCGAAGAGTATGTGTATGTTCAATTGTCCAAAATTCGCTTGAAAAATCAGGACGGATTAATTCATATAAAGGTTTTATGCGTGTAGCATAATCAGGAATGTATGTTCTGCCAACATTTAGAAAGCCCAACAATGATTGGAGTTTCTTAATCGTATTAGGTGGTTGCAATTGTGCACATTTTTCTAAAAATTGTGACGCTAGGCTCTTACCTTCATTCGACAGCTCATATCCCAGGAATATGACGCTGAGGAAGGCAATTTTAGATTTTTTGAAGTTAAATTTGTAGCCAATTTTGGCAAACCCTACAACAATGCGGGCTACCTGTCTTAAATGTTGTAGTAACTCGTCATCTGTGAGATATATATCGTCTACATAAGACAATGCTTCAGGGTCCAACTCGTGTAAAATTGCAGTCACACGAGCCGCAAACATTCCCGGGCTATTCTTATACCCCTGAGGCAAACTACAGAATTTTTTCTGGGAGCCTAACGCATTAAAGCTTGTGAGATCCCTGCTTTCGGGTGCTATATTCTGGCAGAAGAATCCATTTGAGATGTCTAAAGTCGTTTTATATTTTTTCCGCACAATGTTGTTCATCAGTGCTGCGCTATGTGAATTTTGTATAGCATATGTACGTGTATGTCCGTTCAAATGTCTGTAGTCTAACACTATTCTATATGAATGGTCCGGTTTAGCTACAGGGAATAAGGGATTATTCATCGGTGAGACACAGGGTTCAATTACTCCCTGTATTCTAGTTGTGGAAGTATTTCCCTCACCGGTGCCCTTGCTTCATGTTTTATAGGATACTGCGGTTGTGGCTGAGGTTCACCTTTAATCGGAATTACAAGATATGGAGAATCCCTATCCCACCCTATGTGATTTCTATATAAGGCAGGTACTTGTGCTAGAGCCCATTTGATGCAATAGGACTCTGCGAGTTCCCCTGGAACAAGGGGCGAGAAGGAAGGTTTAATAACCTCCTCCCCAACTGGGTAGATGCGGACAAAATCAGGGGGCCAATCTTGTTCAGCCAGCAAGATGTCATATATCTTAACTACATGATCCCAAAAGATTGCGTGTATAGTGCGCTCAATGTCTTCTTCCAATTGTAAAGTCACCGTATACACCCTATCGGGTTCGGAGGCACGCATATCTGCTGTTTCAACTTGTATGAAGTCATCAGTTGCGTTCACCTCCAGATACTCTAGAAGATTCCGGTGAACTATTGTGACCTCTGCCGCGCTGCCTAGCAATGCTAGTGCCCATGTCTTGTTCTTCAAGAAAACTCTCTTCCTGAGTGGCATGTCTAACTGAGACTGCCGCCACCGTTTTCTTTTCAAACTGTTGTTTTTGTTGTATCAGTTTCTCTTCCTTCTTGACAGAAACCTCAGAAGAGCGTTGTGATTCCTGTCTCGGTTTCACGTACTCTGTCCTCCGCTCTGACCGCCCACCTCTCTCATTTCTCTTTTCCAATGAGTCCTGAAAGGAACAAGATTGGGGTGTATCAGTATATTGATATCTATCAGGCGTTTTTATATTATCTCTATTTCTGAGATTATACCTATTCTGCGGGGTCTCCGTACGTGGAGATTCTCCCCTTTCTTTTTTAGGTGTTTGTTGTTTTTTCTCCCAGCGCTTCTTATTACCCTCAGGTTGCTGTTTAGCATTTTCTTTACAAATTTGTCCCTGAAATTGAGGTTTTTGTGGTCTAGCCCCTAGGCTATCTCGACCAATACTGGAATATGTTTCCGCTATTATTTTAGGCAGTTCCCGCTCCTGATCTTGTTGCGGGACGTCACGAAGACGCATGCGCACTGCAAGTGCAACTGCTTCCCCTATAAGATTGCTTAGGATTATTGAAGAAACCATGACAAAGTTGCCCATCAGTTGCATTCCTAAATCTAAGGCCGGGGCTGCCCCGTATTGATCCTGAATTTGTTTAAGCACTTCCGGTAGGTTAGCCAATGTCGGTGTACCGTGTGCCGTTGTATAGAGCGCAGCAAACACCATGCCCCACGTATTACAATGTTCCACTGTGGGAACCATCCCAAAGGGTAAACACATAGTTAGTATTCTATTCTATGTTTGTCCTGAGGTCCTGTATGGAAAATACCGCCTCCAGCGTATTAATTTTCTGTGCCAACCAAAATGGAGTCTCCTCCCGTTTTGCTGGGACTTTACCCATGATAGAGTGTACAGTCACCGGGTTTATACCTGGTGTTACTGCATGTGGTTGTGCTGGAGCAGCATGCGCTGGGTTTGTATTTAGTGTCTGCATCACAAATTGTATTAAGCGTCTACATGTAGCCGTCAAGTCTGTATATAAATGTCAAACTTCAGCCACCGCCATATTTGCAACCGCAGGATGTGGTGTATATGTGGCCAATAAAGGCCAGGTAGGACCATCATTACTCAGTGGACCTAACCTTACTGGTAATATTGTATGTGGTAGGGTGCCATCAAGCCAATTATTATGTTCTTGATAAGATAGAGGTATCTCTAAATATGCGTATGCCCTGTACTGTCCAGGCGCGTTCACAACTGTATATGTGTGAAATGTATTTGTGTTCCCATCAACTGCTGGAAATGTGACCCAAGAGTAAAAAAGTTCTGTTCTATAGGCTGCGTGGGCGGCCACCACAAACGTGACTGGACCACCCTGGATTGTAAGACCATTTGCTAACAAATGTGCGGTGAGCGGTTGTCTCATGTTAAGAGCTATTTGTATTACCTGGGGAATCGCCATTAGAAAAACAGCGAGAGTTCAGAGAAGGCACACCAAGACGGGGTCTATCCTTTTAAGGTTCAAGCTTGAACAACCATCCGCTGTATATAGGATTACCTATACCGCTGTGGTGGAAATCCTCAGTGCCTCCGACGTCTCTGCTAAAGGAACTGAGGGATCATTATATTATATGAGACCGAGATAAACTGGTGGACCCAAAAATTAGAGCCAGACCAAACGTTGGCGGCGCCATGTCACGTAGGCTCTCATTATCCTAATGAGACTACTGGATTTTTGGGTGGGAAGATCGTTCGCAGTGTGGGGGACTAAGTCTGACCCACGGTGAAGGACCCTTGTCACCCCAACCGAGTTATGCTCCGGCTAACTAGCAGTGCCTCATCTCTCCCAAAGGGAAGAGACAATTGGGCAGCCGAGCGCATGACATCTTAGTGCTTCCCAGGGAAGTCGTGGTCACTCAGGTCACAACCAGTTCTCTCGTACAAAGTGCGGTCTCATATATAAATGACAAAGGCAGTTTGAGTTTTAAAGATTGGTTTAATAAAACGATTGCATTTTAGATAACAAGGCGTGCGCTGCAATAACCAGAACCATACAACACAGCAGGATTGAAATAGTAACGGGGAGAGTGAAACATAAGAATAAGGCTATCATATTGCAACTAAATTATGTTCTCTCTAAGTTATATTTTGAGCACAGCATGTGAAGCTCTAAGCCTGCCTTTCTGGTTCCCCCGGGAGGACATCAACCCTCATACCTGAGCAAAGGCCTGTGATCTGGATCAGCATCTGCAACAGGGCAGTCAGCATCTAGTTGTGGGTTCCTGGTCAGAATCTCCCTCTTTCGTGTACCAGGACTAGAAAGTGTTTTTATAACTAACATGCCGGTGTTCTAAGAAACGTCCCTACGTAAGGATGTGTACTTTCTACAAACCATAAAGACTCCGCCCGCCTCGTCCTCAACATACCCCGCTACAGCCACATCTCCGCCCACCTGAGACACCTGCACTGGCTTCCCGTCAACAAAAGGATCACCTCCCGGCTCCTCACCCACGCACACAAAGCCCTCCACAACAAGGGACCCGAATACCTCAACCGTCGCCTCAGTTTCTACACGCCCACCCGTCAGCTTCGCTCCACCAACATCGCACTCGCCGCCGTCCCTCGCATCCGCCGCACCACGGCAGGTGGTCTCCTACCTGGCGGCCAAGACATGGAATTTCCTCCCCACCAACCTCAGGACCACCCAGGACCACCTCGCATTCCGGAGGCAACTCAAGACCTGGCTCTTCGAGCAGCAGTAACCCCTTCCCCCTAGCGCCTTGAGACCCTAACGGGTGAGTAGCGCGCTTTATAAATGTTTTTGATTTGATTTGATTTAAACTTCTACCACGTCTATCAGCAATGTACCAGACTGTGTCCTTGACTGAAGCACAGAGCAAGCAAGAATGTATTGTTTGGGAACACAGTGCTGAAGTAAGCTAAACAGTGTGATAGAAGGAAATAAAACAAGACAGTGAAACTGGTTATTGTAAAATAACAGTGCGAGGCTAAATAAAATGCATCGAGGGCAAAGTGCACAGAGGCCTAATACGTTAAGCAAACGCGCACAAAGCTACATTAAAAAATGGCTACACTACAATGTCGTCAGTGCATGTGATGAGGGTGGTTTCCGTGCTGTGGTTCTTGCGGAACCCAGATTGTGAGGTGTCAAGAGTGTTGTTTTCTTTGAGGAAGTGGGATAGGCGGGCGTTGACTAATTTCTCGGCAACCTTGGTGGGGAAAGGGAGGAGGGAGATGGGGCGATAGTTGGAGAGGGTCTCCGGGTCGGCTTTGTTTTTTGTTAGGAGAGCGGTGATTTCTGCATGCTTCCAGGGGTCTGGGTAGGTGGCGGAGTCGAAAGAGGAGTTGATTGTCTTACAGAGTATAGGGGCAATGGTTGGGCTGGTCTTGTTGTAGATGCTATGTGGGCAGGGGTCGGAGGGGGATCTGGAGTGGATGGAGTTCATGGTTTTTTCGGTTTCTTTTTGTGTTGTGGGGGCCCAGGTGGTGAGTGTGGTGGAGGGGTCATGAGTGGGGGTTGAGTTGGGTGAGTGAGGGGTGTGTGGTGTGTGTGTGTGGTATGAAGCTGTTATGGATGTCTGGCATTTTGTGGTGGAAGTGGTTGGAGACGGCGTCACATAGGGGCTGTGTGTGTGAGGGGTCTATGTTGCTGGCTTTGGGTTTGGCTAGTTCATTAATGATGGTGAAGAGTTCTTTGCTGTTTTCAGAGTTCTTGTCAAGGCGTGTCTTGTAGTGATCTCTTTTGGCGGTGCGTATGAGTTGGTGATGGGTGCGAATGGTGGCTTTGAGGGTGGAGAAGTTGGTTGTAGAGGGTTCTTGTCGCCATATTTTCTCCGCTTGGCGGCATTTGCGCTTGGAGTCTTGGAGTTCGGGTGTGAACCATGGGGTGTTCTTGATGTTGCGGGTGGCGATGTGTTTTCTGTGGGGGGCTAGTGTGTCTGAGTGATCCATTTCGAGAGGTTGTGTGCTCCTGTGTTGGGGTCGTTGGTGTGTGTGGGGGGGGGTTGTGACCCAGTTGGGAGTTCAGGCGTTCTGTGGGGGTCTTGTCCCACATGCGGTAGGGTGTGGTGTGTTGATGGTGATGTGTGGGGGGTTTGGTGAAAGAGAAGTGGACACTGGTGGTCAGTCCAAAGGAGTTTGGTGGTGTGGGTGTAGGCTATGTGTTGGCTTGAGGTGAAAATTGCGTTGAGGGTGTGTCCTGCTGAGTGGGTGGGTGCAGTGACCAGTTGTTTGAGCCCGAGGTTGGTGAGGTTGTCTATGAGGGAGGTATAGTTGTGGTGTTGTAGATTCTCCAAGTGAAAGTTGAAATCACCGAGGAGGATGTACTCTGTGGAGGTGAGGGCGTGCGAGCTGATGGTGTCGGCGATGGTGTCGCAGAAGGTGGGGCGTGGTCCTGGTGGTCTGTAGATTAGTGTGCCTCTGAGGGTGGAGTTGTTGTTAATGTGGGTTAGGAAGTGCATGTGTTCTGTGTTGTTGATAGTGTCTTGGGAGCAAGTGGTGACTTTGATGGTGTCCCTGTGTAGGATGGCGACGCCACCACCTGGCCTGTTGAGGCGGTCTTTGCGTTGGAGTTTGTATCCCTTTGGGATGGCGATGGCTATGTCGGGTTCCGAGGAGGGGTTGGTCCAGGTTTCCGTGAGGAAGGCAATGTAAGGTGAGTGTGATGTGGTCCCAGAGTTCTATGGCATGTTTGTGAAGGGAGCGGGTGATGAGGAGCAGGCAGTTGAGGTGGTTGTGGGTGGTGGTGTTGGTGTGGTGCATGAGGGTGTTGTGGGGTGGTGTGCTGTGGGGCTGTTTGTTGGTAGTGGGTGCAGAGCAGGTGTGTGTTGCATTAGGGGAGTTGTGTTTGTTGTTGGGGGGGTCGCTGTGGTTGGTGTGTGGTGTGAAAGATCAGGAGCAGGAGAAATGACAGGTGAGGCAGGTGAAGGGGCCATGAGTGTGTGTGGGGCTGGAAAGGGTGCAGGTGGGGCGAGGGCCTGGGTTGAGTGAGTGGAGGGTAAGGGGGGAGTAGGTTTGTCTGAGGGGGCCAGGGGGACTGGCGCTGGGCGCAGACGGGCTTGCCTTTGGTGCGCCAGTGGCGCGTCCGCGCCACGGCTGCCATAAATGGAAGGGAGGGAGGGAGTGGCAGCTGGGAGGAGGGAGGGCTGGACGAATGGGAAGGCTGGGGGGGTGGGGCTGCAGGGGACGCAGCAGCAGGGGATTTTAAAAAGTAAAGGAACGGAAGGTGAAGAGGAGGAGGGGGAGGCGGGAGGAGCCGCAGGGGACGCAGCGGCTGGGGATTTTTTAAAAGTAAAGGAACGGAAGGTGAGGAGGAGGAGGGGGGAGGCGGCAGGGGCCGCAGGGGTCGCAGTGGCAATGGATTTTAAAAAGCAAAGGAACGGAAGGTGAGGAGGAGGAGGGGGGAGGCAGGAGGGGCTGCAGCGGCTGGGGATTTTAAAAAGGAACGGAAGGTGAGGAGGAGGAGGGGTGAGGCGGGAGGGGCCACAGGGGACGTAGCGGCTGGGGATTTTAAAAAGCAAACGAACGGAAGGTGAGGAGGAGGAGGGGGAGGCGGGAGGGGCTGCAGGGGCTGCAGCGGCTGGGGATTTTAAAAAGCAAAGGAACGGAAGGTGAGGAGGAGGAGGGGGAGGCGGGAGGGGCCGCAGGGGATGCAGCGGCTGGGGATTTTAAAAAGCAAAGGAACAGAAGGTGAGGAGGAGGGGGGAGGCGGAAGGAGCAGCAGGGGACGCAGCAGCTGGGGATTTTAAAAAGTAAAGGAATGGAAGGTGAGGAGGAGGTGCTGGGCGGTGGAGCAGGGAGCGACCTACCTGCTGAAGCAGGGTCAAGGGTTGCTCACTGTACTGGTAGCATAGCTTGCATTGTGATGTCAATTTCAGAATGTGGCTAGCGTGACAGTAATTAACTCAGGCCTCAGGTTGTACCTATGTCATTATCATGAAATCTCTTTATTGATGTCATAACTACACTTTCACAATTGCCTCATTAACCTTCTTTCTGTCTCAAATTTGCTTAAAAATCCACCACTTGCCCACTCTTTTTTTCAGAATTCCCACCCCCACGAACTCCCTTATAGCGGTCGGGCTTGCCTACTACGCTCACTTGTCATAGGGCCCTCATACCGAACTTTTACGTCCCACTACTTTACAATGTCACCAGCCGCCACTGATTACAGGTGACATGGTTCTTGACTATTGCAAGGGACTAGCTCATGTGATCCATTCTGTATCCTGCCAGGTTGAAGTCGTTGCTGCCTCTCCAAGTTTGGAGCAGTGCCACAAACTCAGTCCTGGTGACTAGGTCTTGGTGAAAAAACACGTTTGGAAAATGTGTCTGGAGCCTAGATGGCGTTGTCCGTACCAGGTCATCCTAGTGATGAATACTGATGTTAAATGTGGGGGCTTCCCAACTGCATTCATGCAGCTCACACTTGTAGAACGGAGTGTCCTCTTGATGATGTGACAGTACCACTTCCTGAAATGCATTCCAAAACTGACAGACAACATGACGGGGTACACAAAGTACTGAGTCCTGGCAAGAGCCTGTGACAGCGGATTCTCAGCCTGAGGGGGTTCTTGATGAACTGACAATTGAGGAGTCCTGGCCTGACTGGTACCTGAACCAGACTCAAATCCTGACGAAGGGCCTAGTGCCTTGTCACATCGAGTAGAGACTGAGAACCATTGGCTGAGAAGGCTATATAGAGACAGATTAAGATTGCATATGGAACAAAGACTGAGTATAGTCTAAGCAGATATTGAGGAGAATTCTAGCCAGACCAACAGTGAAAGTGAATAACCTGTTCTCGGGAGATCAAAAAGAACTAGAGCGCCATGTCAGAGGTACTCAAGCCCTGAATGGACATATGTTGCTGATACTGATTGTGAAAGGGAGATCTGTGATTTGGGGGACACGAGTGAGATCCCAGAGGAGCCTCCGTGAACCAGAGTTGCAACCTGAACTGAGTTTGAACTTGTACTCTCATTGGACTCTGTAAATAATTTAATTGCACATTGTTTGAACTTTATTTGCCATTTATACAAGTGCAAACAAGCCTCTAGCCTCTACTCAATGGTCTGATTCTAGAGAAGTCTTGAAAACTAATAACACAAATAAATGCTGATGTGTATTAGTAGGGGTGTTGTTTGCCATTGTTGCAGTATTAATTGTTCTCCTTGTAGGATTATCTTCACCTACATTTTCCACAGTTGCCAAACTTAAGCCTATTGCTAACCCCCATAGCCCAGAGTCCTATAGATACCAGTTTTTAAGCACTAGATTATAAAGCTTTTGCATGTAGATCAATCTAGAGATTATTCTTCAAATGCCTATTTCAAAATGCTTTATGAATATATTGACAATATGAATGTATGCAGTTACGTGCACCAGCAGCAATCACCATATTCCTCTTATGTATGGTGTTACGTGTAGCCTTCTGTTAAGTCTGTTTTATGGAAAGGAACATTTCCAATATTACTACTGAAATTCTGATTTGGTACTTTCTCAAGTTCTTTAGTTCAAGTATTTCAACAGTCATCCTCATGCCAAGACAACTGGGACAGTTAACTGTTTCCTTAAACCAAATTTGACACTGGACATGGCTTAGGCTCATAGAAACAACTTGACATGTTCTTTCACTGAAGTTGAGAAGAAATTTGTGGATTTAACAGAAGATAGAAAGTGAGCAATAGATGCAAGGAGGGGAAACAGGATGGGATCAGGGATATGATGGACAGTGGGATAATGAAGAAGCGAAACTTCAAGACTTAAAGAGTTATGCCTGCACTGCTTCGAGATTGGCAACACAAAGGGAAATTATGTGTGATTAGAGATAAATCTTCCCTTAACACAAAGTACATTGGTAGAAGTGATTGAGAACATATTTTTGAATATGTAGAAACTTGGCTTCTGTTATGCCTGGAATTTATTTTGTTTGTGAGGAGCATGCATACTTCAAATTGCCCAGGAGATGGTATGGTACATGTTATTTAGGTATAGATTTCTCAAAACGTTATTATGTGGAACATTCAAATGAGTCTGTGTGGGAAATAAAATCTAGAACTAAAAGAGGTAGTATTTCTGCTGAAAGTGTGGGAGACATATTTGGTGAAGTGATTCCATCTGTAGGTGTAATCTTGAATGATCTCAAGATTAGAAAATTGTCCACCGTAGTAGATAAATTGTCCAGGAGTACAGCAAGTTCCTTAGTCACTGTAGATACTGAAATGGTAGGTATGAGATCCATGGCTTTGCAGAATGTTCTTGCGTTAGACATCCTTCTTGTGAAAGAGGATGGAGTCTGCAAAATGTTAAAGGTCCAGAAATGCTGTACTTATAACCCTGACAATAGAGAGGACTTAGAAATACATTAAGAACATTACTGATCGGAAAGGATATTTGAAATAATTAGAAGCTACAGATGTTTGGGAAGGGATTGTGGATGTTTTTTTAGGATTGGCAAATGGTTTGGCAACCTAAAAAGTGAAATAGTGGGTTTATCTGAAGACCTCTTATTGTTCTCACCATATGTGTGATATGTCTGTTCATTATCTTTAAGGGGTATAAGTGTGTAAAGGAAAGAAAGAAAGACAACATGTAAGGGTATTTTAAAGAACCAGAAGGGATATGGAGATGGAGGAGAATCAGTGTAGATATTATGATGACAAGAATCATCTAGAAAATACTAAACAAATGTTGGAAACTGCAAGGCTTTGGCTTGATTTCACCTGATTAGGATTCATATGTGTGTTATTGTGATGGCTAACATCATCATCAGAGCGGGGAATTAGAGCAGTACATTTTAGGAAGCATCCTTAACATGTGATCATTGTGCAATTTCACATTTAATTTTGACATTATGTTTACTGTGTGTCTTAAATAATATTAACGCATGTGGACATTTAAGCACATTAATGAAATTTAACTATTGATAAACTGAAGCTTTATAAATGTGAGCACTAATGGTCATTTAAATTGCTTTCATGTATTCATTATTTATGTTCATATTTACACTTTAAGTTATATTTGCAGAAGTAACATGTTTCTTTTGTTCATGTTCTGCACTTATTTTGAAAGTTACATGCGTGGATGTATGAATTGAATTTATTGTATAGATAATAAAATCCAATGCAATTAGACAAAAAAAGAAAGAAAACAAGGAAATACAAATGCAATCAAAAGCTGAATACATGCTAAAAACACACCATGATTAAGACGCACATGACATAATAATTTTTTTTTTTTTAAAGCGTTCCTGCCTATAGGTATAAAACAGTCCTGGAATATAAAAATAGAATAAACCACCAAGCCCAGAACTCCGCACATACATAACAAGACAGAATACATAAAGCCCAGGCCCTAAAGTGCATAGTGCGTTAATAATAACTACAATAAATAACAGCATATGCCAATAAAACTCCACAACATAACCAATAATGGGCAGTATGGCAAGAGCATGGGGAAAAAATCCAATTATGCTTATCCGTTGCTCGCAGTGCCACTGAATTTAGATTGGGCAGTTTTAATGAATTTAATCAATAACACAATTAGCATTGAATTAGCTGGGTCCAGAGACTGGATAATGGCCTGTCGACAGGAGCGAACTCTGAGTTCCTTCCATTTGCTCGAAAACAGAAATCTACGCACCTTTAGGAAAGCTGGGCACAGACAGACCACATTATCAACAGTTTTGTCCGCGTTGCTACAACCTCTGCATGTCCCGCCTTCCCCGGAAGATAGCCGCCATTGAGGTAGATGTTTCAAGCAACCCCAATCGCCCATTCTTAAGGCCATGAAGGCCTTTTTCAACCGGAACCCAAAGGAACAGGTAAGAAAGCTAGAAGGCACACCTGGCTTAAAGGATTTAAGTAATGACCAGGCATGCTTCCATTGAGCAAGGAGGGAGTTATATGAGTGGTACGAATACAATTGAATGAACCTTTTTACATCTAGCTTGAACAGAGCATGGGAGGGATTACTTGCCCAAAGATTGTCGGCACCCAGTCGCCATTTGCATTCAGCCAAAAAGTGGAAGTATGATCCCTTTGGTTTAGACTCACTAATTTCTTGCCACAAGACTGCCTCCAAGCGACCATCAGTGGCATGACGCAGCTTAGCAGAGCTTCAAAAAGGCACCGGCACCAACTGCCACCAAATCAGGAAGCCCAAATTCCAACTGTACCTTCGCAGGTGAAGCAAGGGGGCGGGACATGGAAGACACTCTTATAGATTTTATTGACCAGCCTATTAAATAGGCAGGAGCCTTTATCCAACAAAATTTCTTGACCATAGGCCAGTGAAGGGATATTCTTTGCTCTCATAACCTCCATTAGGGGAAGGAGAGTCGGCCCCTTTAAATCTTTGAATAATTTGGAAAAGGCCACATGCAATGCCACAGCTTTGAGTTCGATCTCCTTCTTGTGTTTAACAAAACTGCCCCTAGAATTGAAGTGCACCCCTAAATATTTGTAAGACAGCTCAGGAACGAGTTTACAGCTTTCATAGTACCAACTGGAGCCCAAATGTTTTTTCCTTCCAAAGGAGAACACTTCGGTTTTAAGCAGATTAACTTCCAGTTGATTCACGGATGTATAAGATGCAAGTTGGTTCAGCAGCCGTTGAAGGCCAATCTTAGTGTGACTAAATAAAGCAAGATCATGGGCATAAAGCAGATGACTGAGTCTGAGGCCACCAATCTCAGGGGAATGAGAATTAACAGCGTCAAGAGATGTTGACATGTCTGCAATTAACAAATTAAAAAGAAGGGGAGCAAGCACACAGCCCTGTTTCACACCACGAGAGGTAGGGATTTTTCTAGAAAGAGAGCACCCGCCACCAAGCTTAATATGGACCCAGGTATTTGTATGGAGTTCTATAATGGCACCCAGGAGCACTGAGGGGATACCCCAGTTTTACATCGATGTATAGTAATAAATTCAAAATGCACATTAAATGTTTATTTAAAGTTAGCATGACTATAGACCTTAATTTTGAACTGTATTTTGCTTGGCTAGCGTGTTCTTTCTTTTGCAGGTGGTGCATTCTCATGACTTCATTAGCTAGAGGAAAGGAGTACTGTTGTATGCAGTAGTTTATTGATAGAAAGGCCTGAGAAGAAAAAGCTTGGCGAGAAACCCAAAAACCTAATAAAAAGATGAAGTCTCCTGTTTATCGTGTATCGGGAATGGGGGATGCCCAAGGTTGCAGTAGCTGTCAAAATTCTGTGGGATGGGGAATTTTTATTTGTTTTAATTAATGTTCAATCTATCAGAAGTTAGAGAACATTCCCTTAGACTTTGAGGAGTACAGACCGCTCTGCTTCCTTTACTTTTGTAAGTGTGAAGCCTCATGCTAAACACCTATTCCAGTTCTAGAAGACTTCTACTGGAGTCTTCACTATGCTGACATCTCACATTTCCAAATTACCTTGAGACCCCAATCCATAAACCATCTTTATTCTAAACTGAGAACCATGATTAGATAACTTAAGAACGTATTTATGTTTAAGAGAGAGAATCAGAGTTTCTTTAAGGAACACCTGTTTCTAATACTCAGTTTCTCTATTGCTGTGACTGTGATTATTTTGTATCTTATCCTACTGAGACTGAACCTACTGCAATATTTCAGCTTGCCAGCTGTAATCTTTTAACTTTTTAATAATTTCCTGACATGCATATATATTGGACTGATTATTAATTGGTAACAAAATTACTTAACTTCTAATACCGATTTCAGGTCCTTATTGTGTGGCCAAATTGACATTTTTATTATTGCTATCTCCCTTGGCATCTCAGTCAACTTAAAATGGTTCATCAGATGAGAAATGTTAAATCATGAGCCTGTGCGCTCTCACATCTAAAGACCATCTTCTTCCTTTCTCATGAGATACTACAGGGCTCCTCTTGTTTCAGAAATAGACTTCACCGGAAGTCTACATACAGAAATCTGCAAAGCTGTGTCTTGCTTTTGCATGTAGAGTTGGCTCTAATACGGTTTGTTGGGGGACTCATGTCGCCAAACGAATCTGTGATTGACAGATAATTTCTCTCGATAACAAACATTCTGAGACATTTATTGCTAGATGCATTGATTTTCTTTAACATGGATTTTCACTTGTTATTTTATCCTGAAAGGTGGGGGAATGACTACAAATTAAAGTGCTGTATTCTAGCAATGAGATACAAGGCAATTGTACTCACAATCACTTATTTTACCAGTCATGGTGCCATCCTCATTACAACAATGAAAAATTGGCTTTCTGAGATGTATTTATTTCATAACATTCCCTATATTCATGACCGCCAGCAATCACGCTAGACTGTGAAATTAGCCATGTCGAAAGCAGTCTTGGTCTTTCTCTAATAGGAACAGTCCATCAAACACTGCCAGGAAAACTCAGTGAAAAAGTATGGTCTGGAATGTGTCCCTGAGGGATTGTCAAGGACTGAGATAAATTCAAGCATTTCTTCTATGACTCTGCTGTTTTTTGAGTCATTCCATCCATGCACCTGGCTATCATCCACTCACTGACAATACTACTTCAATTTCTCAATTCTCTCTCTCTCATACCTACTGCACAAATGTATGGATACCTGTCTCTGCATCTACAACTACAAAGGTGCCTAGGTAGCCTCTCCTCCGTACAGACAAATACTCTACTCAACATCTCTGATTATACAAGCAATTCAATACACTCCTCTCCTTACTATATTGCAGCATTTGGTAAGAATCTTGTCCGTCACAGTCTGATACCAGTGCCATGACACTGTGCTCACCATTCTTAAAAAACATGTAAAAAACTGGATACACTCCGCTGTCACTGTACTATGCAAGTGCATGAATATCTGCCTTTATAGACAGTTCTAAACTGTTCCTTCAGAATCCTCCTCTTGAAAGAATTACTAGATACATATCCATGGACATATTTTCTGAGTGTACTAAAAACATTCCAAGATAACATTTTCTCCTCATCCTGAACCAGTGCCTAGATGTCGTCCGCTGCAATGCTGTACTATGCAAGAACAAATACTCAATTTACAAACTTTAATAAAACAGTGTCCGTAAATCGTGACTCATCTCACAATGACTTTACCAAAGAAACTGCAGCTGTACTCTTTTCTTCTGTCTCTTCTAAACATGGACCTGGACAAACTTTCTTTTCCTACATTATGCATCTAATAACACAGCAGAGTAAATATACAGAACTATAAGATCTGTGAAGTATGATCCATACCTTAATGCCTGGGGTATCCCTACTTCTTGTAGGTGACACAGGATAGGCAGACTCCAGTAGGAAGGGAGGTTGCAGTGAATATAAGGCATGGAGAACTCAATACACCATTACAACTAAGCCGCTTGGTAGTATAGGTAAAAAATGGGCCAAAGAGCATGGATTGTGGTAAACAAACATGGGTTGGGGTTAAGGGTAACTTCTCCAATTAATGGACAATATCACCAATGGAGAGAAAAGGTGTCGCACAATAATGGATGGAAGCAACATATAAAAGACCAAAACTTCAATATCAACAAAGCAGAAAATCAGGAAAAGAACTTGATGTCTGGATTCTTGAATTAAGCACTCTTGCCTAACCATTGAATCTGAATCTTACACTATTCTAATAATAATAAAGGAATATCTGAGAAAGGTTGCAAACAGATCTTGAATAAAAGTTCTGTGTTTAAGAGAGGTGTGGCGGCAGAAAGCCACATAGAAAGTATGAGGTCTATACCTCAAAAAGGTCCTCTCTGAGCAAGAGGCAGACAGAGTCTGAATCCCTCACCAGCTCACTACTCTTAATGCTTGGATTTTCCAGGCATGATGACATCATGACAAAAACACTCATTTGAAAAACAAAAATGTAGACAGTTATAATTAACCATCCAGTCTTCCGAAGCCTTCTACTTCCGCCCTTGATACACCCTCACATTCAAGAATCTCAAAAGCTATAGCTGCCAGTGCCAGGATACTCCTTTCGTCCATTAGCCTTCTCTCAGACCCTCTTATCTTTCATGTACAACAAGCTCCTTGTTACCTTCAGCACCTGCAGCTTTGGAGAAACAAGCATTCATGTTGAAGATTAGAACATACAAAAAGAAAGCGGCCTTCACTCCGACCAACTAAAGTGAACACAAATATACTTTTAGTTCAAATATATTTAGTTGTCTAACTCGTTGAATATAAAATTATTATAAAGAGTAACATTTCTAAAATACTACAGCATTGACATTCTTGCAAGCGAGTATTAATGTGGCTTGCATAAACGTTAACTCTCATTGTGCACTTTTATTAATGTACCTCAGTGCACTAGGTTTAACTATTTGTTTTACACATTACAAGAAGAAAATAACCACCCTTTCTTCTTCATATTTTAGGAAGCATAATGGCGCAGCCAAGTTATGCTCCTTCATGATCATGACAATTGCCCACTACTCAAATAATGCAATTTCATTGTCTTAAGTGAGGATACCAATATTCCAATATTCTAATATAGCGTTACTGCCATTTGGTTAGGATAGTTACAGTTGTTAAAGATCCTGAACCTCAGTAAGTTATAGACCTAAGCCTAAGTTCAATAATGAGGGAGATGTCAAGAAGTCATTTAAAAGACAACATAGTCTGAGGCAGAAAAGATATAGACCCTCATTATGACAGTGGCGGTAAATACCACCTACCACCGTGGCGATGGCCACCAAAAGACCGTTGCCGTGGCTACCAGCCATCTGCCATATTATGACAATAGCCAGAATTCCACCAGAAGGATGGCGGAATTCCATCTGCGGTCATGGCAGCGGATGGCAGTAAGGTGGCACTGCTGCCAGCAGCAGCGGCACGCCAGCAGACCGCCGCAGACTGTATCATGACCTGTGACACGGCCTGGCGGTGTTCTGCTGGTGGACGCTGCTGCTGGCAGAAGCGCCCCATCCTGTCTCCTGCCAGAGGATCCCCTGAAATCAGGTAAGTAGTATGCTCCGACAGGGGAGGGGGCTGGGGTGTTGTGTGTGTGTATGTTTGTGTGTGCTTGAAAGCGGGTGTGCGTTGCGTGTGGTATGTGTGTGCATGTGTGGACATGTGAGCGTGTGTATTGTGTGCTGTGTGAATGCATGTGTGCTTGTATGTATGTCAGTGTGTTTGGATGTGTGTGTGAATGGATGTATGCATGAGTGGGTGCATGTGGGTATGAGTTTGTGTATGAGTGTGTGTGATGGTGCGTCAAGGTGCGTGTATGTTAGTGGGTGGGTCTGGAGAGGGAGGGGGTGGGGGAAATCTGGGGAGGGATAGGGGGGTGGGGAAGACCCCTTTCAGTGACAGGGAAGGAATTCCCTGTCACTGATAGTGGCTACCGCCATGGTTTTCGTGGTGGTACGGAGGCCACGGAAACCATGGTGGTTGGTGGGGTCATAATCCCGCGGGTGGGCTAGTTACGGCCGCCTGGCTGGAGACTGAAGTCTCCAGCCCGACAGCTGTTACCGCCGTGGCGGATGGAGTGATACATTGGTGGTCTGGCTTGAGCCAAACCGCCAATGTCACATTGTGGGGAAAAAGTACTTTTCTCCATAATACCGCCGTCCGCCAGGGTCGTAATGAGGGCCATAATACTATTAGAACATTTCTGCCACTGAGGGTAGAATGTACTGACATTTTAAGGCATTGGCAAAGTGGGCAATCGCCCAGGGCCCCTGCCTTCCAAGGACCCCCCTGAGAAACTTGCTCCAGACAGAACTCCCTATTTGACCTCTGACTATTTCACGTTCTCTCTATGAACTTTCCTATCATTTTGCCTACCATTACATCTAACTCTGTCACTCAAAACCAGTGACATTTAAAGGTTTTTTGGCACACTGGATAAGACATCTTCCAACTATTAGTGTGACTGTGTTAAAATGTAACATATAATTTACTATAGTATGGTACCTGTGCTTGAAATGGGCAAAACAATTCAAATTAGTTCTGAATAGGGGCCTACAAAATAGTTTTTTTCCTGCCCCCCAAAAAAATAAATATTTAAAATTACACTGGTAGATTGCTCTAAATTAAAAAGGGAAAAAGAAAGTTCAGTATTGAATGTTGAAGTCTTCAGCATCCATTGTTTGCCCTGAGCCATTCATCTTCCAAGGAGCTCTCAACATTCTAGTTTTCTAATGTAGCATTTTAGGCTGCTGCCGAGGACTATGATGGTCCTCAAAGGCCCTGAATCAGAGGTGTAGGTCTAGGCCACAGGTGTGGCCCTGAAAGGATGGTGACTGTGGTTAACAACTGGTATTTCTGGAGGCAGATGGAGTGTAATGCTATTAGAACATTCCACCCACTGTGGATGAATGTTTTAAATAAAAAATGGAGACACCAAAAGAAAAACATTCAAATGTTGGAGAAAAAGGTTTGTACTAGCCATCACTGGCACTAAGCCTCTCTATGGTCTTTAAAGGAGCTCCAGTATTCCAATGTTCTAATTAAGCCATAATGCCCATGAGAGAGGGTATCCCCATTTTCGGTTTGATTGTGGTACTATGAGAAGGCAGAAGGCGAAACAAAGGGCCTTACCACATCCCATCAGTAACTAACTGAGAGTGCCCTCCCTTTTGCCAATACTGGCATTGTAAATTCACAAAACTTTCACAATGAGAAAAATGCCAATCCTCTGCTGGGATTTGATGAACCACATTTGACAGAAAATGCTTTTAAACCTGATTTGGTCATGAAAATTATCGTAAAAGGAAAAAAAAGGAGGACACATTTTTGATACATTTAGGCCCATATTTATACTTTTTGACGCAAAACTGCGATAACGCAGTTTTTAGTCAAAAAAATTAGCGCCGGCTAACGCCATTCTGAAGCGCCATGCGGGCGCCGTATTTATTGAATGACGTTAGCCGGCGTTAGCCGCCGGCGCCGTCTGGTGTGCGTTAAAAAAAACGACGTACAGCAGGCAGTGCCGGTGTAGGGGGATATGGGGCTTGGGCGTCAAGAAATGGGGCAAGTCAGGTTGAGGCAATTTTTTCGCCTCAACCCGATTTGCGCCATTTTTTTTCACTCCCAACCCCCATAGAAATTACTCCTGTCTTAGCAAAGGCAGGAGTCATGCCCCCTTGCCCAATGGCCATGCCCAGGGGACTTCTGTCCCCTGGGCATGGTCATTGGGCATAGTGGCATGTAGGGGGGCACAAATCAGGCCCCCCTAAAACACTTACCTGAACTTACCTTAATGTCCCTGGGATGGGTCCCTCCAGCCTTGGGTGTCCTCCTGGGGTGGGCAAGGGTGACAGGGGGGGTCCCTGGGGGCATGGGAGGGCACCTCTGGGCTCCTTCAGACCCCACAGGTCCCTTAACGCCTGCCTTTTGCAGGCGCTAAAAAACGGCGCAAAAGCGGCTGTACGTCATTTTTTTTGACCCGCCCACTCCCGGGCGTGAATTTTGCCCGGGAGTATAAATCCGACACACATGCCTCGGAGTCGATTTTTTAGATGGGAACGCCTACCTTGCATATAATTAACGCAAAGTAGGTGTCCACGCTAAAAAATGACGCTAACTCCATGGACTTTGGCGCTAGACGCGTCTAACGCCAAAGTATAAATATGGAGTTAGTTTTGCGTCGGAATTGCGTAAAAAAAACGACGCAATTCCGGCGCAAACGGAGTATAAATATGCCCCATAATCCTCCGCCATGGACAAAAACTAAGGAGTCATGTCATAGCTGAAGAACTGTTTTCTGTAATCTCTTTGAGGGTATAAAATGTTTGTTATGTAATAAGATGAATCTATCAAGAACTGTTATTTGGTGTTGAGAAACATGAAGCTGAAGGAGATAAATCTTTGTGGTTTCTCAACAAACTAATTTCAAAAGGAAATGTCAGCATTTAATTAAGGCTGATTTAACGGTCTGGAGTTCCTTTTCAAGGACTAAATAGTAGGCCTCAGTGAAATTGAAACCACGCTGGCATAAATCTCATTATTTCATGAAATGTGCAATATGCCGTTTATGCACAATTCTCAAGTTTACACCACTTTACGAAATTATGTGTTATTTGCACTAAAAATTGACAGCGAACAGTACAATCTGTGATAAAGATTTACTGTAAATGCAAAGGAAAAACAGAACGAGATTGTCTGTCCACAGAGTTCTTGTTTAAATCCATTATTGTGCTGAGAATGTACATTAGGATGTCTTTTGCACTATTATACAGCATGAAACGACTTATTTGCATTCAGGGGTGGTCGGAACTCACAGAGTTTCACTTCACTGAGGTCTGTGGGGTTACATGAAAACTCTGTGAGATTCCGCAGAGTTCCACGAGCGGGTAGAAATCAGCAAGTTGTGTTGCCAGAGCTGATTTTTTAGCAATGGGAGAAAAATCAGTAGGAACTGCACCACACGGTGTGCCGAAGGGTGCTGCTGTTCGAGTTGGTTTTGCTGCCACTCGAGTGGATTTTCAACTTGAGAGGCAGTTTTCTCAACGCAAACGGTTGCAACCGCCCAAGACAGCCTGAATTGGGAAAATACTGCTGGGTGCTCTACTAGCGCCCAAAAATGCTGCTAGGGGACCCCAATTCTCACTTGCGCTGCCAACTTACCATTGGTAAGCCGCCTGTGGGAAATAACTCCAGCACTTGGCAGTCAGTGTAATTTAGCTGGAATTCTGCATTACATATGTAAAGTTGAGTGGCCAAAACTCTGCCAACTCTGCTGGCAAAGCGGACTTTATCGTCTACTCCTAATTTGTATTTCATGTAATTATGTATAACTTCTTCCAATTTTGCCAGAATACAGTATTTCCTAGTTAAGCAAAAGCAAATAAAAACAAATTTCACACACCCCTTCTGAATAGTTAAGTTAAACAAGAGTACATTTCTGTGAGAAATATGTATTTTGATTTTCCAATCAATCAGGACCTTTTGAATCAAAACAATCCTCATTGTTTGAACAGAGGCATCAATTTCCAGGATGAATGGTTTAGAGACATCAGGTTGTTGAAGAACAGGGGCCTGTATGAACTCATCCTTTAGTTTTTTAAAGCTAAGGGGGCTTGATGATTCCATTGAAAAACCTTGTTGTTCTTGAGAAGGTTGTGTTCAGTGAAACAATCTGGGAAGTGTTTTGATATACTTCCAGAAGTAATTTACCAGTCCAAGTAAGTTTGCATCTATTATCAAAGGAGGAACTAGCCAATCCAGAATTGCCTTAACCTTTCAGAAATACCCTGTAAGGATAGGACAGAGTCCAATGTCTTGAAGGAATTTCTTTCAAATTAGCACTTTTCAGGTTTAGACAGCAACTTTTTCTCCCTTAGTTGTCGTAGGACTTCTTTGAAATGTAACAGATGGAGCTCAGATTATTTCAAAGTTAGCGACCATAGTTTGAAGGATCAGGTCAGAAAAGAGGGTGTTCATGAACCACTGGAAAACAGCTGGGACATTACATAGGTTAAACAGCAATACACAATATCAGTGATGCTCAAAAGGTGTTCTCAAAGCAGTCTTCCCATTCATTACTAGCCTTTACTGTAATTAAATGGTATGCCCCTTTTAAGTCCAACTTGCTAAATATTTTTTGCATCTTAAACAGCTTTCAAAATATCGGAAATTAGGGGTAGCCGGTAGCAATCTTTGATACTTACTGGATTTAGACCTTATAGTTTACGCAGGGCCGAAGTTCAAAAGTACCCCTCAAAGGGAAGAGAGAAGAAGAAAGGTAATATTTTCGTAAAGAGAGGAAATGAAAATTATGAAGGTATTGGTCTCTTCAATTACTAATCCAGACAGCTACTTCAGCTGCTACTGAACTTCTTTGCTTTTGACAGGCATCTGAACTACTGAATATCTATCTATGCATTTGAAGCACCAAGGATAAAATAACTTATAGTACGTAACAATGAGACTAGACCTGAAGTGCTCCATGAAACAGAACACACACAGAAAAGCTTTGGGGCTAGGGCAGGTTATTTTCCTTTCAACTATTCCCTGCACTAGTTATTAGCCTTTTAGTTGCGAGTCCTTGAGTTGACAAGATGGATGAGTGGGAAATGAATTTGGAAGAAGCCTGACCACAGGATATGTATAGGAATATTTTTTGTCATCTTCGTTTTTCTTCTTTGGTCAAGGTAGCCAACTTGCACTGGTTCTTTTTTTAGAATCCAGAGATTTGAGTGTGGTCTTAAATGCAGGTTTGTGGAAAACCTTTCCCTGTGACTGTTACCAACGTTCCATCCTCCTCTCATGGATAAGGTTGTCAGTTGGAATGGTCAGTTGAATGAGCTCTTGCAAGGACTCAAGTCTGGTTATTCTAGTGAGTTCTTCCTTTAATTGTCTTTCAGTCCCTTATGGAATGGAGTAAATAGTGCTGACTTGTGATTACTCTGACTAAAGCCTTGATCATGGAAATATAGATTTGGAGATCCCATGAGCCTTGATTTATCTAAAAAATCTCCTCCTGAATATTTTCTATTTTGTCGATCAAACATCTTCTTGAAATCAGTTAAGATGGCAGGAAAATTAAGGAGCGGACTTGCCTCAGAAAATAATGGCACGGCCTATGCAAATGTATTTTCTTTTGAATTACTTATGATGGACCCCACCTTAGATCTATCACAGGTGCAGATATGTGATTTAAAAGTAAAGTGGATTTGGCAAGCATACAAACATTTTTTTATGTTCCAAGTATATCCATTGACTATTAGTTTAGCCAGGCCTCACAACGGAGGATCCCCAAAAAAGTGGTGCTTTGTGACTTTTGGGGATATTTTCACCTGATCTTTATATAGCTCAAGCCATACTAGATGTAATTTTTGTAGTTTTAGTGTCATTTTATAACACTTTACTCTATTTTTTTTAATTGGTTTGGGATTGTTCCTGTGTTGTGTTTTTGCTTTATTACTGTCTCAGTGTGAATAAATGCTTTAAACATTGCCTCTAAGTTAAACTTGACTACTTTTATGCCAAGCTCCCAGAGGGTTAAGCACAGGTTAATTTATTGACTTTAGTGGTTCACTCTGACAACGATTGTGTTTATTACTTGAGCAGGGCTCTCACCCTGCTCTACTAATGACACACTTATTTACAGTTAGGCTCTGGACTTGAAGAGTCAAATTATTTACTGCTGTTAGAAGATCCTGGATTTGGTACATCTTCTGATTTTGGTGACATCACAACCTGTCAAGAGCAGTTCTTTGTGGCAACAGTGAAAGAACTTCTTCTGTTATATGGTTCCTACTAAAATATTAGCACTGCATATTAGACCGGTAGAACTTCAGAATGTGGAGACTGAGTTCTTCAACACCATCAAAGACTGTAGGTCAAATTCCTGGCTAGCTCACAGTGCCTCACTCCCACCTCCAAACCTGCTGGTATGAAGGCGATCATGGCAACTTGAACATGACACTCTGACTCCTTAGGGAAGTCACTTAAAAAACGTCTCACCCTTTTGTTGATGAGGAGAATTGAAGCATCACAGCAGGATCCCAATATAGCAACGGTTTCTTCTAGCAGCAAATTAGATAAGTGTCATTGAATATTGTAGCTTAGTACCCTGCTTTTTGGGTATTAGACCAGATCCTGTGACAGCATGACACAAATGTGATACGTAGAATTAGTTATTTCTTTCACCCATTAACCTCATGTCTGTGCATTTAGTTTTGGACTGAATGCCATAGTTATGTTTTCCTGCATTAGAATTGAGAGTTACAGTTACATGGGTTTAGTAAGTTAAGGTCTAAGAACCTTAATCTAAAGATTAACGTTTCGAGTTCTGGGGCCAGATGTACTAACGTTTAGTGACTTGCAAAATGGTTCCAGACCTATTTGCGACCCTAAATGTTGTGTTTCAGTATGTGCGGATGCAATTAGGTAGCGACAAATAACATTGCAGCCAAACTGTGACTCAGTAACAATAGCAAACCTTTTTTGCGACTTGCAAATACTGAATTGTTATTTGCAAGTCACAAACCATATGTAAGAGCCTGTCACACATTGCAACTAGTTGCAAAAATGCCAGTTTGCACATGCAATTTTATACTGTTTCCAATCAGGAGAGCAAATATGTGCAAAGTATAAAAGGAGGTCCAGAATGCATCAGGGGTTTCCATAATGGCTGCACTTGCTAAGGGTAGGTGATACCTGGCTGCCCAGCAGAGGAGGAGGAGACAGGAGGAGATTTTCAGTCCGGCTCACCATATTCCAGCAGACAGAGGAGGAAATATATGAGAAATACAAGCTGAGTAGTGCTGTGAACTTACATTTTATAGCTATGTTAAAGCCCCATATGGAAAGCAGTACCCTGTGAAGCAACTCCATCCCCGTGTTCACTGCACGTTTTGGCCTCAGGTAGCTACTGGGGGGAATTACAGTTGCTGGTGGGGTGTACCAAAGTGCACTGCCACGTTTCTTTAACCGGTTTCTAGATGCCATGCTCACCCACATAAACAATTACATGTATCTCCCCAGGAATGCAGCAGACCTACACAACATAAAAAACAACTTTTACAGGATTGCCCACTTCCCCCATGTATAAAGGTGTGTAGATAGGACACATGTTCCTATTTGTCCTCCATCACATCATAAATACCTATTCCGAAACAGCAAAATTACCAATTCCCTCAATATCCAGGTGGTATGTGATGCCTATAATGTCACCACAGATATAGTGGCCAATACCCAGGGAGCACCCATCACGCATACATCCTCAGGCACAGTGAAGTACACCAACGTCTGGAATGTGGGGAGTTTGAAGATGGGTTTTTACTAGGTGATGTGATGCTGTAATACAAACCACGTACATGTGTCTGTCTAACAGCAGGTACTGCCATGCTCACACATATTCTGTTTCTCCAGGAGACAGCACTTATGCGTTACAACCTTGGATCTTGACACAATACCTAGCTCCAGCAGACCACAATGAGAGGTGATGCAACAGTGCCTATTACTGCCCTACAGCTGTAATTGAATGTACCTTTGGCATGCTCACATCCAGAATCTGGTGCCTTCACAAAAGTGGAGGTGCCCCAGAGGTTTCATGCACAATTGTGGCAACCCGTGCCATCCTACACAACATAGTGACCAGGCATGAGCTACACCTCAATTTGGAGGACACAGACTTGGAAAATGATGATCCAGAAGCACCGCTATTACAACCTGGGGACCAGACCATAGCAGTGGAGAGGAGACACCAACGGGATAACACAGCAGCACATTACTTTGCAAGGTAAGTTTTGGGTAACACTGCATTCACAGAAATGATGCAAGTATACACAATTTTTTTAACTAAAGAAGCCTTTAATGTTAGGTTACTCTTTTTGCCATTTCCGTCTGAACTATATGATTCCCATGTGATAAGTGAAATACAAAATAGTGTTGGTTACATTACCAAACAAATAATATCCATGTGTAACTGCCTAGCCACAGATAAGTGTGCATTACTGCTTTTTACGGCTACGTCCAACATGCTCTTTCCCTGCATGTTCACCAACAGTGATATGGCTGGTGCTACTGTAGAACAAGGTCCAGGCATCAGTGGCTGATACGCTGATCCCACTGGACTTTTCCTCACTACCTGGAGGGGCATCTCCTGCACCTTTTGCACCTGTGCATCTGTAGGAGTTCAACTGCAGCAGTAATCTGTCTAGACTCCTGGAAACATCACAGCTAGTGTCCCATTTCCACCTGCAATGTGACGGTTCTCCTGGAGAGTCTGGTAGTAGAAGTGATCAATTTACCTATGGAACAACTTAGCCGGTCCATTCTAGTTTCAGCACTGTGATCCCAATGCCTCTGATAGGCACAGTCAGCCCTCACTGGCTGGCCCAATTCCTGAATGGCAGTGGTCAGGCTCACTACATTGGTGTTCAGTGTTGAGAATTGTGTCCTGATATTATTGAAGCCAACAGACATGTTCTGCCGCTTGCTCTGCATATTCCTGCTGATTCTTTTTAAATGCTTGTTTTGCAGGCATTGACTTTGGAGTAGGGCTGTCTCTAAACCGACAAACACTTGTGCATTTGCAACATCTTCAACAGCATCAGTGCCTCATGGCGCCTCCTGCACACACATACTGGAGGACACTGGTCTTTGCTCACACTTGACTGTGAGATTGGACTTGGTGGCACAGAGACATCATCGTCCTCCATTGCCGCAGGCTCTGGTGACATTGACATCAAGCTACAGTGTGTGGGGTGGTGCTGTCTATAGGGATAGGTTCCTCTGCTGCCATCTTGGCAACATCCACTCCCTCAACATTGGCATCCTCACTCTGTACCTCAGGGGGATTTGTGGGACAAATGTGATACATGTTATTTTTTTAAACAATTTGTATTAGTTTATTGAGAGAGAACTCTGGGAAAGCTCATAAAGCAGTCAATGCAAAGTAGTTCAACTTTAGTTATCAGTAACATAATACAAGCCAAGAGCCCATCCCAGGTAACCCCAACACCCCTAACTCTGTCTGATGCACCCCAGAATCCCTCTCCCCAGTGCAGGTCAATAACATGCTTCCTAGTACCTAGCCCCTTCCTCAGAACAGCTAACTTGCCCATTGGATGACAAACCCAGATCTGAGTGACTTCATGTAATTACCACTCTCGTCCCTCCCCTATGTAGACCTAGTCAGGGAGTTAGTAGAGAGGGAGACCATTTCTTTGAACTCTCAACTAATGTCGCCCATGCCCTAGCCCTTTCTAAGGTGCAACCACTTCACAGGGCCTCCAAGGTCAACATTTCCCCTTCATAATCTACCCACTTTAGGAGTTCCCTGTGCCACGCTAGTACCTGAGGGCCCTGAGGGTATTTCCAAATACAGGTAATATCCAGCTTGGCCAATATGAACCCTAGGTCAATGACTTTTCTGAGTATTTTTGTTTTAGGGGTATACAGGAAGTCACTTAAGAGACAGTAGACTGGGTCTCCAGGAATGTCTCTGTTAACCAATGTCTAGAGAGAGCCAACTATTTCCTGCCAGTAGTAAAGAAGTTGCGGGCAACTCCAAAGCATATGAAGGAAATCTGCCCCTATTTGGTCACATTTTGGACATTTAATCTCAGTCACCATAAGCATTCTGTTCAACCTGTTAGGGGTTAAGTAAGCTCTGTGAATAATGCAAAAGTTAATTAATTTGTATCTGGATTTGTGCAATATTTTGGGCACTCTCTCCAACACAACATCACATCTATCATCTGTAAAGGATTTGTCGATATCCGCCTCCCATTTCTGGCGTATGTTTTCTAAGGGCTGTAGGGAGTCATTAGTTATCCTACAGTACAGGCATGTGACTGCCTTCAACGTGCCCGCTGCTGTGGCTATGTATGTGCAGCTAGAGAGAGTGGGTGGTTCTGCGCAGCCTGCTCCCCAATGTTGTCTTATAGTGACCACAAGTGTCCCATGTATCAGGAAATGTTGAGGGCGTAAGTGAAACTTGGTCTGTAATGCGTTGTAGGGGAGTAATACCCCGTCCCTGAACAAATCCCCCACTGTGTGCACTCCTGCCTCTTTAAGTTGATATAGGCCTTGCTAATTATTTTTGTGTAAGAAGGCTGTTAATTAGTCCGGGGGGGTGCTCAGAAGAATATGGGTGTTTGGTTCTGGTTCTCAGCAGGCATCTACTCCAACAATACGCTATTACCTTGTGCCCACTTGTCATGCATTGTGTTGGATCCCTCATCCCCAAAAGGATCTGAATTAGTCGAGGTACAGCCGGTGTACCATGCCCCATGTCAGTAGGCAGGTCAGCTCCTCATCCATTGCGTAAAGCATTGCAACTGTGCTGCTATGTATTAGGCTTCAAAGTGTGGTGCTGCCAGCCCACCCAATGCGGTTGGTCATTGCAAAGTGGAAAGTACTACCCGCTTTCGGCCCGTTCCCCAGATATAGGATAGCATCAGAGAGTCTATGTCCCTAAAAAGGGCCAAAGGGATTTTAATGAGCAATGCAGTGAAATAATAGAGACGTCGAGGCAGTGTTAGCATTTTCAACATGCCATCACTGATAAAGGGAGTGTGCTCTAAAAGTCCATGGATCCCTTCAGGGAACCAATCGCCCGTCCGATATTGCCTTCTACAACCCCAGAGGGAGAGTGATAAATCCTCATCCCCAAATATGTACTGCAATGCGGTTTCCAATGTAAAGAGTTCAACCCTACAGGAAGGGGCACGCCCAGGTGGACTGAGAACAGGCTGGTCTTTGTCCACTTAAACCTGAGACTTGATATGTCACCAAAGGTTTACAGTAACAGCTGGGCCCCATGTAGGTCTTCCCTACTGTCAACTTACCAACCCAGGGCCCAGGTGGAAACTCGAGATCACTTTGGTCAAATAATTCCATTCCAGGCTATCAAAAGCCTTTTCGATATCTACTGACAATATCCCAGAATATGGTGCTGTAGTCTAGCAACAACAGCAGTCGACATATGTTCAGCGCTGTGGTGCAGCCCAGGATGAAGCCCGACTGATCCCTATGTATCAGCTGAGGCATATGGTGTAAAAACCTAGAGGTAAGTATTCTACTAAGAATTTTGTAGCCTGCATCTAGGATTGACAGCGGGTGACAGGCCTTCATGTCGTGAGGTTGCTTCCCAGCTTTTAGCAGAGGTACTATTAGGGCTTCTCTGCTGGTGAGTGGAGGGACCTTCAACAACCTGGCCTTGTTGCACATTCCCATTAATTTAGGTGCCAATGGCTCTACGAATGAAACACAGAACTGAATTGGGAAGCCGTCCGCACCCGGGATTTTCCCTCGAGCCATTTGCTTAATGGCTGCTTTTAACTCCGGTAGTGTAATCTCACCACCCAATAGCTCAGCCTCTTCCTACGACAACCTTGGAAATTAGAGTGGTGTAAGGAAGGCCTTAATTTCATCTGGGGATACTTGGGACTTGCTTTTGTATAGCATTGTATAGTAGTCATAGTAGGCTCCATTAATTTCTGCTTGTGTATTCAGCGAAAGGCCAGACTCCATTTTACTCTCCACTTCTGGGGTTCCCTTGGTATTGGGATTCGCTAACTAGGCCAGGAGCCGCCCTGCTTTGTCCCTAGGCGCATGGGGCATTATCATTTAGTTTCAATAGTCATGACATCTGAGTCGCTCTATCTGCTCTGATACTTTTTCTTTGGACACCAGTAGGGACTCCCGATTGGTCAGACCCCTCAAGTTATCCAGCTCGACATGTCTCAATGCAGTTTCAGCAGCCTAAACCTTGTGAATCAGGGTCTTCTAGACTCCAGTTGATTCAGCTATGCAGCGGCCCCCCAGGACCGTCTTAAATGCGGCCCATTCCGTACCTCTAGAGTCAGTGGAATCATTGTTCTCCAGGAAGTATTGGGTGATACATGCCCCAACTTGCGCCCTAAATGGAGGGTCGGTCAAAACGTCTAGTCTAAGTTTCGAGGAAGGGATCAGGAGCGGATCATCACCCCAGCTCAGGTGTAGGAGGATCGGGTTATGGTCCGAAATAGTCCTGGCAAGATACTCTATGTTATTAATTTTGTGGTGCAAGGGTGGAGTACAGAGAAACTTATCCAACAGCACATGTTAATTGTATATATGGAGAATAGCATGAGTAGTCCCTGACTTGTGGATGTAGGGTGCACCAGGAATTGAACAAATTCCAATTCTACCCCGAGATGTAAACGTCTGGGCTAATTTGTACACTGAGGAGTCAACCAGCAGGGGGTGTGATCTATCCAGGTACGGATCCCCTACACAGTTAAAATCACCCCCAATGAGTACTTCTCCTGTCAAATAGGGAAAGAGCTGTAGAGAAAGGTCTGCAAAGAAACTAGCTTGATTGACATTTATGGCTTAAATATTCATGAGCGCTATGTCCTTCCCATCTAGGCGACCCTTTAAAGCCACAAAACGCCCCTCCAGGTCTACCCTTCGGGCCGTGTAATGGAACGGGAACCCAGGCTTGACCCAAATCAGTCCCCCACTGGCATATGCGGAATAAGTCGTATAGTACAATTCTCCTTTCAAGCAGCGCTGCCGGGCAAATCCCTCTTTCCGAAGAATGTGCGTTTCTTGCAGTAAGGCCAGATGGACACCATGGCGAGACAGATAGGAAAATACCATATATAATTTTGTTAGTGAATAAGTCCCTCTCACATTCCAGGAGATTACAATATAACGTGTGGGGATAGACTTGTTGAAAAGTAAGAAAGCGGAAAGAAGTCCAGAAGGGCTGTCACTATCCGAGGTCGGTAAGGTTGGAACCTGACAAATGTGGCCATTTAAAAGAAAACATCCATCACACTATGCACTGCACATTCCCCAAATAACAAAAAAAACAACAGAACACCCCAACTCCCCTTCCCCAGGACTGGCTGGAACCCCGCCCCTGTCCAAACTAAAGTAACAGACACCATATGAACGGTATCCTCCACCTCCAAAGTTGAATGGTGAATGGGAACTATGGGCCGATGCAGCCCACTGTGACAAACAAGGAGCTGCATAGCTGGCCATGTGGAAGTGGCGGGCCCCTGACCATGTTATCCTGGTACTCAAAGGCAGTCCTCTCTCCGCAAGGGACCTCATTGTCTGTCTGGATTGCGGGATTGGAAAATCAGATGCCATTACCTGAGTGCCTCCAGTTCCAGTAACATCCGGCAGCTACGACCTTCAAGCCCCCATTAGAGCTATCCTTAAATGAGGTCATTTGCTGTGCGGGGAGTGACAATAGGTAGTTCCAGTTCAGAATCAGATAGGTTATGTGATACATGTTATTTATCTTTCTGATGTCTGCCCCAATAAATGTGCATATGACTCCTAAGCTGCCTTTGACTACATCACCCATACTGCACTATAATGGTTACATACTTTACTTTTGGGAAACAAATGTCTGATGCATGCTACTGGACAATTTGAATTTGGACATAGCTGTGGGGTCTGAATTGTGACAAAAGTAAATATTGTACACTTACTTTGTGATGTTCCTGGTGCAGAACTGTCAATGTTTTCAATGCCCACGACAACCTCTGGCTACAATGCGGTCTCCACCATGGTCTCATGTGCAGTGGATGGTGGTACTGTTGGTGGGGCTGCCTCCAGTTTCCCAGGATTCTGAGTCCCTTAGCCGCCTTTTCTTTTGTATGTGACCTGAGGTCATACCACCTCTTGCAGATTTCATCAATGGATCACTGTGTGACTCCAATGGCATTTATTTTGGCTTGTATTTCCTGCCAGTTTCTGTGACCTCTGCAAATGTCATTGATGCCTTCCCAAAACATACATCATGGTTCTCATAGCACACTTTGTGAGTATCTCCAACATCTTTTCAGAGATCCTTTGTTTCCTTTTAATTCCTCCAGGGTTTTTTTCTGCACCATTGCTGCTGCTTGGGATCCTTTGGGGTTGTAGTACCTGTGCTGTGAATGGCAGCTACACTCCTCTACTCAGGCTGGTCTCCAGGCAGGTTCTGTGAGGCACTTCCTGGTTCAGAGGTGATTAACCATGACCAGGAAGTGTTTTTTCTGATTTTGCAACACAAATCACAATTTGCAATGCCATGCGCAAAGTTAGGTATTTACTTTTTGAAATTCCTCTAATTGTGATATGACTTACTATCAACTCACAATTTGAGGCTTCACATTGTACCTACATGGGGATTTGCAAGATCCTATTTGCAGTTTGCATTGATTCACAAATAGGAACTCGCAGATGATTCAGTTCCTACATGTGGCCCCTGAACATCAGGCAGAGCCCACATGTCGTTCTCTTAGCGTTTGTCAATGGTGATCCCTCCCTCACATAGGCATATGTGTTGCTTGTGAGCGTGAGCTCTGCTGGAACCACAGCGGGATCCGCGATTTGAGGCTGTTGCCTGATGGAGGCTTCTGTGTCTTCACAGGACTTCGTGCTCGCCCGACTAAACTTTGTTTCTGCCCGCATTCCTGCTCGCATTTCTGTCTGTACGCCTGCGAGGGGAGGTTTGAGGAATTCCCCACAGCTGTGAAGAAGAAGCGGGCAGACACAGAATTAAGGGGGCGTGATGACTGGTGTTTTCCAAAGGCTGGAGCCCGTCCCTTCAGCACGAGCAGATGGGCTGAGGCTTGAGAAGCTAACAGGCTGGGAGGCTCCCTCATCCCTGAGGTAAGCGATCGTCTGACACAAGGAGTTGTTGTGAGAGGGTGAGGCCAAAGGGATTTGAATGGGGGGGCCAGTCCTTTTGTTGAAGCAACATGCACAGTCCACAGATGACGCACAGAACAGAGCTTTTGTGCAGAAAAGAAAGTGGTAAGTGGAGCAAAGACGCTTGGCTGTGATGGCCCGCAGGACAGTGGGAGTGAGAGAAGGTGGTAGTGTGTTGGAGAGACATCTGTCCTCCATACCAAGAAATAAATACAAAGCAGTCTGACCATTTACAGCCAAATCTAATCATCAGTCCTCCTCAAACAGAACAATCTTTGACCGAATCCATAGAGGGGCATGAAGATGGGAATTAAGAGGGCCATAAGGAGGCTTCCATTGATGTGCAACAATTGAGCAAAGAGGGCTATTTACCTAGAGGTATAAACGGCGTTCCTGTCTTCACTGCAGATGTTGTCACAATTTGCACGCTTCTTACTGCTGTAATCTGCCAGTCTAGGGGAACCACCTGGTTTCTTGCTAGTTCTGGATTGACCAAGGTAAGGGCGACCCTTTTCAGAAGTCATGGTGCTGCTGACAGTATAACACCTAGCAGGCCATAACCTCCAGAAGGAATCCCAGAGGGAAAAAAAACAAGATTAGAAAAAAAACCTCAGATCACAGGAACTCCTGAAAAGAGGCAAAAATGAAAAAACTGAGAAAAAATAACGAATAAAGAACAACAAAACTGCAGGCAAAATCATGGAAAGAAGGAGCGAGGAGTACCACCAGGGCGGAAGTGTTTGCAACACAAGGAACGGAAGACCTTCTGTGCTTTTATACTGACAAACAGGAAGTGACATGCAGAGCTAAAGACACAATCTTGGATTGGGAAAGCCAGATACAGATACAGGTGAATGGAAAAATAGCCATAGTAGAAAAGGTGATAAGCAATGCATGTAGGGAAGGAAACACAGACTCCTGGGAAGAAGAAGAAAATATGGCCAAGGAAGGAGAAAAAAGGAAAAGAAAAGGAAAGAAGAAAAATAAATCCAGAAAGCAGGTGAGCAAACTAGGGGGCCAAGAATGAGTGCAGCGTGACCCAGAACCCAAGAGAGGACTCCCAGACCATGCCACAGTCCAAAAAGCAGGTTGCAGCCCTAAAAGGGGACCGCGGCAGGACCGGTTGTCCGAAACGCAGACTGCCGATCAGACTACAGCGCACAAGGGGGACTCTGCTAGTCTTTGCGGCATAACAGATGTAGGTGCAAGCTCAGTAACAAGAGCCCAAGAATACGGAAGGCAGAAGTGGCCAAGCGAAAAAGATGAGGCGAGAGCAGCATAGGTGTACTGAGACTATAAGAACAAGCTGAACTATGAATGCCGGGCAAAGAGAAAGTACAGAGGTATTAGTCGCAGATACACTACTGCCAGCGGGTTTGGAGAAGGAAATGGTACAGGTTGGGACTGACAACACAGGGAAAATGTGCAATATACTGCGGACTCACGGCCAGTGGTTCAAAACTGCGAACCAGTGTCAGTAACACCATAAACACGGATTTCATATCTCAGCTCGAATCCAGAAAATTTCTGTTTAAGATAATTTTGGCAGAAATCAGAGAACTAAGGCAGTAGCAGCCTCAGGAGATCGAAAAATTACAGTAAAGACTGGCTAGAATTGAGCAGAAGTTTGGGACATTTGAACAATTTGCGAGAAAGTTGCAGGAGGCTGAGCAAAGAATTTCTGATCTAGAAGATAAAATGGGCTCTTTCACTAAGCAAATTCTGGATGAGGAAAAAAAAGGGTTTGCTATTTAGACAATAAGATGGATGGAATGGAAAACCAGCCCTCAATTTATTGGGATTCCAGAAGGGAGTGATTCTCAGAGATCAACACAGAGTGTAATGTATTTCATGGATTCCCTCATCAGAAAGCATATATTAGCGGACGCACCAGGGGGCTTGACATTTATGAAGGTACACAGAGTCCAGCACTTCAGCCAGTGAATGCAAAATTCCCCTGACCAATTCTGGTTAATTTCTCCGATTTCTGAATCAAAGAACAGATTTTGAAAGTGGCGATCAATAAAAGACTGTTTCCATTACTAGAAAATACTCATATAAGAGCATTCTCAGATAACAGCGGCTCCACATCAAAAGGTGTTAGGTTTTCTCAAACTTATTATTACCCTGTATAGGCTGCTGTGAGGGGTTAGCAATTTTTTTTGCAGACTCTTTAGAATGTGAAATGAAAGAAGTACAGAGGGACAACCAGGGTAGGTGGTAGGTGGATTTGGGTGAAAGCCATATTTAAGAATAAGAGGTTCAATTTTGTAATCTACTATGGGCCCGTGTCTGATGATTCATAGCCATTGAAGCAAATGTATGACTTAGCCAAAGAAGTAGAAGGGATAATAGTTTTTGCAGGAGATTTAAACTTTATACAAGATTTAAAAAGGAACACCTCAGACAGAGTGAAAAAACAGTTGTAGCCAAGAACAGCAAAGTTCTTACAAGTAATGAAGCATGATGTTTGAATAGTGGATCCCTGGCAGGTCGACCATACAGAGAGTGTACAACATAAGTGCTTTTCAAACTGATTTAGATCTCTCCAGATTAGATTGTTTTGGTATCAAATACAGTGAAATGGGAGGCAGTAGAAATCATGGCAAACCCATTCTCTGATCATTCAGTAGTTAGTTTTCAGATGAAGTCACGTCCGCTTCCAAAGTTAAGGTCAAGGTGGCATTTTGATAGGTTGCTACTTTCAAGCGGAACTGTTTGGGCAAAATGAATGGTTTTATAAAAGAGTATTTTGATATAAACTGTAATTCAGCATCAGCTTTTATGGTATGGGAGGCATTGAAACCCGCATTTAGGGGGTAAGTCATTGCGTATAAAGTGAGAAGCAACTAGCTCCGATTGTTGCAAATTTAGAAGCTTCAAGCAGCAGTTGTCAAGGCCACAAATTAGTTTTTTGTTACTAAGGGCAAGTCAATAGATTCGACAAAATATCAAGAGAAGAGAGGCTTGCTAGAAAAAGCAAAACAAGATCTTAGCGATGTGTTTTTGGTAGAGGAGATCTTGCTGGACAGAGTCTTTCAGCAAGAGGCATATGAAGAAAGTTAGTAAATAGGGAAATATTTGGTCTGGTCAACAAAAATTAAAAATAATAGGCAAACGATAAATAAGTTTAAAAAATCTGGTTGCGGGAGGGTTGGAATGCAGGGAAGGCATGATAGCAGAGGCGTTACTAGAGCACTATAGGCATATATATATATATATATATATATATATATATATATATATATATATATATATGTAACTGAAGGAGCTGAGGTTGTCCCCTGAGTCAAGCACGAACAATATTTTGAAACACTGTAGTTGCCTCAACTTTCGAGGTCTCATAAAAATATTCTGTCAGATAGATTTGTACAGTCTGAAGTAGCAAATGCCCTTAAAAAGATGCCAAATGCAAAAGCCACAGGATGCGATGGCATACAATTGGAAGTTTATAAAGTGTTTATAAAGGAGCCTCTTCCATTTTCAACAAAATTGTTCAATTAAATTAGAGAAGGATCAGAGCCCCCTAACTCTCTTAAAGGATCTATAATAATCAGCTTTCTTAAAAAAAGATAAAAATGCAGTGGACCTCAATACATATTGTCCAATAAGTTTGTTAAATACAGATTATAAATTGTTTCTAAAACTCTGGGCTGATAGAGTGTCTGGGGGGGCACAGGCAGTAATACACATATCAGAGTGGGTTTTTGCCCTAAAGAATGATGGCAGCAAATGCGCAGTTTTTATCGCAAGCAATAGATTATTTTTTAGTCAACCAGCAGAAAGCTGCGATTTTAATGATGGATACTGAAAAAGCATTTGATTTGGTGAATTGGCAGGTGTTGTTTTTATTTTGAAACAGTCTGGGTTTCCGGCTCAATTTCTAATCACGTTGACGAATCTATATTTAAGGACGGAAGTCAAGGTGACTGTTAACTCTAAAGAGGCGGGGAGAGTTAAGATTAAGCGTGGTTCCAGATAGGGATGTCCCCTGTCCCCGATTTTGTTTACATTTTTTATCTAGCTATTAGCTATAAGGATATGGAATAATGACCTAATTGTGCCTCCACTGGTAGGTATGTCCAAGATAAAGTTGTTTGCTGATGATGTGCTACTATATCTAAAAGCAGAAACTGATAATATACAGGGAGTAACTGAAGAGATTAAAGGATCCATAAGTGTAGGAGGCTATACGATGAATGAGGGTAGAAAGGAATGTCTGTTTTTAAATGCACCCAAATTAGCTCTTCCAGTCAGTCTACAATCATTATTGCAGCGCCCAGTAAGGTACTTAGAAATTTATGTGATCGATAAATTTGCCTATCTCTTCCAACTTAATTATAGCACAACCTTTAACAAGATTAAAGCGCTGCTTGTGAGATGAACTTTATTATTTCTTAAGTTGTTCGGGAGAGTTGTGCTAATTAAAATGTCAACCAATTCCTTTTTATTAACCATCCCTTACAGATACCTAGTCCACATTTTAAAGAACTTGATGTAATCTTTCAAAAATGTTTATAGCAGAACAAAAAACCCATGTTGGGGTAGAACAGGGGGGCAGGGGTCGAACAGAGGGGACTCATATTAGGACCTAATATCAGGCTGCCCTCCTGGACACCTTCATTAGAGTTTCTATTGCAGATACAGGGTTTGATAGCCTCTTTTTAAACCTTGTGGTCGACGAAAGTGGGATCAGATTGCCTATGTTTTTGAAGACGGCGAAACTACCCAAGAATTCTAGAAATAAGACTTTGGGGGTGTTAATATAGCATTTACAAGCCTTTTAAAAGTATTGGGCGACTCCATCTTGTCATGCTTTTGCTGTTTTTGTTACTCTGGGCACTTTACCACCGCTAAACAGTGCCAAGTGCTCCTTTACAAAATATGTATGTAATTGGCTTATCCATGATTGGCATATTTGATTCACTAGTATGTCCCTAGTAAAGTGCACTAGAGGTGCCAGGGCCTGTAAATCAAATGCTACTATTGGCCTGCAGCACTGGTTGTGCCACCCACATAAGTAGCTTTGCCATCATGTCTCAGACCTGCCATTGCAGTGTGTGGGTGTGCAGTTTTAACTGTAAATTCGACTTGGGAAGTGTACCCACTTGCCAGGCCTAAACCTTCCCTTTTTTTACATGTCAGACACCCCTAATGTAGGCCCAAGGTAGCCCCAAGCGCAGGGCGCAGTGTATGGTTAAAGTAGGACATATAGTAATGTGTTTTATATGTCCTGACAGTGAAATACTGCTTAATTCGTTTTTCTCTGTTGCAAGGCCTGTCCCTCACATAGGTTAATATGGGGGCTACCTTTAAATATGATTAAAGTGTAGATTCCCTTTGGGAGCGGATGGACATGTGGAGTTTGGGGTCCCTGAGGTCACAATTTAAAAATACATCTTTTAGTAAAGTTGATTTGTGGGTTTGAAAATGCCACTTTTAGGAAGTGAGCATTTTCTTGCTTATACCATTTCTGTGACTCTGCCTGTTTGTGGATTCCCTGTCTGGGTCAGTTTGACAGTTGGGCTGGTTGCACCTCACACTAGACAGTGACACAAATGGAGCTGGGGTGTAGTCTGCATTTCCTGATGAGCCATCTGTGCTAGGAGGGAGGGAAAAAGTGGTCACTAACACCTGAAAGGGGTGTGCCTGTCCTCACACAATGCAGTCTCCAACCCCCTGGTGAGTGTCTAGGGCCTGGCCTGGGCAAGGCAGGATTTCACATTCAAGAGAGACTTTGCTTTGAAGTAGGCCTACTTCAAAGGAGAAATTAGGTATAAGAAGGGCACCCAAAACCATAGACTTTAGAACACTTCTGGAAACCAAGGGGAACCTCTTCCTGGAGAAGAGCTGAAGAGCTGAGGAAGTAGAGCTTCCCTGCCCGTGACTGTGCTTTGTGGAGGAACCCTGCAGTTGCTGCTTCTGCCAGAGTAAGAGGGCAAAGACTGGACTTTGTGTGCCTTCCATCTTGAGAAGAAATCTCCAAGGGCTTGATTTAGAGCTTGCCTCCTGTTGTTTGAAGTCCCAGGGACAGCAATCCACACACAGAGCGCCGTGAGGTGAAAACATTGACCCGATCTGCAGCTGAGGAAACGACGTGCCACCAGCTCTGCGGCTAAAAATCGACGCTCACCAGAAACACGATCGAAGAATTGACGCACGGAGCTGGAGAAACGCACAGCATCACTGACAGAGACTCGGAGATCGAAACCCCCGCTGCGTGTTTTTTTAATCATCGTGCGGCTGGATTTCCGACGCAAGTACCGCTGGGTGTGTAAAAACAACGCAAGGCCTGCCCGGACCCGAGAGTGCTGACCGGATCGAAGCATCGCTCTCCTGAAGAGAGAAGAAACGATGCGCCCGAACCGACGAAAGGAGAAACGAAGCAAGGTCTCGCTCGTGAGTGAAATCGACGCATCGCAAGCCCTTTTTGACGCACACTCACCCGCGCGGGGTTATTTTTGATGCACCCAAGGTACATTTTCACGCTAACAGTGTTAGTGTGTGTTTTAAACTACAGTAAGACTCGTTTTGCTTTTTAATTGATAACTTGACTTGTGTATTGTGGATTTTGTCGTTTTGGTCTTGTTTTGTTTAGATAAATATTTCCTATTTTTCTAAACCTGTGTTGTGTCATTTTGTAGTGTTCTCTGAAGTTAAGCCTACTGCTCTTCCAAGCTAGCAAGGGGGGTAAGCAGGGGTTAGCTGAGGGTGATTCTATTTTACCCTGACTAGAGTGAGGGTCCTTGCTTGAACAGGGGGTAACCTGACTGTCAACCAAAGACCCCATTTTTAACATGCGGTCAAAGATGTTGACATGGAAAAAGTGTTTAATGTTTCATGACTCATGTTTAGACACTGTAGTATTTCATGTGATTATATTAGTGAGAGAAAGGTTTCCATGTATTACTAGCGGAACAAATTGCACATAGGCACTTTGGCGATTAGGGTTCTTTCCTTGATAGGATGTCAAATTGAAGCGCAAAATCATGTTCATGCACTTTAATTGATCTAAGGCACTTTAAGGTATTAGTAACACACACAGGCACTTTAGTGTTCAGGATTTCTCCATTGAAACATTGTCAAACTGAAGTTCTAACCCCTGTATATGTACTTTAAATGTTCTAAGGCACTTTAAAGCAGGTTACATTCTGTGATCAAGAGTCTAGTGATTTAATTTAAGCTGTTTTGAGATTGCAAGTGCACACTTATTGCTTTTCTTCTGTATTTATTATGCCTAATAGTAGCATGTTGGTCGTATCTGCTTCTTGATCCTGTTTAATAAATAAATTCATTTTTTTAAAACTACATGTGGCTTCTGGTGTCTACGTGGTCATGTGTCTACTTGAAAGTCATTTCTGTTACATTGGATTCATGCATCAATGAAATAATTAAGACTTATATTGATCTAATATTGCGCAAATAAATCTAAAATTGTTTGATAATGAAGAATAATAGCGTTAGGAAAAATCTATTTTTCCTAGCCACTCTGTCTGGAAATATACGTTTTTAAATAGTTTATGCCCCAACTCAAAACAAAACTTTCTCTCCCCACCAGCCCTCCAACCTAATTTGTAAAAGTATAGCTAAAACTCACCGAAAATGACAGTTAGAGGGTAAATAGGAACAAGGGGCCTTCTCTCTTAAATAATTGCCTCTGGTCCAGTCAAGGCAAGAAACATGTCGACGAACAAGACATGAAGGGTCGAAATGAATCTTGCTTCTGAAAACACCCATAAAGCAAAAGTACTTGTCTTCCTGAGATAGTTTTAACAGCACAGGTTGCATTCTACCTCGAAAAAGTTAGGCTTCACAGAATTCAAAATCACAATAAACTGATTTTGATAAAAAGTCAGACTAGAGCCAATCCCTGTTAATGTAAACTTTTGGGCGTAAGGTTCAAGACTTGATAATGAAGCTACTAGGGTGGACGAGGGATTTAGGGCCAGATGTAGCAAAGTTTTGCGAGTCGCTAATGGCCCCATTCGCAATTTGCGACCTCACAAAATCCGAAATGGGATGCAAAAATCCCATTTCCGAAGTGCAAATAGCGATGCGAGCCATTACCGACTCGCAAAATGTGCGACCTGATTTTGCGACCCGCAAATAGGAAGTCGCAATTTGTGAGTCACAAACCATATGAAAAAGCCAGTCGCAAATTGCGACTAGTCGCAAAAAGCCCATTTTGCACATCCAGATTACCACTGATTCAGAGCAGGTGGTAACCAGAACGAAAGTATAAAAGGAGACCCAGAAGGCATCTGGGTTACTCAAAATGGCTGAACTGTATGTGATAGCATGGAGGAGGAGAGACCACGCTGCCCAGCAGAGGAAGAGGAGGATGCAGAGACAGGAGAGGATATACCGAACTAGGCAGACACTATTCCAACAAACTGAGGAGGAGATTTATGACAAATATAGACTGAGCAGTGCAGCAATATTAGAATTAATTGAACTACTCAATCCGCAGCTTGAACGACAGACAATGCGCGGCAGCGCCATCCCTACACATGTGCAAGTGCTATGCTCACTGCACCTCTTGGCCTAGGGTAGCTATCAGGGGGTGATTGCCGTGGCAGGTGGGGTATCCCAAAGTGCACTCTCACGATTCTTCAGATGTTTCCTAGATGCCATACTCACACACATGTCCAGATACATATACCTACCCAGGAATGAGGCAGAAATTAACAGCACCAAGTTGGACTTCTACAGAATTGCCAACTTCCTCCATGTAATAGGGTGTGTGGACGAGACACATATACAAATCTGCCCTCCTGCAAATCTGGAATATGTATTCCACAATAGGAAATGTACCCACTCACTAAACATCCAGGTGGTATGCGACGCCCATGTCATTACTGACATTGTACCCAAATTTCCAGGGAGTAAACCTGACTCATACATATTCAGGCACAGTGGGATACACCAACGCCTAGAATGTGGGGAGTTTGGAGACGGATATCTATTAGGAATTGCTGAATACACCCTGAAGCCTAACATACAGGTCACTGTGGAAACCATCCATGCCCTGCTAACATTGCTTATTTTTGGCAAACAGGTGACAGTGCACATGCTCTAAGACCATGGATACTTACCCCGTACCTAACACCTGGCAATGAGAACGAGAGGCGATATAACAGGGCCCATCGGCGGACCAGAACTGTCATCGAGAGGACCTTTGGATTGTTAAAGGCAAGATTCAGATGCCTCCACAAAAGTGGAGGTGCACTCCAGTATGCTCAAGAAACAGCATTCAAGATTGTCGCCGCCTGTGCAATCCCACACAACATTGCCACCAGACGCGGGCTACATCTCACCCCTGAAGACACAGATTTGGAGGATGAGGAGCAAGAGCTACCACACCAACAGCCTGGGGATAGAAACATTGCAAATCAAGGCAGACAGAGCCGGAACCACATTGCAACCCAATACTTTGGCAGGTACGTGGCAATTGCCACCACACTCACTGATGTCAGACACACTGTTGGACCTGGCTTTTTGACAGGATCATCCCCAAACGTTTTGCCTCCTTCCTCCTATTTTTTCTGACCTGTTGTTGTTGGCTTTTGAACTCTGGGCACTTTACAACTGCTAACCAGTGCTAAAGTGCATATGCTCTCTGTGTAAATTGTACTGTTGATTGGTTTATCCATGATTGGCTATTTAATTTACTTGTAAGACCCTAGGAGAGTGCACTATATGTGCCTAGGGCCTGTAGATTAAATGCTACTAGTGAGCCTGCAGCACTGGTTGTGCCACCCACTTCAGTAGCCCCTTAACCTTGTCTCAGGCCTGCCATTGCAGGGCCTGTGTGTGCAGTTTCACTGCTACTTCGACTTGGCATTTAAAAGTACTTGCCAAGCTTAAAACTCCCCTTTTTCTACATATAAGTCACCCCTAATGTGTGCCCTAGGTAACCCCTAGAGCAGGGTGCTGTGTGGGTAAAAGGCAGGACATGTACCTGTGTAGTTTATATGTCCTGGTAGTGTAAAACACCTAAATTCGTTTTTACACCACTGTGAGGCCTGCTCCCTTCATAGGCTAACATTGGGGCTGCCCTCATACATTGTTGAAGTGGCAGCTGCTGATCTGAAAGGAGCAGGAAGGTCATATTTAGTATGGCCAGAAAGGTAATACAAAATCTTGCTGACTGGTGAAGTTGGATTTAATATTACTATTCTAGAAATGCCACTTTTAGAAAGTGAGCATTTCTTTGCACTTAAATCTTTCTGTGCCTTTCAATCCTCGTCTGGCTAGGTTTAGTTGACAGCTCCTTGTGCATTCACTCAGACACACCCCAAACACAGGGTACTCAGCCTCACTTGCATACATCTGCATTTTGAATGGGTCTTCCTGGGCTGGGAGGGTGGAGGGCCTGCCCTCACACAAAGGACTGCCACACCCCCTACTGGGACTCTGGCAGACAGGATTGAACTGAAAGGGGACCTGGTGCATTTCTTAGCCACTCTTTGAAGTCACCCCCACTTCAAAGGCACAATTTAGTATAAAACAGGGCCTCTGCCCTACCTCATCTGACACTTGCTGGAGAAGAAACCTGAACCAGAAACTACATCCTGCCAAGAGAAACTGCCTGGCTGCTCAAAGGACTCACCTGTCTGCTTTCTACAAAGGACTGCTGCCTTGCTGTTGGCCTGCTGCCTTGCTGTTGGCCTGCTGCCTTGCTGAACTCTTGTCTGGCTGTAAAGGTGCTCTCCAAGGGCTTGGATAGAGCTTGCCTCCTGTTCCCTGAAGTCTCAGGACCAAAAAGACTTCTCTTTTTCATTTGGACTCTTTGTGCGCCAAAATTTCGACGCACAGCTTGCTCCGCGGCGAGAAAATCGCTGCACGCTGCTCGACGCGACGCCTACGGGGCTGCCGGAACTTCAACGCACGGCCTCGCATGGACAACGCCGCCCGACTTCCAGAGGGGAAATCGACGCGACGCCTGCCGTGAGAAAGAAAATTCCACGCACAGCCTCCTGGAACGACGTGCAACCGGAAAACAATCCGAAGAATCCACTCACAGACCCTGGGACATCTGCTAATCCCGCGATCCATAGAAGGAGACGGTCCACGTGCCGGAAAACGACGCACGTCTTCCCCGAGTGAAAAATAACGACGCAAGTCCGTGTGTGAAGGGGCGCAACCGACGCACACACCATTTTTCCTCCCGTAGAACGAAGCACGTCTCCCCGCGTGAAAAATAACGACGCAAGTCCGTGTGTGAAGGGGCGTAACCGACGCACACACCATTTTTCCACGCATCTCCTCTTCTGAGGCCCTCTGCAGAGATTTTCCACTCCAAACCAGGTACTTTGTGCTTGAAAGAGACTTTGTTTACTTTTTAAAGACTTAAGACACTTCATATCACTTTTTAGTGATATCTTTACAAATTCATATTGCATCTTTGATCGTTTTGACCTGCAAATACCCAGATAAATATTACATATTTTTCTAAACACTGTGTGGTGTATTTTTGTGGTGCTATATTATATTATTGTATGATTTATTGCACAAATGCTTTACACATTGCCTTCTAAGTTAAGCCTGCCCGCTCGTGCCAAGCTACCAGAGGATGGGCACAGGATAATTTGGATTGTGTGCGATTTACCCTGACTAGAGTGAGGGTTCTTGCTTGGACAGAGGGTAACCTGACTGCCAACCAAAAACCCAATTTCTAACACACACAGAGCCCAGTTGTGTAGTGGAACAATCAAAACCTTTTTATTTGTAAACTATATGGTGATAGAAAAGTGCTGTCCGTTAAAGTCTGTACTTGTCCTAATGTTATGAGGACACATTAACATCATGTGCCTAATGATTAATGCTGTCTGGTGGCTCACACCCTCCTCCTTGTGCGCCCAGCATGGCCCATCCCAGGTGGGTCACCTGACCCCTTCCGTGCACTTGCACTCCTTAGCACACAGGACTCACTGGCAGACACACTACTTATTGTGGACCCCTCCTTACTGTCCTGAGGGGTCTCACCTTTGCCCCTTGCTACCTGCCTAGCTTCCATCAAGTCCACTGCGTGGCTGATGCGGCCAAGTCCACGTGCCACATCGCCCACAAAGTGGCCATGTTCAACCTGTAAGCTCACTGTCCGTCTAGACAGGCCAGTTGTGTTTGTTGCAAGACGCCCAATTGAAGCAGCCATGCGGTCGAATCGTGCCACTGTGTGGCACTCCCTTCTCCTTGCATACTGTCTGTCTGCCACCAGTTCCGTCACAAGTTGGCGGATGGCCTGGGTGAGATCCCCCATATGTTCATTCATTCTAGTGAACTGCGTGTTCACTTCAGCCAGCCCAGTGGTCATGCTGCTCTGCATCCTGTTTAATGTTATTGAGATTGACCTCAATTGTCTGTTTTGCAGGGGCTGACCACTGATAGGGGAAGCAGGCTTTGCAGGAATGGAGGCATCCCTCATCTCCTCCTGGGGCACCGCCAGAACTCTGCGTCAGCGTCTGCGCCTTTGTCCTGCTGCTGGCTCAGAACGCCTTGCTGTGGGGTTGGGGCCAGGGGTCGTATCAGCTGCCCCCATTTCCTATTCTTGTTCCTTATAGGACTCTGGTGGTGTCCTGCTGGGCCCAGGAATTTCTGCAGCAGCCTCCTGCACTGTCTCTGGCCCATGCTCTCCTCCCTGCCTGTTGTCGCTGCTGGGGGTGTCTTGTGGGAGACCTGTGGGACATAGGGGATACACTGTCAGTCTCTCACATCTGTTTTATGCCTCATAATAAACATTTGCATATATGCTGACTACTGTACTACATTTCCCATAATGCACTATTCTAGAGGTTGCTAGACTGGAATGGAGCTAGTCTGATGGTGCCTGCTGCTGTGTACTGGGAGAGTGTGTATACTGCATTTGTGGGTGTGAGTGCTTATCTCATGGTACTTACTTTTGGATGTCCCTGGCGCAGAAGTGTCCACTTCTCCCATTCTGATTACGGCCTCAGGCTTCAGGGTCTGCTCGACCATTGCTTCCATGGCTGTTGGTGGTGGGACAGTGGATGGGCCTCCTCCGGTGCCCCTCATCTCTCTCAGCCGCTCTGCTACCCTCTCCTTTGTCCTGGAGAACAGGTCATACCACCTTTTCTTGATTTCATCAAGGGTGCGGTGGCTCACACCTATGGAATTAATCCGTTCCTGAATTTGCTGCCAAATCATCTTCTTTTCTGTGTCTGCGACACTCAGGGCTGCCTTCCCAAACAGTTTGTTGTGGTGCAGGCAGCATTCCTCTGTCAGCACCTCCAGTTCTTTGTCTGAAAATTTCAGCTTTCTTCTTCTTCCAGCACTGCCTGTTTCCTCCATTGTACCAGCAGGTCCTCTCTCCTAAGTGTTGCACTGCAGTTTGGAAAGGGTGTGGTCCTCCCTCCTCCCAGGTGTATTTGATGACTTCCTGGTTCTGATGTTATCACCAACAACCAGGAAGTGAATTTCCTCGCTAAAAGCTAGGTCGCAAAATGCGACCTCGCTAAAAGCGAACTCGCAAAATGCGGTGCGACACAATTGCGAGTCGCAAATTGGTGTCGCACTTTTTTCTTGGATTCCATTTTGCGAGTCGGAAATTGCAATTTTTATGCTACTTACATCTGGCCCTTAGTAGTTTTTAGGTCTCACCTTAATCAGCGCTTGCGCTGTTGCTAGGCGACGATTTGTTGACTCTTAAGAACCAAAAAACTCTAATAGGAGCTTGGAGCCCGCTCGTTGCTTACTATTGTTCCTTTGATAGAGCATGGACCAAGAACTGATTGATACATTTAAGTGTCCTTCCGCTGGGCGCAGTCGTCTCAAAATACTTTTTTCCCTCCATTCCATTCCCCGGCTCCCCTCCCCTATCCATTACTTCTTATTAGTGCAACCCCGCTGCTGTGTCGATTGAGCTCTGCTTCTTCACATTCCTACGAGGTATGCAGTAATGGTTTCATTGGACACTGACACTATCTCATCTTGGACTGCAGATCTGAAAGGGAAACGCATCTGTCTCTTAAATCCACTTTTAACTTCAGTGCCATGGGGAAGAGGTCCCTTGCATTCAAGCACTGTGATTTCTGCCAATGACCTGTATTCGGTGATACATCAACTCAGTCTCTACATTTTTACTCTCCCTCCTCCATTCCTTGTGGCACTGATGGACAGCTTTATTAGCCCTTTTTTTAACTCATTGTGGACCTGCAGTTAATGTGTGTTTTTAGCTCTGGACTAAGACCAAGATAGAGATAAAAAGCCCACTTACGAGTGATAGTGATGGGCGTGCGTTGGGCGGTGGGCGTGGTTAAAAGCCCACAGAGATTACAACACGTCAGAGTGTTTGCGTGCTCGACCAAAAAAAGAATCATTGCTGTTAGTGTCAGAAGTAACAAGGGGTCACTGATAAATTATTCAGTTCATGCACATTTTTCAGAGTCACGCACTAAGCAAAATGACGTATGGTTTCCTTGGAAAGCGGCCTTTTCACATCTTGGACTGCAGCTCAGAAAGGCAAACCCACCCATCTTTTAAATCCGCTCTTAACTTCAGTGTCTCACTGCAAGAGGGGAAAAGGTTTCTGTACTTTTCAGTCAGTGCGACTGGTTCCAATGACGGCTTAAGGGTCTCATATTCGGTGACAAAGCAATCCAGTCTCCTCGTTTTCACTTTCTATCCTCCATTCATTGTCATTCTGACGGACAGCTTCTGAGTGCTTTCCTCAGCAAAGTGCAGCTCACCACAAGTGTCCCCATTTCATATCCCTCTCAGGGATATTAGGATTTTTTTTAAATATTAACTGTCATCGAAGTTAATGTACCTGTGCTGTTTAGTCTCCTAATTCAGAAATTATTACATGGAACAATATATTCAAACTAGATGCATGGACACTGTGGAAAACAACATACTTATTTGCTGTGGCATTCTTATTACTGAGCACCTGTGTAAATAGGAGTCATTTGTTTGCAACTTGCTGCTGCTGAAGGGGGAGCCACCCCTGACCAACACCCTTATATTATACTCGGTTTCACAAGGAAATGTTAGGACAGGCGAGACCTACTGACTTTGCCAATGCTTGTTTACTAAGAAACTCAATGACCTATGACCTTTGTTAAAAATATCAGGATTCCAGCATTGCTCGTACAGTATATAGCTGCCATGCACATCAACCATAGATCTGTCAGGCTCTGTTTATAGAGATTAGTTAAGAAGGTTGGTTGCAAGGCAGGACTCACGCCCACGCTACCCTCGCACTCCTAATCGTAATCACTTTAGGGAACCATTATGTATGCGAGAACAATTATTTTAGCATTTGGTGGCTCCCGCTCTATCACACTTGCATTATGAATGGTTGCAGTTCTTTGGCTCATAACTCATTGGTTCAAGTGAATATATAGACCATTAGTTGGTGCACACTGATTTTTAAAAAATAGAGACAACATCGCTTCTACCCTTTCACAGTTTTAGGACTGTGTTAGGACTTTAACAAGAATTTTGGATTTGCAAATGCACACAAACATATATGACAGACCTCGGAATGCTTGTACCTTCAACGCAATTTGTTTTGTTTTTTACTCATGAGAGGGGGTTGCAGTTAATTTTTATTCAAATGTTCTTTTCTTTGAATATTTAGACCTTGCCATATCTATTTGTCATCTTCTTATGTTAAAATGCATTTCTTATTCTGGGAATATATGTTCAATCCTTGCTTCTGAGAAAAGTGAGCTACCCCTGCCAGTTTACAACAGAAAAGTGTGGTTGGCTTTTGTTAGCCTCACATCCCTCTTCCTGCAAACTAGGGGCCATATTTATACTCTGGTTGCGCCAAATTTGCGTCGTTTTTTTCGACGCAAATTAGACGCAAAACCAACGCCAACTAACGCCATATTTATACTATGGCGTTAGACGCTTCGGGCGCCAAAGTGCCCGGAGTGTGCGTCATTTTTTAGCGTGAACCCCTTCCTTGCGTTAATGAGATGCAAGGGAGGCGTTCCCGTCTTAAAAAATGACTCCCAGGCCTTTACGTGGTATTTATACTCCCGGGCAAAAATGACGCCCGGGAGTGGGCGTGGCCAAAAACGGCGCATTTGCGCCGCTTTTTAACGCCTGGGTCAGGGATGGCGTTAAGGGACAAGTGGGCTCAAAATGAGCCCACAGTGCCCTCCCCTGCCCCCAGTGACCCCCCCTGCCACCCCTGCCCACCCCAGGAGGACACCCAAGGATGGAGGGACCCATCCCAGTGAAGTACAGGTAAGTTCAGGTAAGTATAATTTTTGTTATTTTTCAATTTTTTTTGGGTGGCATAGGGGGGCCTGATTTGTGCCCCCCTACATGCCACTATGCCCAATGACCATGCCCAGGGGACATAAGTCCCCTGGGCATGGCCATTGGGCAAGGGGGCATGACTCCTATCTTTACAATGATAGGAGTCATGTTGATGGGGGATGGGCGTCGAAATAAAATGGCGCAAGTCGGGTTACGACGATTTTTTCGACGTAACCTGACTTGCCCCATTTTAAGACGCCCATACGCCATTTTCCCCCTACGCCGGCGCTGTCTGGTGTACGTGGTTTTTTTCCACGCAAACCAGGCAGCGCCGGTCTGCTTGCGCCGGCTAACGCCATTCCATAAATACGGCGCCCGCATGGCGCTTCAGAATGGCGTTAGACGGCGCAAAATTTTTTGACGCTAAACTGCGTTAGCGCAGTTTAGCGTCAAAAAGTATAAATATGGGCCTAGATACTCAGCCAGGTTCTTGGTCCTCAATGCTCTCTCATTTCACTCAAAAGTTGGCAGAAAAATTAGTTGTTTTGTGGGTTTGTTACTGGTGTAGCTTAGGGCCTAAACCAAACACTGTAGTATCAGGGAATAAGGGATTCTGCTGTTTGACATCACAGTGTACTTATTCAGTTCCTGGTTTAGAAATGTGCACATGGCTAAGCCTATACTCACATATTAAAAAGCACACAAGTACCCACCTCTACATACTTGCACCAGTTAACCCTCAAATTGGAAAGGGGAAGAGTTGGACTGAAACATGGGAATGTTGTAATTTGTGACCTTCTTGGATTGGCCGCTAATGCAGGCATGAGGTCGACAAGACACAGTAGAACTTCACTCCTCCATTTGCTTTCCAAAAAAGAAAGTTATTTTTTTAAATAGCTGCTGTCCATTAGAGGTTCAGGTGCTGCTTTTAAAAAACAATATTTCAAGTTCCCAAAAACGTCATGGGGAGCAAACTGAAACTTGCGTCAAGGACACACCTTACATTTTGAAATTCAATTTACCACACTAGCTCAGGGATCAATAACTCATCAATGGTTTGTGACTCCAATTGCAGTCACAAACTATTGATGCATTGCATTCCAAATCAGAAATAGGATGGAGACTCCCATGTCATACTTCTTCTTATTTGTGATTCATGAACAATGACAAAAGCCCTTGAACAAGTCAGAAAGGATTTTATTATCCATAAAGGGGTGTTTGAGCAGTACGAAAAACTGTTTTGCACTTGCAAATCCTATAATTTTATGAATTGCATGGTTTGCTACTCTAAAAGGTCTTTCCACACCTGTCCCTTGGAGACCTCGTGAAATCAAAACAGTGAAGGACCACCATCTGTCCTGATTAGAAACATCCTAATGTAATTTAGGTGAAATAACCTACAGGGAAATGTATTTAAGATTCCATCAAGCAAGAATATTATAGCATTTGTCGATCCTTAAGAGTAATCCAATTAAAACCTCATTAGTGAGATTTAGTTTTTTGACGTCCTTGAACTCAAATTCCGATGATGGATCAATTTAGCTGTAAGCTCCTCAGCAACATGCTTGTAGCACCTGATCATCTTGACTCCTATTTCTTCTTACCCTTTATCTCCTGGTAACATAGGACTGTCTTTTGCAGGCAGTGCAAACATAATGCTGTAAAGTCTTCTCAGTCCTTTTGAAGGCCTCTTAACAGGAAACATTGAAACAGTCAAAATGTAGAGATTTCAAACAAAAAGGGAGATGTCATGAACATTTGGATTAAACCATAAATAAGTAAGAAAAGATTAACCTGAGCAAGGTGTGACATCCAGCCAACACTTCCCCTCCATTGACCTATACAAACATTATGAGGATCCACTATCCCTAACCAAAGACCAAAAGCATTACAGTATACTTTTCTCAAAGAGAAATTAGACTGCACCCTTATTAAACGGAAGGATGTCGAGATGGATCAATATCTTGCATGTGAACTTAGGACATCCTCTGACATACGAGGTCTAGAACATATGGAGCATACTGCAGCAACAGTGTCTATGAAATTTTGCATTTTCATTTCCTGACCCAGAGTTTTACATAAAAAGAGAAGTTGAGGAGAACCCAAAACAGCAATGTCAATTGCAGGTCTTCTCCCCGTGTTCACGAGGCCATTATTAGTGCATAAGGCTCCAGGAAGTCGAGAATAGGAGACACAGGGTCCATTTTAGTGTAGGAAATTCTCCTGAAAATCCCTGCCCCATTGTTCTTTATAACCATTCCTCGCAACACATTAAGTGAATCAAATGTTGTGCCTTTGTTATGGGTTTCCACTGACAGAAGACTCTCACTCCACACATCTTTCTACTGACACTGTGAGAAAAAGACTCTGGTTGCATCAATCTCAGAGGAATGTGTAAAAAGCAGGAAAAGTCTGAACGTGATCCCAGAGCTCGACCTGTGGAATGTACATTCTCAATCTGTAAACCTAGTATAAGTGTGAAGTGGAAACTGTCAGTAGAGGTGCCTAGGTTTCTCTACTGGAATCGAGGGTTCTAGAACAGTAGCAACCAAGAATCTTGACTGCATGCCAGAGCTGAGGTCATCATCTGCCAATTCCTCTTTCCAAGTGCCCAGGACCAGGTAACTAGAACAATGTCTGCAATCTTTTAAGAAAAAAGTCACTTTGAGCCTGCCTTGAAGGAAAGAGAAGACTGACAGCTGAGGAAGGGTGCAAGAGGTATCCTGGTATAAGGGAAACGCTACCAGAAAAAGGAAGAACTGAGGGGGGAACGTACACACCAAAGGTAAAACATGCACTAAAATGTGTGGTGAGGGCTTAATACCCTTGTGCAGTTGGGAAGTGCTTAGAAACATACCACTTATAACAGGGGGGCATTCATAAAAATTGCACATTCATCTTGTGGTGTGTTCTACAAAAGACATAGCACCCATTAAAACTTCACTAAGAGATTTCCAACCACTGCACAAGTTTTTAAATGCAGGGATGCGCTGCATTTGCAGGAATACAGTGTACCCCTGTGCTAAATTAAGCAGTCTCTGATAATGCAGGCATCCTTATACCATAGTGCAAGGGTGTCTGCATTGAGGGGTGTGATTGTGTATGTGGAGGATGGTGTACCTTCCTACACATAAACAGTCATCCATAGTATTTTGGTTCTTATATGTGTGCTGCAGCACACATAGAAAAAGCTAAAAACTAGGAGGAATAAAAGTATTCCTCCTCGTTGCGCGATGCTAACGCCACCGCTGGGATGGCGTTAGATTTTGGCACTGCCTCAGATTAACGAATTCTTGTAAATCTGGGGCAGTGTCAAAAGCTGTGATTTTCGCAGTGTAAACTGTGTCTAAGGGACCCATATTTACAAGGAGGCGTAAAGCCACAAAAAGTGGCAATACACCTCCTTGCAAATATGGGGAAGTGGTTAGCGCCATCGGCGCATCGTAAAAAGTGATGCTCCGGTGGTGTTAGGGGCTTGTAAATCTGGCCCTTAGTGTATAGGTTTTGTCCCAATAGTAAGATGATTCTCAGGTTGCAAAGGCTCCGATTGTTATATTCTGAGCCCAGTTACTCACTTCTGCTCTAGGACTCCTGAAAACGGTCCTACAGAACAAATGAAACGGTTTCTAAAGTCTATGCACTATTTCTTTTATGGCTTTTGTACAGTGACACCTTTTATTTTGATCACAAAGTACTGCTTGAGCTTAAGGAAACGTAATCCACAATAATTCACACATAAAAGTATAGTTTGCACAATTTAAAACTGTGAAAAAATGAATGTAATAATTTGACATGCAGTAAGTGATATGTGCAAAGGTGTCAATTTGAACGTGAGCAAAGAAAACTCTGAAATTATGAAAAGAGCCTTATGAGCTCTTTACCCAAACTGCATAAACAGGGGTCTTTCTGCTTTTGTGTTAAAATGCAACTGATGTCCATGGCTCAACGGTTATGTAAGAGCTTTATTCCAGTCTAGAAAACTAAATAAAAAATCCATGCTAAGATTATTGAATGCGCTCTGCGAGGGCTTTGTACAGGTCATCAATTAGTATAAGTTACGTTCAATGTGTGAACAATAGGTAGATGGAGACACAAGTAGGAGGAGATATCATTCAACAAAGAGGTAACGCTGCAAAGTGATTTCATGTCAGTAAGGAAGTACATGATGACTGGAACACTGAAGTCTTGTGGCAATTGATGGTCTTACCTGATGATGGCTTATTTGAGTCTTGGTCGCAAGAGTAGAGAAAGGAATCATTTCCCAATGCCCTTCAGGCTTGAAGATGGCCAAAGAAGGGAAAAATAACTTCGACCTGCTTTCATTGACAAGAGCATGGGTGAGGATGCCCTGAAAGCAGAGAAAACGATAAGCACCATGTCACACGTCAATACTGTGGTAAAAGTTTTGAAACATTAAGTATTGATTTTACAGGGCAGGCTCTGCTCAACAGAAGCTGCTCACAATCGTGTAAACCAAGTTTTGCAGCTTCTTCGAACTAAGACATATGACACAGTTTGACAGGTGGTGAAGAACTTATTTTTTTAAGAATGGTAGACAAAGGCTTTTATTCTGACATATACTGGTGCACAGATGAATTTAGGAAGAAACAATTTGTCTTGAGGAAAGCTTTTTAAATTTCAGAGAAAGGCAAAACGTCGACATGCCAAGTGTTGTGGCCCATGTTTGAGATTCTACCCCATTTTGTCCATTACATACGCTAAACATATCTGGATGTTAGGCAGTGCTTTGTTTGTAATAGAATGAATGCCCATAGCTGGTGCTACTAAATTTGGTGTGCCCAATGAGTACTCTTGAATCCACCTCATACCTTTTTAATCCACTACCAGGCACACTATGTGCTCCTTTCTCTCTCTTGCACGTTCCTGCTTTGCCCCTTTGTCACAGTTTCAGGTCTTGAATGAGCTTTGTCTAGTCTTGGTATGGGGAAGGACTGTCTGCTTTCTAGGTCTTGCTTACAGAGCGCATGCATTATGCTGTGAGGCATACTGTTTACAATTCATTGTGATACAGCCTTTCCAAAGCTTATCATTAGTTGTTTTTGTTGTCATTCATTTGCAATTTTTCGATTGCTTAGCTCCTGTTCCTTCCTTTGTTGAATTAGCTCCTTCCTCCTTGGAACATGGACCAAGTACATGAGTTCTTCCTAGTCTATTTCCAGCACATTATTTTTCAATTTAATGTGTTTTAGCATTTTTCCAGGCTGTGCAATGTTCTTTCCTACTTTTAACTCAGGCATGTGGCTTATTTATGTTGCTTTTACCCTATCTGCCATCTCTATTGATACTTTAGCCACTGACACCCACAACTGCACTACTCTACACCACTCCATTCTCCTCTACGCCATGCCAGTGCTGCTGTACAACAAGACTAAAAGACAATGGCCAAGCCAATAGCTCTCATGTAGGTGAGACCTATTAACTTTTCCAATGCTTGTTTAGGGTGAATGAACGTGAGTGAGACTGGTAACGGTGTACTACTTTTGGATGAGAGAGAAAAACTGTGCATGGCAGAAGAAGAACAGCAGGAGTGAAGCAGGAAAGGGTGCTATAACGTAAGTGGGACCATTGCCGGATTTATGGTGGCAGATGTTGTTGGGTGGAGCACCAGTCCACATTTTGTTGAACACTTATTTTTAATCCACAGACTTTGAGCAACACAGAGACCAAGAAAGAAAAGCATGACAGAAGGAAAAGAGCTGGAAAAAGAATGACAAAGTAAGCAAGCAGACTTGAGATATATAAAGAGTGCGATGGGGCAAGAATCGGTGAAGGGAAATGGAAGCCTGGCGTGAATTGTAATCAAAACTAAGTAGCCTTGGCTTTCAGCAACCCCACCATACAGAAGCACTGGCACTGAGCTACTGCAAAAAAGCTTTGGGCTCATGCACGGATTTATTCATTTCCCAAATTGGAGTACATCATGCTAACATTTGTACTGCAGGTTCTGCAGTCAGTGGCTTCCAGGAAGCGAGGGGGAATCCCGGACGTAACTCTCGCATACCTGTTCACCCCTTCGGGACAGGCAATGCTCAGTGCTCCAATTAAAGCATTATCACTGAAAACTACAAAGTCATTAAAATAAGAGCAGGAAGAAGGGGGGCGAAATCCCATCTGCACCCTGACAGCTGCCCCGGGGCCCTGTCCTGTGGGAAGAAGCTTCCTTCTAGCTTGCACGTCTCAGACAATAACTATTAAATGCAGTAATGCCCAGGTTATCATTAGCCGACTCAGCGGTCACGTCCAGATGACCCCCTGCAGAAAATCGACCACTTTTTTTCACTCCGTGTTCTCACAGAACACCAGATATTTGGAATCTTCACAGACTCGCTCGCGTGCATAGATTAATTTAAAAAAAATCCTTCTTGCCGGACAACTCATCTTGCTGCCCCATAAAATATTTAAATACTGATGGGCGTTTATTTTGCTTCCAGCCACATCCCTCCACGTCCGGCCCCCCAAAAAACGTTCATTTACAAACGATTCATTTACTTCGGGGCGTTGAAAACATTAGGCCTGCACACATAATTGAATGACTTTTATAATTTTGCACTTCATACATTATGATTCAGCGCTACAGAAACTCTTAAGACAGTTGCTGCATATCGAGGAAGAAGAGTTCTTCCAACATGACTTAAAATAAAAGCACAGGAAAGAGACGGTTCATGTGCAGTAAATCAGGTACCTTCAGCCCACTGCAGTTTCTGAATGCAATTATATAGTAAACACAACACGGTTTGCAACGGTCGCTGTACATGCTCTTCACGTGGACAACTCTATATCCCATTGCAAGCTCAACGTCCACCCTAGTTCCACCAGGTCTTTTCCCTACCAGTTAGACCCGTAGCCTGAGCTATACAGAGGCTTGACAGTGGTATCGGTAATATTTGAATTTCTGCCCAAGAATGAATGTAGAGGTAGCTTTCCTTGCTCTTAGTCCACCAGTCTCCAATTTACAATATGTGCAAAAGGACAAACAATACAAAAAAAGTAAGCAGTTGTGATAGAGGATGCTAGTCGGGCTATAAATACTCGCTTTGTCCAAAAGGATGTTTAACCTGATAGCACTGTATGAAATAGTAAAGGAACAATATCGCAGAATATATTTGTATTGTTGTGCTACAGTTGTCGGGAAATGAAAGATTTCATTAGTGTGCCCCAACCACTTCTAGACTACTACGTTAATAACTTTCATTGGCCCTGCTATGCAAAATATCCATGGAAAATATACAGACAGAATGTGTTGCCACCTGCATGTTTACTGTTGCTCCTCCTCTTGTCAGTCCATGATGCACATGTGCCGCAATTGCACAGAAGTG